>NW_017731373.1:883932-1158815 GCF_001890085.2 Hipposideros armiger | reverse complement strand
GGTCTTCCTTCCAATTTCTCTGTGATAACTATGTTTAAAGTGCTTTTATATTTAAAGAGATTTTTTTCAGGAACATTTCATGTAATTCTTGTAGCAACTGTCCACCTGATTAACGATGCCAGCTGATGGTGGAAACTAGATGAGGAAACTAGGCGGGTTAAGTTGCTCACCCAAGGTTGGATAAATGGTAACAGAATTTGATCAAAGTTGTCTTATCATTTCCTAGTCCAGAGAGTTCCTTCCAGCGTACCAGCCTTGGTGCTGTGCTATGAAAGTGGGGTGAGAGGATTTCAAATGGTTTGTGGACAGTATTTTAAACTGAATAGTGATGCGTTTATTTTTAAGGTTCTTTTCTATTTTTGGCAAGGATACTGGTTTTCCATTAACGGACTAAGATAAACTTGTTAAAGTGTAGAAATAAAAAAGCATCAAGTAACTAGTGCTACTGAGATGTGGCAGTAATTGTGAAGGAGACCTGTACACACGTGATGTTTAGGAACCAGTGTTCTACAGACTTTCACTCAAAATGTACAGCTTATAATTTGATTACATCCTCTGAATGTTATTCTTGATATTGTCTCATGTGGCTAAGTCCCGACCTCATAATTAGATTATAAATTCTTTGTAAATGGGGACTGTGTCTTATATAATGTAGGTATTATGGATTGACTTGTGTTCTCCCAAATTCATGTTGAGGTAACCTTTTAACCTCAGAATGTGACCTTATTTGGAGATAGGCTCTTTACAGAGGTCAACAAGATAAAATGAGGTGATTAGGGCGGGCCTTAATCCATTTACAGATGTCCTCATAAAAAGGGGAAACTTAGATAAAGACATGACATACAGGTAGAAAGTCATATGAACATGAAGATGGCCATCTACAAGCCAAGGAGAAAGGCTGGGAACAGACCTTCCCTCACAGTGCTTGGAAAGAAATAACTGTAGACACTTTGAGTTTAGACTTTTACCTCCGGAGCTGTGAGACAATAAATCTCGATTGTTTGTGTAAGCCACCGGTTTGTTGTATTTTGTTATGTCGGCCCTAGGACATGAAAAAAATAGATACTTGGTTAAATACTGGGAATGTAACTAAGTAAGTATTCTTCAACTGAATAACACAGTCTTCTTCCAGTAAAATTTTAATCAAATTTGTAAGAGTTTCAAATTTCAAACGCCCTCTCTGGAGCTTTAAGGCCTTCCCAGGCTGCCTCTTTTCTCTCTTTCTACTTCAGTAGAGTGTCCCCCCAACCTGCACCAGCACCACCGTCTCCTGAGATTGGGCCCTCCTCTGGTGTGTCTCCTTTTACATCCAGTGCCCTAGATGTCTGGACTTGGCCATCCTGATTCGTGTCAAGGGCTGTCCTTTCCACAAGGCCTCAGTATCCAACCTGGATTGCTTTTTTAAACCTCCACTGCTTTGTGGTTTTTTTTTTTTATTTCTTCTGACTAGAAAAAAGTTGTTATCTTTAGAAGTGGTACCACCCACTAGAAAGAAAGAGCGCTATTTGAATTCACCACAGAGCCTCGCCCTTAATTAAAAGACACTGCTGCCTCCAGCTGCCTCCTTGCATGGCATTTGGAGCTCAGAGTCTGTATTTATCTGGGTGGGCTGTTGTTACCACAGCTCTCAGCACACTCTATCCTTAACCATTTGTGGGTGTGTGACTTCCACTGTATAACATGAGTTTATAGACAGGCCATGTGTTATCACATTTTGATCCCCAGGGCCTGGTACCCAGTTCAGATTCAACACAAATGTGTTGAATCAATGAGCACTTTAAAAGGAAAACAGATTCAGCATCCTATAGTTTGTATTTGAACTTGACATACAATTGAATTCTAGGATATGCTGTACCCGAACTGTTCTTCTAGTCTTTAGATTCAGAATATTGTTGATTTGGAGAAGGCTTCTAGCCTTGGACTGGAATCTCAAGATTTTGTGGGTCCTGTTTTCCTCTGGAGATTTAGGAATTGTTTTCAATGGTTTAGGTACTGATCTGGTTAGACACAGCGGGTGGACCTAAGTAACCTTCCTTGTTTCCGTAATCTCTTAAAGATCTATTTCTGTGAGTTAGATTGAATATATATGACCATTTTCTAGAATCCATTCTAAGTTTAAACAACTCTGTCTATTTTTAAGTTCTTCTCCCTGTGACTGAATTTTTAACAGTCTGGCTGTCAGCACACTGACAAATTGGTCCTGGATGATATTCTACTTCTCATCACTTTTAGGATTATGTCCAAATGGACTATTGCCATTTGCCGATTAAATACTTCTCCCCCAAATATTATCTGCATCTTTATTGTAAAGAGCAAGACAATGGAGTGACAATGATATTTACAAATGCTTGCCTCCAGAAATGAGAATACTTGGAGAGCAGCAAGAACATTTACATCTTTACGCAATCAGTCCATGACTCTGCCATTTTACATTATATTGTAGGATAAATCTGTGCTGGCTTGTCAGCAGCAGCTCTTCTGAGGAGTCCTTTGCTGCTCTGGGAGAAATATTTAACTAACTGTTTTTTATTTGTTGCCCATATACCAACCCCAGGTTGATGAAGCCCAAACTCTACCAAACCAGGGGATTTATGTTAGCAAATCTTTCATGGTGCTGTTTTGTGGGTAATACACAATCTCTACCCTTAAGAAACTTACTGTATAATCAGCTTCAGATGGTGGCTCAGGTTCAAGGCAGGAATGCTGATATTAGTGCATGTGCTTCTTCTAAATATGATTCTGGCAGCATGATACTTTTCCCTCTGCCCTCATGCCGAGAGGGCTCCGTATCAAACCTCACCACTGCAATAGGGTATAGAAGCAGTATATACTTGACAAATATGGTCAGAAATGTCCAGTGGGCCTTTAGCCTAAGTCTAAAGGAAACCCTTGGATCAGCTAGAGGCTTTCTGGAACTTTTTTTGGATGCAACTCAGTAATTAAGAGATCCTGGGAATTCCAGGCTTGAACATGGCTGGCCAAATAAATGCCTTTGACTGAAGTGGCACCAAACTGCTCTCACAAATGGAAGGAAAATTGATCAATGTCTTGGCACTGCCCAGTTTTTGTTCCATGGAGCATTTTCTATAAGAAGACCTGTAAGAGCTGGCTGAGTGGCTCATTGGTTAAGAGTTGCCTTGGGAGCACGAGCTCTGAGCAGCAGGGCAACTGGTTCGGATGCCACGTGAGGGCCAGTGACACTGTACTCTACAGCTAAGATGGTGAACAATAGCTTGACCCGGAGCTGGGCTGCCGTGTGTCGCTGGCTACGGTGTAGGCTGCAGCAGGGCTGCAGTGGGCTGCCGTGAGCCACCGTGAGTGACTGGCAGTGGGCGTGAGCGGCCGGCGACGTGAGCTGCCGTGAGCTGCAGTGAGCAGTGACTGATCTGCCTCAGCCGGGAAGAGCACAGTGATCACAATACCAACATGGACCAGTGAAGCGACGTCTTCTACGGCTAGACTGAAGAACAAAAGGACAACAATTTGTCTGTTCCCCTTCCCCGATTCCCCAATGCTGTTCCTGTCCCCCAATTCCCCAATAAAATCTTTTACAAAAAAGAACTGTAAGAGTCAGAGTAGGTATGGCCAGAGAACCATAAAATCCTTACTTCTAGGTCTAGAAGGGATCTTTGAACTGACTTGTTTAACTTTGCTTACATTTTAGTCAACAAAACGGGTTCATAGACTTGCCAGTTTTCATGGCCGATGGATTAATGGGAATGTCGAGGCCTGTAAGTTAGGTCTTCTCTTTGCTCTCTGTTGGTCTTCCATTGTGCGTTTTGCCCAGAACCTTTCTCGCCAAGAACTGCGTTTAGTGGTGTGTTGACAAACTGGCTTTCTCTTTTAAAAATACCCTCTGACTTGTAGTGTTTATAGATTTCCATGGTATAAAGGCTTCCACTATGGCCAATTTCAAGCTACCAACAATCTAACAACCAGATTCAAAATTCCAGAAACTGTTAACAGTTGGCTCCAGCACACCACTGTTTGTATTCTCCTGTCTATTCTTTTAGGCACTGTTGGTGGCATATCCGTGACCAATGCCTTGTGAAATAGGCAGGCCCCCTGTGGGAGATAAAATAGTGTGACTAAAAGAAGGGCCTGTTTCATTGATTAGCTCAGTTATAATAAGTCCAGCATTCCCTGGATTCGAATGTCTTCATAAGGCTCTGTAGAATTCTTGAGTTAACATAATGATAATTAATACTGGATGCTAAGGGGCAGGGGGATGTTTCTTTTGGTCCTAAAATATCTCAAAACAGTCATGTTGTGGGACTTAGAATTTATTGGTTATAACGATTCTGCATTTTGAGGCGAAGTCCAGTGGAAGGGTACAGAACATTTCCTGTCTATCTGTCCACCCATTCATGCATCCATCCATGCATATTTGATTATTACCACTGTGCCCATACCTAATAATGGGACTTCTCCATGTAGCTATTTTGAGTGTAGAGACTGGAGGGGATAAAATACTGGGGCAATGCATCATAATCATAACAGCTTTTAAAATAACAGATTCTAGGCCTGGAAAGACCCGAAAGGTAAGCATCACTCATCCTGTAGAAGAGGAAACCTGGAGTCTGATGGAAACCGGCACATACCCACACGGCTGTTGAGGGTCATTTGGGATCATAACCAGTGCTTCTTTTTACCCATTCAGTGTTCTTTTCATTATGCCATTATGACTATTTGTTTTTCTCTCCACATCAGAACATGGGAAGAAATACAGCATATGTACCTAGCCCCCGACTTCACCTTGAATAAATCTTAGATTTTCAGCATGCCCTTGGTTCACATTAAGAAGTGGAGAGACAATTGGAGTACTGATTTGGAGGATGCCTAGCACTCATTTAATCTCCTATAGCCTGTGGTACATTAAGTAGTCAGTGAAAGGACTCCAAAGATACTGGCTGATGTGCAATTTGAAGCTTTTCAAAAGAATCATTAAAGGGCTTTGATATATTCATAGTGAAATCTTTAGTATTGAGATAGAGAATAACCCATCTGTCTTGCTTTGAGAGGGAGATTTGACCCTGTTGTGAGTATTCAGCTGAATTCAACAAGCATTTAAACACCTACAGTGTGCCAGGCAGTGTGCTAGGCACTGGGAATACACAGATGAATAAAACTTCAACTTTGTTTTGTAGGAACATATATAGCTTATGGTAGAAGAGACATGTGAACAGATAACTTCAGAATAATCTTCCAAGTGCAGAGCACGCACAGCGCCTAATGGCAGGAGGGGCCAGTGCAGTATATCTTTTCATTTGTTAACTTAGGCTTAGTAGGAAGAGCACTGAACAAGGAGTTCAGTGATTAGGTTTTAGTTCCGGCACTGCACTGCCTGACTGTGTGACCTGGTATAAGTCATTTAACATCTTTTTCTCTGTGTTGGAGAAAGGAAGGTCCATGGTGAACTCCTGAAAGGTTATTGGGAGGGTTAAACAAATGCCTATGAAAGTGTTTTGAAAGTATTCTCTGCCATGTAAATTGAAGTATATTAATCTCACTTTGGAAACAGGTAACTTTTTTGGGGGGGGGAGGGTGTACCAGAAAGCTCATATTCTTTGACTAAGCTCTCCACATAAACATTCATTATCAAATATTTATCTAGCACCCATTTGATGTTAGACATCTTTCTAAATCATGGGGTAAAGCAGTGAATAAAATGGAGTGGGTCTGTTTTTATGGCATTTATATTCTAGAGGAAGACAGAAAATGAACACATAAATAACAAAAATATAGTGTTTCATGCAACTACAATGCAGATAATAAAAGCAGAGTAATAGGATAGGAATGATTTGTCAGACTTTATATTGGGGGTCAAGAAAGACTTCTCTGAAAGGTGGTGTTTAAGACGAGTAACAAGAAGAAACAAGCCGTGACAATATCAGAGAAAGGAGCTTTCTAAGAAGAGGGAACAGTTCTAGCATAAGCCTGAGGCAGGAACGAGTTTGACAGGTTTCAGGAACAGAAAGAGAGCCACTGTGTCTGGAACACAGTGGAAAAGCGGGGAATAGGACGTATAGGGGTCATAGAAATAGACAGGGGTCAGATCACAGAGGACTTTGTAAGCCAGCATAAGGAGTTTGGGTTTTAGTCCAAGTACAGGGGAGACCAGTGAAGGGTTTTAAGCAGCAGAGTAATAAGATTTGATTTTTTTAGACGATCACTTAAGCTGCTGGTGGAGAATGAATTAGGTCAAAGTCTGTGGCAATGAAAGTGAGAGAGAATATGGGCTTATAGCGGAGGAGTTGATGGAAGAGTAGAATGTATATCGGGCATTATTGAAGATGGTATCAACAGAATCCTCATGGCTCAGATATTGGGTGCTGTGGGAAAAAGAAGAATCAGGGATGGCTCCTTGGTTGTTGACCAGAGTAGTTCAGTTTATTGAGGGAGGATCATTGGGGGGAATGGGTGGGGAGAGAAAAGACAGTCATGAATTGTTTTGGCCATGTCACCCTTGACATGCATATTAGGCATTCAGGTAGAGATGTCAAGAAGGAAGTTGGGGTCATGAGTCTGGAGGCTAGGAGTCCCTGACAAGTAGGTGGGGCTGGAGGAGGTTACCTTGAGAGAGTGTGCACATAGAGAAGAGACGAAGTCTAGAATGCAGACTGAATGGGGGGAGAAGGAGTCACAG
The DNA here is from genome assembly GCF_001890085.2 of Hipposideros armiger. Taxonomy (NCBI): domain Eukaryota; kingdom Metazoa; phylum Chordata; class Mammalia; order Chiroptera; family Hipposideridae; genus Hipposideros; species Hipposideros armiger. The sequence continues at coordinate 1,152,169 of NW_017731373.1, read as the reverse complement.
CAGTCTGAGAAAGAGTGGTCAGGACAGAAAACCATCAGAATGAGATATGCTGGAAGTTATGAGGACTCAAGTACGAAGGAGTAATCTCCAGTACCGGATAGAGCTGAGAGGTCAAATATTATAAAAGTAGAGAAATGACCATTGGGCTTGGCGACATAATAACGAGATCACTGGTGTCTTGACAAGATTAGTAGGGGTAGAAGTTGGAATGAAGTAAGTTGGGGAGAAAATGTAAGGTAAGGAAGTGGCATTTTGGGCAGCAGGTCAGTCCTTCAAGTCCCTCAAGTTTGCTGTGAAGGAGGATAAAGCAATGGGGTAGTGGCTGGAGGGGCATTCAGAATAAAGTGAAGGCATTTTCATGTTTCGCCTTAATGACTGTGACCTGGTAGACATTGCCCAGATGTCGTTGATGATGCAGGAGAGGGATAATTGCAGGCGACAATCCTTGAGAAGATGACAGCCCATGGGATTTAGAGCACAAGTCAGGCACTTAGACTTCACAGGAGCGGAGGCACTTCATCCAGAAGAGCAGAAGGAAGCGTAGAGAAGATGTGTCTAGAGAGAGGTGACTGGTAGATCTGGCAATGAAGAGATGAGCTTGTTTGCATCTGTTTTTATACATTTGAATGTTTTTTATGCATGTGGTAGGCAGGCGGAGGAGTGAGGTAAACTTATGACATAGTTACCTAGAGAAGTGAGAGAGCACATGTGTTAGAGCAGTACAGCAAGGTTGCCGGGCAGTATTGAGTTCCATGCAAGATTTCTGGTCATGAGTCTAAAGTAAGGCCAGTGAGTACACTTGTGTTTGGCTTTGTTTTATTTTTCCACCAGCTGAGCTGTAGGTATGGTCTAAGATAGCTGAGTGTAATTACTGTTGAGCTTTGCGATGGGGTAGAGCGGAGGGGGAGAAGGAAGATGGAGTTAGAGGGTGATTTTAAAAATGGATCAAGGAATCTAGCAAGATATGGAGGGCATTGATGACGGGGGGGTGATGGAGAAAATGAACTGGAGGGCTGGAAATGGAAGGTGTTTTGGACTGGGAGCACTGGAGCTGGTGAGCTGGAAATCCGGAGGTGTTTGAATATGGACGTACAGGGATTCTCCCTTATCCACGGGTTTGCTTTCTCAGGTTTCAGTCAATTGTGGTCTGAAAATATTAAATGGAAAATTCCAGAAAGAAACAATTCCTAAGTTTTAAATTGCGTGTCGTTCTGAGTAACGTGACCCTGCTGCGTCCCACCGGTTGTGAATCATCCCTTTGTCCGGTGTATCCACACTGTATATGTTACCTGCCTATTAGTCACCGAGTTGCCATCTTGGGTATCAGATCAGTGGTTGTGGTATCACAGTGCTCATGTTAAAGGAACCCTTATTTTACTTAATAGTGCCACATGCACATAACTTTTTTTACAGTATGTTGTTATAATTGTTGTATTTTATTATTAGTTATTGTCATTCTCTTACTGTGCCTAATTTACCAGTTAAACTTATCATAGGTATGTATGTATATGAAAAAAACACCAATATGTATAAGGCTTGGTACTAGCTGCAGTTCAGGCACCCACTGTGAGTCTTGGGACGTATCCCCTGTGGATAAGGGAGAGCTACTGTGTGCCAAGACAATATAGTTTCCAAGATGATAAAATGAAAATCTCAGGAGTAAACATCTCTTTGGGATTTAATGTGAGTATTTTGAGGGTGTCTCCACACACACAAAAAAAGAAAAAAAAGGTGTCATTACATTCTCAAATTTATAAACATTTGACTAGAGAGGCATTAGAAGGTCCTCTGAACCTTCCTGGCTAGTCAGAAGAGGTTTATTGGGTGCTGGGAAATGAAACATCATTTTCTTCTACTAAAAGATCTAGGAAGAGACTTTGAAGAATCTCTTTATCCTTACACAACTCTGGCAGACACGCCAGAAGCATGACTAATGCTTTAGGAAAGTAAGTAAACATTTGTGGAGTCATAAGAATTATGCTTTTTAACTATTAAAGTTCATGGAATGGGACTCATACATACTCTGTCTCCAACTCCAGGACTGTGCTTCTCACCTGTCAACAATGATTTTAATAAGTTTATTCAATGTGGCTACTACAAATTGCTATAGACACTCCAATTGTGAGAAAGCTGTTTATTGTATGGATTCAACTGGAAAACTTTCCCCTGGCATTTAATTGCATGTTGGGAAAACCTAATGTAACATGGTTAGCCAGCCACAGACAATAAGTGGTTCTGTTGCATATTGCTAAAGCCAAACACCACCTAAACATTGATCTTAGGTGCCTATGAGGTCTAAACCACATTTTTGTAACATAATTTTAAAAGAAAGTCTGGAAGCTATAGCAAATGTTTACAGTGTGGTGCTAACATGGGACAAAATGCTTGAAAATTTGAAGAAAAATGTCTGACATAATGGGCTACGTATCTTAAGTTAGGAGACAGACATGTTTTCTGTGTTTTTTTAAATTTTTTTTATTCCCTTCATAAAATCTGAGGACTGATTACATTTTTTCACCCTTCTTTCCTGTGTATTTCCTTACACCTACTGGTTTTATAGCTATGGTTATCTATCTTATCTTCCTTACAGAGAATGAATTTTCCAGAATGCTTTGGTTTATTTCCTTGAGAGCTTTTAAGATTTAGAATTTTTTCACTGACAAGAGATAGCTGTAAAAGTTTATGGAAGTGACTTAGTCTCCTAAAATATATCACATAAGTTGCTGAGGACTTTGTAATCAAGTCACAGTTTGCAGAAATGAGCTGCATAGTATATGTCTTTTTGAAAGGACTTTAAAAAAAAATACAGCATATTGAAGATCTGAAGATTTGCATTTATTGAATCTTTCATATGATGAGATGAATTTTTAATGGTAGAGTCTACCTTTCCCTGAAAGTCTTTTTAGTAGTCTGTATGTGAAAGTAAATGTGAAAAGCAGAAACATTTAGTGATCTGTTGCTTTATTAGTATGATATTATTCCTTAAAATGTATTTTTTTTTAAATTGGGGAATTGGGGAAGGGGAACAGCCAAGTTGTTGTCCTTCAATCTTAGTTGTGGAGGGTGCAGCTAGCTCATCTCCAAGTCCAGTTGCCATCCAGCTGCACATCGGCAGCTCACGGCCACTCAGCTCAAGTTGTCATGTTCAATCTTAGTTGCGGGTGGGCGTAGCCACCATCCCATGCGGGAGTCAAACTGGAAACCTTGTTGTTAGGAGCACATGCTCTCACCAGCTGAACCATTCTGCCACCTGTTAGCAGCTCAGCAGCAGCTCAGCTCAGGTGCAGCTCACTGACCCATATGGGAATCAAACCGGCAATGCTGCTGCTCAGAGCTCGCGCTCTTAACCAACTAAGCCACTAGGCCTGCCTTTAAATTGTATTTATTAAACACTTTCTTTCACATCACATCAACTGTGAGATAATCAAAATACAACATTTAGTTGAGTGTCATTTTGGTAGTCTGCGGCTATTTGGTACTCATGAGCTCTTTTTTTGCCCAGGTTCTGCCCTACCCAGCATAGTTGAAAGTGGTCATCAGCTGGGGAGAACCACAGAAGAATAAAAACACATAAGGCAAAGACATCCATTTGTTAGTTAATTCTTATTTTATTTGGTTTACAAATATTTAAGTTTCCTTCAAAAGTATGCATTTGGTCTCCGCAAATTAAATTGTTGGCTATAGAAGTTTTGTTCATTCTCTTACAGTTATTTTTTTTTGGGGGGGGGAGGTTTTTATGCATTGTTAAAAGTACACTGAGGTAAGTTGTATTAGGTACCATGAAAAACATGTCATTCAATGTGGTATATTATGCAGTCTTTAAAAAAAAAAAAGGCAGTTAAATGAATGACAGATAAACAAGATGGTGCATAAACGAGGGGACTGAACAATTAAAGCAAAAGTAGTCCAAGTAACCTTCGGTGTGGAGTACACCATGTACAGCATTTATGGCTGAAAGTGTCTCATTGGATTTTTATGTTGGACAACAGATCAAACATTTCTTTGCTCAGGAACCATCCCCCACAAACTAAATCCGAGGCCTGTTAAGCACCAGGTACTGTACAGAGGCTTGATTATTGAATTTTTGACTACAGCTTGCCATTTTTTTTCTCCTTATGTAACTTGAGGTTAACATGGCAAGTTTCTCTCATTGGAAGCCTACCTGACGATCGCCATCCCTGATTCAATGTTTTAATTTATTTGGGGAATTTTTTTTTCCATTGGAAATCATATTGATAAAGAAAGTCTTGCCCTTGATAAAACTCTTTCTCTAAGATTACAAATCAAAGGAAGCCCTTTAACTATTCGTATTTCACATTAAAACACCTGTGAATATGTAGACACACCTATATATATCAAACATCTGTGAAAGGTATGTTATTACCTGACATGATATTTTGAAACATTTGATATGAGGAGGGGACGATCCATATTTTTTAGAGGTAGAGTTTTTAAAGACAATTTTATTTAAAAGTTACTACAAGAGTATTATTTATATATTTATACGTATATATATATATATATATATACACACGTATATATACGTATATATACATATATACGTATATATACACGTATATATGTATATATATGTATATATATGTATATATATATGTATATATACGTGTGTGTATATATATATATATATATACACACACACACATATATAGTAAAATTTCAAACAATACAAATTGTTTCTCTTTCTCCATCAAAGGTAAGAAGTATTAATGATGGAGTATATATAATAGCACACACACACACACACACACATAAACACACATGCCCATATACCTGCACACATAAACTTTTAAACAAAAGATGTATCATGCTAGATGTATTCTTCTGTAAATTGTTTTGTTTTCACCTTGCAATGTGTCTTGGATATCCGTCCATTTCAATATTTATTGTTTTTAACTTTTTCATGATATACTTGTGCCATAACTTATTTAGCCATTACCTTATTGATGCTCATTTGGGTTGGTGCCAAAACTTGATAAAACAAATAATGCTGCAGTAAGCATTTTCATGCTTAAATTTTTTGAGCATTTGTGTCAGTATTTCTAAAAAGTTAAATTCTAGGCATGGAACTGCTGAAGCAGAGAATGTGTACATTTAATTTGAGGGATACTATTAAATATCCCTCCAGAAGCACTGTATCAATTTAATAAAGCCCTTTACTAAGCATGAAATTAAATTAGAAATTGCTGAAATGGTAGGGGTTACAAGTGTGCTGAATGTTGAGGGCATACATCACAGATGAAGTTGTATAGCATTTTAGCTTTCATGGAAATTAAAATTTTTTATTTTAAGTAGATGCAAGCTGTTGATAAAATAGGAAATTATTTTGAACTTTGTGTTTTGCATTTTCTGCGAATGTAGGTTAGTGGCTCCGAGAGACGGCAAAAGAGTCACCATTTGGTCCTGGAATCGGAAGTGAGTGAGGGGCATCTTTATAGGAACAAGATGGTAGTCAGGTTTTCTATTGTAAAGTAAACTTTTTAAGTAAACTAACTGAGACTGGGATGCAGTCCAAGAAGGTCTTTTGTGCTGGGACAATACAGATCTTTAGGCTATGGGATAGAAGTAGAATTTCCTGTGCATATTTGGTTTATAAAAATAACCTCTTTGAGAGTACATTTTCAAGTTTCAAGTATCCCGTGCTTCTGAACTATTTCGAGGCTATCCTGTTTCAGTCAGAGGGCTTGATTTTAATACAATACACAAGCTTATCTTTTCACTCAAGAGCAAATATGCTATATCTTTTCCAGAGGTATGCAGGCATTAGTCATATACCCCACTCTCCTTCCCCTAAACACAAAATCCTTCCTCTGTCTGTCGCATTTCCTTGCTGATGTATATAACAGGAGTGATGCAATTTCTCTGCAATTTTAACAGTTATAATTAGGCTATCCCTTTTGGAAAGGCCTCAAGAATCCCCTACTGAAGGTTACAAACGCCCAAACACTATTCACTGTGACCAGAAAAATTGCTGAAAATTTGAGATTTGATTCTTAGATTTGTGAAAAAGCTCCCAAAAACTGGCCTGAGGGTAGGAACCAGTTAATTTCTTTTTTTTTTTTTTTTTTTAAAGATTTTTATTGGGGAATTGGGAACAGCGCTGGGGAATTGGGAAAGGGGAACAGACAAGTTGCTGTCTTTTTGTTCTTCAGTCTAGTTGTGGAGGACGTTGCTTCACTGGCCCAAGTTGGCACCATCATTGGGCTCTTCCCGGGAGAGGCAGATCAGTCGCCGGCTTCTGGACGCCCGCTCACTGCAGCTTCTGGCCGCTCACGCTGGCTGCTGGCTACATACGGTAGCCCATGGCAACCCACTGCCACAGGGGCTGCAGCCTACGCCATCACTGGCGACTCACAGCAGCCCAGCTCCAGGTTGAGCTGTTGTTCAGCATCTTAGCTGTAGAGGGCAGTGTCACTGGCCCTCATATGTGGGATCCGAACCGGGGCCCTCTGGTGTCCCAAGCCAGTTCTTAACCATTGCGCCACTCGGCCGGCCCGGAACCAGTTAATTTCTTATAAGACAAATCCCAGTGCTCTAGTTCTAGCATATTTTATTATTCTAGAGGGTTCCCAGTTATTAATTACTCTTATAATTCAATTGTATAGAATGTAATTGTTGAATATCTCTATATTAGGACCTTCTCCAAGAGTTTATTTAAATCAGAGGACCCTTCTTGTGTGAAAACTTGGTATCCTCTAGTATCAGTATTCTCTTGCCTAGGAAATATTAGTACATATGGCAGTGAAAGGCGATTGAACCATTTATTTAGAGATGTGTTAATAGTTGCTTATATTTTGAAGTATGCTCTTGAGAACTAATTAGACCCACGCGTCCCAGCATCTGTCAGTCCTACTTAGGAGACTATGTGGTCAGAGCAACAGCATCGATGTTCAATAGGCCCGGGTTTGAATCCTACCTTTGTCACCTATTAGCGGCTTGAACTTGGTCAAGTGATGTAAATTTACACTTTTGTTATCTGTCCAATAAGCCCCATGACTCTTGTGGGACTGCAGAAAGGAATGAATACATGTTCATGAAGTGGATAGCACCATGTTTGATTTGGAGGAAGAGCTCAATCATGAGTTGCCGTTCTTGCAGTTGGCATTTCAGTCTCAGTTCCGTGGAAACTTAAACTCATGCTTTCCTAGAGGCTGACCGGAAGGAGCTGTGTGTCTAGATGCAGGTCATCGAGATGATGTGAAGTGGGGTAGGTACACAGTGGCCCCAGGAAGTGAATGTTAGCAAGCTCTTGGAGAAGTGAGTGGAAGGCCTGCTTTCAGAACAAGTGAGCTTTCCCTGGTACCCGAGTCACAGTAGGCTCTCCCTTCTGGAAGCCTCCCTATGTTTCTCTGGGGCAGAAAGCAGGGACACAGTGTTTTTCCTCCGTCATGCCAAACTGTATAAACAGCTCCCATTCTTCAGTAGTGGAAGACTTCACAAAGGCAGTTTCTGTGTTTTGTTTTTTGAATTGGAATATATGCAAACCTAGGCCTGTTGTATCTGCAAGACAGCAATTTGCTGGAACTGGTAGGGACGCTGGCCAGAGTCCCAACCAAGCTACCTTATTCATTCTTAATACCTTTTTTGCTTGTTAGTATTTCAGTGTGCTCATCACCAGTAAGGAGATGTGTGCGGGCAAGTCTCTAGGTATCTAAGGGCATGGATTTGAGAGGCATTTCTCCAACAGGAGAAACAATAGGGATACTTTTATATCTTATGTTGAACATTTAAAAATATTTTTTGGAAGATTGAAGCAATCTTATGTGTTACAAACAGAAATGGATAGGGATACCTGTTTTTACATGTTTATTTTTATCTCCTTTATTAGATATGCAGTGAATCTTTAAAAATGGTATTTCTGAACTCTTCTCCATGTGATAATTTACTATCTATTTTTGGTATTGTATATGTTTTCTTGCATCACTTTATAAGGAGACCCTGGGAATTGACCACATCTGTGTATCTAAAAACTATTTCTATAGCTATAATTATAAACTTCTCAATTACTTTTATGCTATTGCTTTTCTTTGTGTATTTTTTATAGCATTTAGACATGCAAACGCCCCCTCCCCATTCTACCCGTTCCCCACCCCCACCCCCAGTCCCTGGCAGCCACCGTAACCACCATGCTACTTTCTGTCTCTATGAATTTGAGTAATTTAGGTACCCCATATAAGTGGAATCTTACAAAATTTGTCCTTAAGCCTCATTCATGTTGTAGCATGTGCTGGAATTTTCTTCCTTTTTAAAGGTGAATAATATTCCATCGTATGTATAAACCATACTTTGCTTATCTGTTCATCCATCAATGGACACGGGATTTCTTCCCCCCTTTGGCTATTATGAATAATGCTGCTATGAACATCGGTGTACAAATCTCAAATATCTGTTCAAGTCTATTTTCAATTATTTTGGGTACATACCCAGAAGTGAAATTGCTGAATCATGTGGTAATTTGATGTGTAATTTTTGGAAGAATTGCCATACTGCTTTCCAATGCAGCTGTATGAATTCTCATTCCCAACAATGCACAAGAGTTCCAGTATCTTCCCATTCTCATCACCATTTGTTTTTGTTTTTCTTTAATTTTATGATAGACTTCCTAATTGGTGTGAAGTGGTATCTCACTGGTTTTAATTGGCCTTTCCCTGGTGGTTAGTGGTGCCAAGCATCTTTTCATGTGCTTATTGCTCATTTGTATATCTTTGATAGAGAAATGTCTGTTGAGGTCCTTTGTCCATTTCAACCAGGTTGTATTTTTGTTTGTTTGTTTGCTTATTTGTTTTTTTGATGTTGAGTTGGAGGAGTTCTTTATGTATTCTAGATATCAATCCTTTAACAAATATATGATTTGCAAATATTTTGTCCCATTCTGTCTGTTTTTTTTTACGCTGTTGATAGTATTCTTTAATGCATGAAAGTTTTTAATTTTGATGAAATACAGCTCATCTATTTTTTCTTTTCTTGCTTATGTTTCTGGTGTTATATCCAATAAATTATTGCCAAATTCAATATTATAAAATTTTGTCCTGTTTTTTCTTCTAAAAATGTTAATAGTTTTAGCTCTTATATTTACATTTTGATGCATTCTGAGTTAATTTTTGTATGTGATGTAAGGTAAAGGTTGAAATTCATTCTTTTGCATGTGGATATCCATTTTCCCCAACACTTGTTCAAAAGACTGTCCTTTCTCTATTGAATGGCAAACATTTTTAAAAATAATATTTGTAAATCCGTTTTTTCTTTCACTGAGAGAGGCATTGTAGTATATTGGGCTTTAAAATCATACAAACTTGAGTTTAGCTCTAGCTCTGCTACTAACTATCTGATCTGGATAAGCCAGTTGACCGCCTGAGCCAGGATATTAGATGGTTCATCCATTTGCCTAGCTCCTGAATCTACTTCTAGATGGTCTGAACTCTGTGATGGACTGAAGGGTTGGTGTTTTTTGACTTGTTAGAATTATAACACCAACCCCAACTTTAGGCAAAGAGATGGAGGAAGTGTATTATTCTCAAGTCAAGATATAGCAGAATTTAGTTTCCCTTTACCTATTTGATTTATCTTATACCTTGTGCAATTAGAGAAATAGAAAACAATTTCTGCCCTATTTTCACTTTTATTATCTGTAATATTTTTTCCTGGCATCATTTTCTAGGTATATAAATCTTTCGTATGCAAAGGGTGATGTTTTCATGTTTTCCTTTTTTCTGTTTATTGTTGTTTCAGTGTTGATTTCTATTACTTTTGTATTTCTGCAATGTTTTCCAGCAACATTTGTAAATCATAGTGGTGGCACTGAGCATTTTTATTTTAAGAGAAATGATTCATGCTTTGCCATTACATCTCCTACTTCTGAGATTTATAAACAATTATGTTGATGTTTTATAACAGGGAATATGTTGTGTTCTATTGCTGACAAAATGCCAACAAACAAATGTCTCCAAAGTCCTTGACTTGAACATTTAATGTAAAAATAAAATTTTCTTTTATATAACACATTCTTTAAGTTTCTATACACAGCATTTTAATGAGTATATAACTTAAAATCAAAGAACCAGAAGGACCCTTAGAGATCATAGAGCCCTGGCCCAGAAAATAGGGGTCATCTTCCATGCCTGTCTAAGCTGAATAGTAGAAGCTACATTGAGTTCTATGTTTAGTAAGATTAAGGCTTTTTTCTGGAAAGAGTTGTATGATCTATTGGTGATGCTTGGCATGGGTAGGATATGGAGAACGATATTATTCAATTTTATTCTAGCCTATTACCAATCTTAATATCATCTGTTTTACAGATTTAAAAAACTGAATCTAAAAAGGAAAATGATTTGCAAGGTTCAAATCAGAAAATCCTCTTGTCTAAATATTCAGCCCATTCATTACAAATAAAAAATGTTTTTGCCCGGTGTGAAGTCTTCATCTACTTATCTCCAAGTATCTTGTTTCTTATGGTGACAGGTTTTGTAGAAATGTGTGTTTGTTTCCAGAATAATGGATACATTGACCCTAATAGGCATTAAATATGTAAGTGTTGTAGTCATTAAAAAAAACAGGGTTATAGATGGCATTATTTCCCCAGGAGACTGAAAGTGTATTCATAGTGCTTTCCCTGCTACATTAAGAATTAGCGGAAGTGTAATTTCTGTTTTATAGATGAGAAAATCAAGGCACAGAAAAGACTAACCTGTTCAGGGTAACTTCTGGTGTGTTCAGTATTTCATGCGGTGACCTTGCCGCTCAGTTTGAGAAGTAATCAAGTGGTTATTGGGAAGCCATGATTTGTGATCATTTTGGTGAGTACCAAGGAGTGCTTGCCAGAATGTAAAAATAATTCCCCCTGAGAATTAAACTATAAAGTTGACATATTGATCATGCCAAATAGCCTTTAAGAACTTGCAAGGTTCTCAGGTCTTTGAATCACCAAAGCAGCTGGTGAAGAGTGTGGATTTCAAAAACTGGTGGCCCGGATTTACATTTTGACATGGCCACTTTTTCTCTGCTGGGCAAGTTCCTGCATTTCCTTCAGCCTCAAGTACCTCATGAATAAAGTGGGTATTGTAATAGGATCTACCTCATGGAATTGTAAAGAAAATCATAAGAGCTAATGAATAAAAGGTGTTTCACAGAATACCTGACATGGAAGAGTACTTAATCAACTATTACTATTCCAAGCCCAGGCTGTAACAGACCTCAGGTTTTGAAATCAGAAGGTGTCTCAGATAGCTGTAGAAACTTAGCATGAGCAGTGTGGTCCTTGGCAGTGTCCATCTAATCAGTGTCTGGGAAGGGAATGTGGTGGCCCAAGGATGAGGTCTGTGTGGTCCTAAGGGCCAGAGGTCCATGTATCACATGGTATGAGCTGGAGACCTTTAAACATCTGAGGTCACTCCCCTACTTCTGATTTCTCCATACCAAGCAAACTTGTGATGATAATTTGGCTTTTGATTTCATTTTCCTAGAAGGCCAGAGAGTGTAAGAACTAGGCCCCCTTCAAAGTTACATTTGTTTGTCAACTTAATTCTGCCTTTCTGATTCTGACCAATTCTAGGGGCCTGACAAGATCAAACGCTTGCAGAGCCAGGATGAAGATTCAGAATAGTGGGGATTTCACCAAGTCAGTCTCTCAGAGTCCTTTCTTCAAGGCTGTTTGTAGGTGTTATGGGATAAAGTGTTCCCCGGTCAAATCTGTTTAGGACACCATAGAAGTCAGAAGGCTTCTGGGAGCCCTAACATTTGCTAATGAATATTGTGAACCTCTAAGGGGTGGGTTATAATGTCCACCACATTCTACTCTTATTATGTGACCAGGTGCCCCTTTTACTAGTGACTTCTCCAAGTATTAAGGTTTTTCCAAATGTGCTTTAGAAAATGCTGCACTCCTCAGGAAATCTCTCTCTGTAAGGCTTCTTGGTAGCACATCCATTTGCCTGCAACAGACAATTCTGAAACACGACAGTTAATTTCATGCATGGAATGTTCTTCAGTTAGTGGCATGAGGTTGCTGTGCCATATGGAGAGAGAAACCAAACATGTGTGGAAAATGTGTCCTGAATGGTCTATAAAGTGACTAATCCACGGCAGATTGCCCTTCCATCACAATTTGTGATGTACCCATCTACGATTCAAATTCTAGGAATTGTTGCTTTCCTGTTGCCTGTCGAGATTATCCTGTCGAGAGGCTTATACTCCTGTTCAGTTTTCCACAGAGGTGCTCCTCCTAGTGGCAGTAGCCATGCCCCCTGCTAGCCTTCCCTCCAATAGTTAACTTCTGTAAGAGCCAGAAAGCAGCTCTGGGAACGTGACTCTTGTGTTTGAGAAGTAAATCAGTAACATCAGGAACCCTAACACTTTTACTTCTGCAAAATTGCCACAGTATTTTGCTTTTGGTATCTAGAAAAATTTACCCCTCAGTTCGTTTTTCTAGGTTTCCAATCATATACATTGAAAACCATACATATGGTTAGATGCTGTAAATACATTAAGGAAAAAGATAATAGGTATATATTGAAACCCCACAAGTAAATAGAAGGTAGCATAGCATAGTAGTTAAATTGTACTATTTTTAATTGAAGCCTTAATATTTTATTTTTTTAAGCTCAAAAAAGTGTTTTTTAATTTAAAAAATTTTGAATTACAGTTGACATGCACTATTATACTAATTTCAGGTGTACAACATAGTGATTAGACATTTATATAACTTATGAAGTGATCACCCCGATCAGTAAACTTATGTACTTTGAAGCCAGCTATCTGGATTGAATCCTGGCTTTGCTATGAATGGGCTGTGTGCCTGTGGGCATATTATGTAATCTCTCTGTGCCTTGGTTTCACCATCTATCATATGGTAATAAGAATAACATCGAAGAATAACAGGGTTGCTGTTAGTTAATTTATATTTATAAAACACTCCAAACAATGCATGACAGATAATACTATATAAAGTGTTAAATCCATAAAGCTAAAGAAAGTCATGAAAAAGCAAAATCTCAGTCTTTAGAAAATATGCCATAAGAAAAGATGAAATGATACCATTTGCGACAATATGGATGGAACTTGAGATTTTTATGCTAAGTGAAATAAGTCAGACAAAAAAAGTCGAGAACCATATGATTTCACTGATATGTGGGACATAAAACTGAAAACAACAAAGGAACAAGACAAACAAATGAAGAAACAAAAACTCATAGATACAGACAATAGTTTAGTTGTTACCAGAGGGTAAGGGGGGCGGGGGTTGGTAGATGAGGGTAAACAGGATCAAATATATGGTGATGGAAGGAGAACTGACTCTGGGTGGTGAGCACACAATGTGATATACATCTCACTCAGCTCTTTGCTGTAGTGTCACCTTCCCAATGAGGCACACCTGCTTTCCCACTTTTGAGCCCCTATCTTGCTCTACTATTTCCCCCCAAACACTTATCACCTTCCAATGCACTCTGTAACCTACCTCAATATGTTTATTATTTTTTCTATCTTCCCCTTCCATCTCCTGCTAGAATGTAAACTCCATGAGGTCAGGAGTTTTTGTCTTTGTTTAGTCCACTAATGTGTCCTGGGGCTTAGAATTGTTCCACGCACAAAGCAGGCCCTCAATAAATAAGTGCTGACTATATTGGTCATTCTACTTTCTCCTTAGTCCAATTCTTTATAAAGTCAGAGCTTCCGTTTCTTCTTCCCAAGTAGTTTTGAGGATGGGGTGGAGGTGGCACATGTGTATATATTAGGAAGAAGTTAAGGATACACAGCTCTGCACTGTCCTGACCCTTTTTCACATTAAATGAGGTACTTTCTATTAAATGAAACATATTTAATAGATACTAATAGATAGGCTTCCAGTCAGGTTAGTTTTCTTATGACTAATTTGAAATAAGGAATAAAGAAAGCAAAACTCATCTACTACAGCAGTTATTTTGATCCAGGTAAGTTACATTCCAATAAAATACTTTGCTTTACTGTTGCACTTGAAAGTTTGGACAGCACTTAGGTAAAAACTTCCTTGTCATTTCTTTTCAACAACGTGACTAGGCCGAACAGATATTTTCAGACCTTCACTGAAGTTCATGAGATGTTAGAGAACTAGCCCCAGATCACAAAGAACTGCAACCTAGGCCTTTAGTGTCTTACCTCAGTGAGCAGAGCACTCTTTTTATAGCAGGTTATGTTATCAGATTACAGGGCTATTAGTGGAGGGGGATGACCAAGGATACAGGATCTTAGAAGGCATTTTACAGGATAAAACATTCATTTCTGTCTACTGAGATCATATTAAGAGATTTGTTTTAATATTGCAATTTTCAGTGGCTCATTGAAATAGCTTTCATTAAATAACTGTAGCTTCTATATTCTGGTTAATTAAATGAGCTGTTGTTTGTAAGGCAGAGAAGGCTTTTATATCTTAATGAGATTACACTGTGATTTATTGCATATGGGATACAGAAAAGGAACCATCCAACAGGTGACTCAGGAGATTTATTGTTAATGTCATGTAGTTATTGAGAAATGCAGAGAAAAATAAATTAGATTAAATATAGGTTATTAGAATAAGTGATTAGTATAAAGGATGCAGAAGAAATTAATCAACTGGCAGCTTAGCATTTTGGTTTTTTTAATCAACTGAGGACATTGTAATGAAGGATTAGAAAGTACTAGGGAGGACACTACAAGTGTCGTTTCATCATTTCATTGTGTAAATTTGCATTGTCTTGTTTGCTTCTCTATAAGCTTTACAAGTAGTCCTTATAATAACACTTCTGTTATTTTACTTGCCACCTTGTGTTGTTTTTTTTTAGTTTTTTTTTTTAATGTAGCCATTGCCTCCTCTGGCCTGTAAGAGTTGGGAGCAAACCTTAATCATTATTGTGTCCCCAGGATCCAACACCTATTTGACCCATACATGATGTTCAATGAATGTTTATTGTCAAGTAAATGAGTAAGCTTAATGAGCAGTCCTGAATTAAATTGGTATTTAAATAATCAATTAATTTCTTTTTGGTTCTGTACAGATAGGATTAGGAAATAAAACATCAAACCCTGAGTGAGCAGACACTAAGCTAGTCGCTTTGCATGCATCACCTCATGTAACCCTCAGCAATCTGGTGAGGTTGTACAATTCCCATCCCCATTTCCCAGATGAGGAATAGGGATACAGAGGTGTTAAATTATTTGTCAAAAATCACACAAGCAATGAGTGATAGATATAGGACTTGAACACAAGGAGTATATTTCGCTAGTCTACTACTGCTTAACCTTTTGCCAAGAAATATAAGAGAATATAGTTTCCATTTTCACTTATTAAAAATTTAAAAGGAATGGTGTATATGCAATGTGGCAGTGCACTATTGCATGATTGGTTTATTGGTTGACATATTCCCCTACCATTTTATTCCTCATCCCTCATCAGTTTAGCTCCAACATTTGACGGTTTCTGCCTCCAGTAAGGTCACTAGGGACCTCATCATTGCTGAATGCAATGGACATTTTTCAGGCTTTATCCTTTAATCTTTTCAGGATATGATGATACTGTTCTGACATTTTCCTTTTTGAAAATGTATATATTTTTGGCTTACATAAGACCATTCTCTTTTGGTTAACATTTCTTCCTATTTTGTCCTTTACTGTCTCTTATTTCACCTTAAATAGTGTTGTTCTCCAGGCTTTTATCCTAGGCCATTTTCTTCTCATTTTGTTTGTAGCATTCTGAGCAATTTCATCCATTCCTAGGGCTTCAGCTAACAGTCATCCACTTAAATCTCCAATTCATTCTCCATCTGATTCTAAGTGCCATTATTGTATTTCCAGTGTTGATTTGACATCTTTACCTGGATGGGCCCCAGACTCCTGAATCTCATTATAGCCCAAACCGAACTTTTTTTTTTTTTTTTAAGATTAAAAAAATTTTTTTTTTATTGGGGAATTGGGGGAAGGGGAACAGACAATTTGCTGTCCTTTTGTTCTTCAGTCTAGTTGTGGAGGACGTCGCTTCACTGGCCCATGTTGGCACCATCATTGCACTCTTCCCGGGCGAGGCAGATCAGTCGCCGGCTTCTGGATGGCCGCTCACGCTGGCTGCTGGCTACATACGGTAGCCCATGGCAACCCACTGCCACAGGGGCTGCAGCCTACGCCGTCGCAGGCGACTCATGGCAGCCCAGCTCCAGGTTGAGCTGTTGTTCAGCATCTTAGCTGTAGAGGGCAGTGTCACTGGCCCTCATATGTGGGATCCGAACCGGGGCCCTCTGGTGTCCCAGGCCAGTTCTTAACCAACGTGCCACTTGGCCGGCCCCCAAACCGAACTTGACCATATCCTCTGGCCTGTAACCAGCCCACCTCTTCTTTTCTCTTATGTTGCTGGTGGTTTACCCAGCTCAGAAATTTGAGATTAATTCTTAAAGTTTTCTTCATTACTTTCACCCAGTTGGCCTAGTCAGTTCACCTCTTCAGTGTACCTATGTCTAATCCCCATTGCTCCTGCTTTTATTCACATCCTGGCCATGTGTCTCCTTAACTTGGAGCACGCTTTGGACTGATGTTCCTACCACCAATTTCTTCCTGCTACAATTCATCCTTCATATTGCCATTAGAGTCATCTGTTTTATTTAAAAAAATACAGTTTTATCCCTGATGAAAGGTAAGCACAGTGAAAAACTTGGAAAACAGAAGAAAATAGAAATTATTTTTAGTCTTGCTACCATCTCCAATGTACCTTTTACTGATATTGAAGCTGATGACATCGTTAGAATACAGTGTGATCATTGTCAGCTACCCTGGTTTAGAACCATCACTGTGAAGCAAGACAGAAGTGCAGTTTCCATTTGCATCAGTTGCTCTAGCTATCATTGTAAAGCCATATTGTTTATAAATAATGAAGGCAAAGTAGAGCATCCCTTATTACCAGATGGAGAACACAAGCCCCTGTTACCTTGTACAGACTCTCACTCTATTCTTTTTGGACTTCATCAACTTTCTGCTGACTACAGTGATTTGCAAAACTTGAAAATATCTTTAGTTTCTAATTTGATTTGAAGTAGTTGTGTTAAAATTATTTTATTATAGAGTTGTTGTTGTTTTTTCTGCCATATTTAAGTAACCATGTCCCTGGCTTGTTCTTGATCTTAGGGGGAAGGCTTTCAGTCTTTCACCATTGAGTATGATGTTAGCTGTGGGTTTTTCATAAATTCCTTTCTATTCCTAGTTTATTAAGTATTTTATTACAAGGGTATTGGATTGTTTCAAATGCATCAAATGAAATGACCATGTGTTTTTTTCCCTCCTTCATTCCATTACTGTGGTGTATTACATTAATTGATTTTTGTATGCTAAACCACCCTTGCATTCCTGTGATAAATCCCACTTGGTCATGGTGTATAATCCTTTTACTATGCTGCTGGGTGCAGTTTGGGATGCATTTACTCTTATGGCACATATAATTAATTCTTTGAGAATGTGATGAATGCTATGGGGTTTCTCCACAGAAGAAAAAATATGTATACATACACACAAAGTTTACCTTCCTTTTCATGTATTTTAGTATCCGCAAAATTCCGCCTTTAAGGATCTAAGGACTTGAGGTTAAGAAAGATTATTTAAGGTTTAAAGCAAGATTGCTCCTAATTATAAAGGGAAATACTGTGGTTTTCCATTTACCACTCTTTAATCTTAATTTTTAAGAGACTTTATTGCTTTGTCTTATTTAATATTATGTTTAATTTTATTTTAGTTTAAAAAAGAACTAATGTCAGCCATGCCCTGCATTAGATTATACATCCCTGGCAATTTAAGAGAACTCACTTCTTTATATCACACTTAGCTTCCAGATGACGATGTATAGAGAGCCGTAACATAAGGCTGTTGCCTTACCAATGACCCTTCCAGCCTCAGCTCGGCCTGGCTTCTGGGA
This sequence comes from Hipposideros armiger, assembly GCF_001890085.2. NCBI lineage: Eukaryota > Metazoa > Chordata > Mammalia > Chiroptera > Hipposideridae > Hipposideros > Hipposideros armiger. Next base: position 1,134,252 of record NW_017731373.1, on the reverse strand, counting down.
AACCCTTGTTCTCCTGCTAGGAGGTAAATGTCTGCTTCCTGACTTCCCAGAACTTCTTCTCTGCTTTTATTTATTACGATATAAAGAACATTTTCTGCCTATTAATAGACTGGAACCTGCCCCTTTAAAATCCCTTAGATTATGAGAACTGGTGACCAGCCTGGAAATTCCATTGCTGACTCATTTTAGTGAGAATTTTGTATGTACATTTATTTTTCTATATTAATTTGCAACTTGTTAACAACCAAAGTGCCAAAGCAGTATGAAATGTAGATACAATCTTAATAGAAACTGATGTCATAACTCCCACGGCCAGTAAGACATGTTGTGCTAAATTTTTTTTTCAATAGGAAGGATGACTTTGTGCTGAACTGATATTTAGAATCAGTGACATGAAAACTATGTGAGGTTATTAGTGAAGTTTGTGGTCACAGAGTAATGTCTGTAAGGGACTTTTGACTTCTTTGAGTATCATGCTTTAAGCAACTGTGCTTGCTGAAAATGGCAGCTGGTACAACTAAGAAATCCAATAAGAAAACCCCTAATCTCATCTTCAAGGGATGACTGTCAGGAGAAGCACTTCTGAATGGCAGAGAAAGGACCACCAAAAGTCTGCTCCTCTAAAAAGCAATAAGTACACTGGAGAAAAATTTCAAAATCATTTTTTTTTCCAGAATTCTGGAAATCTGCCAAAGGAACATTTATTCAAGGAACAGGTTGACTCTTAATTACAACAGAAAGATTTGGCTTTGTGGTGTTTGAATTCATCTTATCTCTATACCCCCTCCCCAGCTCCATAGTAGCTTTGAACACCAACAGATTAATAGCCATTAATAGGGGTATCATGGGTTCCCGGCTCCCCCAAAAGCTTCATCCTTAGAGGATTGTCACTATGTGATATGTCTGGCAACTTTGGAAAAAGCTGCATTCACAGTACTATTCTCTATTTGCCCTGGCCCAGAGCTTACTCAGTGCAGGCAGCCCTATCTCTAGGACATTTGTCAAAAACAATCACTGGCAATTGTTTAACATCACAGCTGCCACTGGTCGCGATACCACTTGGGGCATACAGAGGGGCACCAAAAAATGTAAAAGGACAAAATGGAGAGTGAGAAGTCAGAGGGGGCTTTGAAAAACTTTGATCTATTTCTGGGAATCTAGAAGGCCACACATATAGGCAGGGCTGTGTTATGCCCAGTAAAGACCCGAAAAGGGCTTCATTTCTCTTCCCTGGCCTATCTGAGGCTCTGTGCAAGCCGGAAGTAAAGGCTAAGGCAGAGTTGTAAACTGCTGGAGTGTTGAGGGTGTGATCCATCATATACACAGAGCTCAGTAACAAAGGCTGGAGAGTTACTGGTTCAAGGCATTTAAGGAAATCTTTGTCTAATTGTTATCTGACCACTAAGCTAAGTGAGCATAGACTTCAGTGGCCACACATGACAACTGTTTCACCCCTATAATAAATAGGGACGTTATCTTATACAAATACAGTGTCTTTATTACACTTAATGCAATACACAGAATTATCTAATATTAAAATTGCATTGTTTCTCAAAAAAAAATCAGTTGGTTTGCTTAAACAAAATCCAGTAAATAATTTATTTATTACTTCACCTTTAATATAGAGTAGTGCTTCCTGATTTCACTTTTTTTTTTTAAATTGGAGAATAACACATACTGAAAAGTAAAGTAATCGTGAGTCTACAGCTTCATTAATTGTCTCAAAGTGAACACAGTTATGGTAACAGTGCTCAGATCAAGAAACAAAACATTTCTAGCACTTTGGAGTCCTGTCCTGCCTTTCCCAAACACACTCCTTCTTAAAGGCAACCATTGTCTCCTGACTTCTAACACCATACATTAGTCATGCCTCTTATATTGTTTTTATTGAGGAATAACACATATTTAGGAAAGTTCTTAAGGTGCCTTACTCTTAAATGTATAGCATGATGAATTTTTACATATGTGAACACCCTTATGACTATCGTCTAGATCAAGATATATAACATTCTCAGCACTCTAGAAGTCCTCTGATCTTCCCTTCCAAGCACAATCTCCCAAAGATTAACTTCTAAAACTATAGGTTAGTTTTACCTATTTTTGTTCTGTAAGAAACAATTATATAGAGTTTTTTGGAGGGACCTGATTTATTTTACTATCTTCTCTCCTTTTTATTTTTCTCAGTGACACTGACAATTATGTCAGGTATCCTATAAAACACCCCATATTCTGGATTTGTTTTTGCTTCCTAATAATATCTTTTAACTTGTTCACTATCCCCAGCATTTCTTGTAAATTTGAGGTTAACACAAAGGTCTTGGCTATGGCCAGTTTTATTTTTTCTCCCAAGGTTGTGCCATTCATGGTGCTGCGTGCTCCACATTGCATTCAATCAAAAGATCCATGAGATACTTAATATCTGGCTGTCCAGATTTTTGTGATGCTAACATCGATCAGTGGGTTCAGATTGTGACATCCTAATGTCTTCATTGGAATGTTTCCCATCATGTTTTCAATCATGTTATTTTCTTAGGTGTTGAAAATTATGGATTTTGTAATTATTTCATTCCTTCCACATCTATTTCTTGGAATTCTTGTGTAAAAAGCACTTCCCCTCATCAGCTACCGCTCCTTAATTACTCTGAAATGCAATTTATACTGAAAAGGCAAGGTAAAGATCGAGTTCTTTAATTTTTAGTGACAATTTATTTTCAGAGTATATAGGCATTGGTGCCCTGGTTATTGCCAGTTGTGACTAAAGAGGTTTGCTTCTCTTTGGTGAGTGGCTTAAAATATGCATTAAAATATGTATGTTTTAATATCATTATGGACTCGTGTTTGCAAAATTTTTATGTGTTTTAATGAGTTGCAGGTTTTGTTTTTAATACTCAAATTGTACCATTTGGGCCAATGCAAAAACTATATAAGAAGGTGTTTTAAGAGCAGTTTTATATTTTATCCCTGATATCTTCACCCTGAACCCATATTCTCCCTGTAGGTAACCATTTGTGGTGGCTTCTTCATCATTCTCAAAAATTTTTAAAATAAATAAAAGCAAATTGTGTGTATGTGTAGCATACTATATCACTAGATATACTATTTTGGCCCTATACAATGGGAGTTAAAGTGATTTGGCCAAAATCATGAAAAGAGGACGTGGCATGGTCCAGGTTTAAGCTCAGGAATCTGACTCCTGAGCTTGGGTTCTTAACTGCTCTTCTATACTATGGCAATCTCACTGATGCACAACCCAAATACAGGTCCAAGAGGAGGCATCTGTGACTTTGCTACTCTCAGAGTAATAAGTGCAAAAGTAATCTGAACAATGGAACCTGGTTTTCAAAGAATTTTGTAAAAATGCTATTCAGAGTAAACTTGTGCCAAGAAAAAAAACTGTGTTTCTTCCTTTTTTTCCTCTTTTATATATATATTTTTGTTCAGTTGATCTACATTTTCTACTTTTGATTTAGCAGTATTGATGATCAAATGGTAAAACGAAAGCTTTGCCTCATTCATGCTTTAATTATTTTGATGCCTTTTCAGGAAAATCTGCACCATGATAATTTTAGTACTTTAGGTCAAGAATACAATTCTTCTCAGGAGATAACCTTACGCAGATAAAGAATTAAAAGTGGCCATAATATAATTTGCCTCTTAGGTTACATTTGAGACTTTCTCTCTGTCTCTTTAGGATTCTAAGAATTTTTACTCATTATTTTATCACTAAAAGTCCAAGATCCTTTTCCTTGACACTAACTAGTGTGTAGCTTCAACCAACTTGGTTTCCATTTGACTTAGGGATTAATGTTATTAAAACTTCCTTGACCTGCTTATGAAATTTGAACATCATCAAAGAGTAGTTTTTAGAGTTTGTAACTCATTTGTTTTTTTCTTTCCTAAAGAATGAAAACTATTGTAATTTATGTTTTCTTATCAGAGTCTTTGATTTTACTTCTCAGTATAATGATGTTATTTAGATGTGTCTTTGTGTTTGTTCCACTCTTAGTTTCTCTTCAAATTTTTGCTAAGTTATGAAGTGCTTCATACTTATGATGTTTGAGGCAAAGTTTGAGGGAAATAAAATCTAAGATAAAGAATCAGTTTTTATTCACTTAATCAAAAACATGTATTGGATGTTTCCCAGCATTGGATAATTGTTAGGAATCTGAAGATTAATAAAGTATATTTCTTATCTCAAAGAACATAGACTGATAGAGGGGATTGGACATGACAGTGTATCCAAGTAGACCACATTTTCTAACTTGGCATAAGAGGACAAGATTTAAAAAGAGCACATGTGAAAGTACTTTGCATAGTAGCTGATGCATAATCACATAAGTTTTAAAAATAATCTTATTTGATGAAAAAAGTAAAAATCGTTTTCCTGGTAGATTTTATTCAGGTTTCTTTAAAGAGAAACTGGAAATGATATCTGTGGCCATGGACGTGTACAGTGGTTGATTGTACTGTGGGGTGTGTGTGTGTGTGTGTGTGTGTGTGTGTGTGCGCGCGCGCGCGCGCGCGCGCGTGCGCACACCTATATTTCCATTAGGAGTTAGAGAAATCCTGAGATAGCCTGGGACTGAAATCTTTTGATATTTATGTTTGATTTAAATTGATGTCATCATTCCATTTGGAGTAGGTGTCTTTGGGTTGATTACTTGAGTCCTTGAAGTTTTGAACATGATTTTAAACTCAATCGGATTCAAACTCATTTTCATGTGACATCTTTTGCTTCAATTTTTTTTTTCTGTTTCCTTACCAGATATATCCTGAATCTGTTTTGTCCTCCAGAGATGCCCTTATGATGGATGATACTTGTGTTTTTTAGTATCTTGAGACATAGGTTATTGATAACATGTGGTTAGCTACAAGGTCATCTTTTGGGGCAACTCCACTTGATAAATAAAAGCTCTTTTTGAATGAGGACTTCATAAACCCACCATATAAGTAATATTTGCAAATGTCAGAATAGTTGATGACTAAAGATAGATTTGCAAGGGAAATACAGAGGATATAAAAAGTTAGGAAAGAAATACCAACCTTCATTTTTTTCTTGTATTACCGTTTTTATATTTCTCTGTCACACTAAGCCAGACTGAAGCCCCCCTTTTTCTGATTATTAAAGTAATGCAAGTTCATTATAGACAAGTTGGAAAATACAGAATAGTATAAATAACACTTAAGTCTTCCTGCCGAGCAATAATTACTGTGAACACTTGGCGTATTCCTTTTACAACTTTATTTAAATAAATATTATTTTTAAACCCAATTAAGTTCACATTGAGCTATAGCTTTGCAGTGTGTTTTTCTACTTACTGTATGATGAGCATTTTCCATGCCATTAAAAATTACTTGGAAAAAAATAATTGGGAACATTGTGTAAAAGTTACATAATACCCTATAATATGGCTGTGCCATGATTTACCTATTCATGTATTTTTGGACATTAATTATATAATTTACAATTATTATGACTATGACATAATGACTACTGAATTTATATCATCTTTGGTGGCACATATTTCTTGAACAGGCATCTTATTGTATTTTGCTTAAGGCATGGTGGATAATATTTTTTCTCATGTGTAAAATAATCCTTATTTTTCTGATGTTTCTGTTTTGTATTTGCCCGCCCCCCCCTTGTATTAGTGCCCTTTATTGAAGGAAGTTTTTAAATTAAAAAAGAAAAAGCTTTTCTAAGTTTGGTTGAGATGCTTATATATAAACTCTAAACCAGGTTAAGAAGATAAAATCCTGATGCTAGCAATTTATAATGGAGATGCTTCTAGACCCTTAAATAGAGCTTGGTAGGGAAGGGCGGGCGTGAACCAAGTTGTTACACTCTGTTCCAGGAAAGGCACTTTGGATGAACGCCATCTACTTTTACAGAACTGTCTTGTGATTTTGGTTTTGTCTGCTTCACTTAACCTTTCCCAAAGTGATTGCTGAAATAAATGTATGTAGTACAATAAAAGAAATTAATATAATTACAATTCCTTTAGTTAATTGATGAAAGGCAATTCTTTTTCTCCAAGGATGTTACTTGAATTTTACTAAAAGTACTGAATCTCAGCCCAGTTTAATCATGTCAGATAATCTAGATATGGGTGACTCCAGAGGTCAGTTCATCAAGTTAGCTGCCTGCCTGGTGGACTGTCATTAATCTACTTAGTGTAAGTATTTGTTGTAGAAGTAAAATTAAAAAACTTCCTGAGCTATTTCAATGATCGAGAGTCATCCCTGTTGAGAGTAACAACAGCATAAATATCTGAGCGTTTCCTGACAATGAGTATATACTCTGTGCCAGGCACTGTCTACTTGCTTTATGGAGTTTATGGTTCTCTCAAAATTGTGCTGGCTATGCATTGTGATTATCCCCATTTTATAGATGAGGGAACTAAAGTTTAAGGTTAATCATTTGGCCAAGTTCACGCAGATAACAGGTGTCCATTTTAGCTGCAGAGCTAGTGCTATTCTGTATCACGTACAAGCTGTCAGAGCAGTCTTAGTCATATAATTAACTCACTGAATGAGAAAATGTCTTAAATTGGATTTAAAAATGTTAAGAAAACATACACAAATTTAGTGTATGACCATTCACAACTTTTAAGCATCACAAAACGAGCTTGGATATTTAAGGTTTGCCTTTATTCTCTTTTAAAAAGGGACCACACTAATTTAGGGGGAAAATCCTCATTTTCCATTCCTCCTGGCTAGAGATCTTAGAAATGAGGAGTGAAGGTGCTCTCATGGTGCCTTTGTCTGTTGTGTGTACAGATTTATACTCCCAGGTTCCCCATCCCGCACCTTTTATAAACACCATGTTTCCCTTGGAAGGGGAAAAGCTATTCTTGGCAATACTCGTAGAGTAAAAGTAGCCATTGCAGGCCACTGTCAGGGATATAGTGACCTGATGCACAAATCCTAAGAATATGTCTAGAATTTAACCTGAATACTATCAGAATCCAGGTCTTCAGTAAGGGAGACAGTTATCATTTAGAGTTTACTAGGAAGGAGGAACACTGCGAAATGAGATCTGTGTCCCATGTACTTGTGACTGGAATAATTTATTGATAGTTTATGCTGCATGTTACTGTTGTCATGGCCCAATATCACCAGAATCATTAGGAGCTGATAGGGATTTCATACTAAGCTGACAACCAAGGCCATTAAAAGACCTGTTTTTTAAGAACAGCCTGAAACAATAGTTTCATGTCAGCTACGATTCTCAGATAAGGAGTAGATACCCCGTGTATGCCTAAGGTGATAAAGTTCATCCCCAACAACTCACATATTAAAACTCAAGGTTCTCTTTCAAAGTTGAAGATACACATTTATAATAAATGAAACAAATGCTATTTTATGCTACTGAGAGTAAACAGGAAATTTTACTAAAATGATAGCCTAAGAGGTGGTACAAGCTACAAAAAGTTGGTTGATTCACAAAAAAAACGTAGACTGGTGTAATGCTGACAGATTAAGACTGAGTTATTATGAGACGTTAAGAATGTTTGTTCAGACATGCATTCAGTAAATCCTTTCTGGCCACTAACCTTTAGAGATGATAACACAGAATATCACCTTTGTATTTAATCCTGGGCTCAGCGGCTCACTGGACTGACCAAGCATGGCTAGATTCTTGTATCTAGAGTTCGCTAATGCTTCTCAAATTAACTATGGTCCTTCAAATTCATCACAGACACTGATCTTTTGTAAAACAAAATAAAATTGAACTATTAGAATAATTAAATGAAATAAAAACCAAGATCTATAAAAGAGCCCACATTTTTATTATTGGAATGAACAGATTTAAAATGACTCTGAAAAATTTCTATAAAAGTTTCTAAAAGCTTAGGCTCAATTTCCATACTTTAGATTAACAGCCAGTTCATGGCCCACCACGGGCCCGTGGCCCATGTTTTGAGGAACACTGTTCCAGACTTAAATATAGATGGAAACTTTTTCGCATGTTAGTGTCCCCTCCCGCCCTCATTTTCCCCTGTACTTGCTTGTCTTCCTATTAATAGTCTTTTTTCTTCTTCTAAAATGGATCAGAAATAATCATCATGAGAATTGTTAGGGTAGGGATCTCTGCAAAGACACAAAAGCTGCATGTCTCTTCTTGAGCTTCCTAACAAAACAAATTTGCAAAATCAAAGGTGACATTCACGTGCACATTAGTGAATGGTCTATTAGATTTTGAGACTCTAGGCTAGTGTGTCTTAAAGTGTGGCTTAAGGACTACCTGTATCAGAATTAGTGGGGTAATTGTTTAAGAATGCAGACTCCTAAGACCGTTCCTACACCAGCTGAATCAGAATTTCTGTGGTTTGCTCTGTGAAGTCTGAATTTTAAACACGAGTCTCACCAGGTGGTTCTAACACACAATAGAATCTGAGGATTATTCTGTCAGGGTTTGGGAATCTGTGTAAGTATTTGATTCTGCATTATATACTATGGTGGAATATTATAAATATAGATTCTGAACATGTTCACTAATGTGAATATATTAGAGCCTCTACATATGTGCTTTCAGCAGAGAATCTCTGGGATATATTATTAGGGTCACTGATATCTCAGCCATATGCAAAGCATTATTAGAAAAAGGTAATGTTCTCATTTTACAGACAGAAATAACACACACAAATAAAAGAATTTTACATGTTTTTCCATTGGTCTCATTTTATTTTTGGTGTTTTACATGCTTAAAATCTTTTTTTTTTAATTGAGGAATTGGGGGGATGGGAACAGTGCTGGGGAATTGGGGGAAGAGGAACAGACAAGTTGCTGTCGTTTTTTGTTCTTCAGTCTAGTTGTGGAGGATGTTGCTTCATTGGCCCAAGTTGGCACCATCATTGCGCTCTTCCCAGGCAAGGCACATCAGTCACCGGCTTCTGGACGGCCGCTCACAGCGGCTGCTGGCCACTCATGCTAGCTGCTGGCCACACACGGTAGCCCATGGCAACCCACTGCAGCAGGTGCTGAAACCCACGCCATCGCTGGGACTCACGTCAGCCCAGCTCCAGGTTGAGCTGTTGTTCAGCATCTTAGCTGTAGAGGGCAGTGTCACTGGCCCTCATATGTGGGATCCGAACTGGGGCCCTCTGGCATCCCAAGCCAGTTCTTAACCATCGTGCCACTCAGCCAGCCCCGCTTAAAATCTATTTTTAAATTTACCCTGCTTTACAATAATATACTTTTATTTGGAATAAAAAAATAGCATAACTACACAACCCATTAACTATGCAATTAAACTGTTGTTATGAATTGAATGAGGGAGGTGGGTTGTATATATAAGCCACTGTAGTATTTCATTTAAAAACACTTGTCTTTACATTAATATGGGGTTAACACAAAATTTGCTGATAAGCAAAAATATTACATTGTTATATGTTAATGCAAAATTCCCCCATAAGGAAAAATATTATATCCTTAGAGCTTTAAGATACATGTTAGTCAAAGAAAAGAAACTGCTATAGCTGGGTCTTTAATTCTGTAGTGGAAATTACTGAAAGGAAAAGAACCACATTTATTCTCATTTGTGTATGCCTTTCAGAGTTTTTGGCACATTACATCTGCTTGCTTGGATTGCTTTGTTAGAAATATAAAGTGATGGTCCTTTATTCTTGTTTATAAAAGCAATGCATCATAATCCTGATATTTTGGCTTGACTGGACATTGATAATGGGCTTTCCTTATCCACCTATGATGAGCAAATCAGTTCTTTGTGGATTTTACTTTCTTTCAAAGCATAATGAAAATTTCGCAGCTAAAAACTGCAAAACCCTGAGAGCGTAACATACACATACTGACTTTTCCTGAACTCAAAGTACCACAAAAATGTTGCTATTGTGACATTGTGTAGGCTTCTGGAAAATCGTTCTCTGCTCAGTTCAACCTTGACATTGTGTGCCCTTGACCAAGTTCCTAGACTTCTCCAAACTGGTTTCTCATCTTGGGATAAAACACCTTTTGAAATTGCTGTGAGAATTCTATCAGTAAATGATTCTGAAATACTGAGCACAGTTCCTGGCATTTGGGGAATGGTAGGTAGTTATTGTTGGGGAAAGTTGTATAACAGTGAGGAATATGTGGATAAGCTTTGACATTGTACAGGCTCTAGATTTGAAATTCAGCTAGCTTCTTTTTATGTAATCTGTGCGAGCAAGTTATTCCATCTCTCTAGCCTCCAGTTTTCTTAATTTGTGAAATGGGGGTTGTAATAACTATGCCAGAAGGTTACTCTGAGGATGAAATGCGGGAATATGTATACATACTTACAGTGCCTGGAATGTAATAAGCTCTTAATAGCCATTATTATTTTGATTGAATTTGATCGCCTACCACTTTCTAAGCTAAATTAAAAAAACCCACATATTTTACGTGCATGTGTCTATTTGGTTTTAGATATGAGGTCCTCCCCTTGAACTTTTAGCAGCTGTCTCATTTTTAAGAAATTTTCAAAATACTTTCTGATTTATACACAAAATAATGGGTATTTCCATTGGAAGGTTTTGGGAATCTGAAAACAGAGTGATGTGGAGACGAGCATTCATCTGGCTTCTTTAGGAACGCAATGTCAGGGAAAAAAAAAAGAAAAACAGCCAATAAAAATTGCAGCAGATAAGCAGACACTTGCGGCAAAACTTAAATCATGCATCTGAGTGATGTCAGACTCAGAGGCATGCAAAATGCATAAACACGAAGGAAATTCATAATGGGCTTTTCAGGAAAAGGGCTGTTCCTTCCTGATGTACTAACCTTGATTCTGTTTCGTGTTTTTGGTGCCAGCATAAAGACGGATGGAGGAGACGCTGTTGAATCTTTCCATTGTCAATGTGTATTGTAATCTAAGAATTATGTCTTTGCTCTTCCCTGCTTTGCTCTTAATAAATATCCCGTGAGCTTTGGGGAGTAAGCTATTTTAGTTAAGTGGTGTCTTTAATTTTCTATGATTAATCCTTTCAGCATTTGCAAATGACAGTTCTACTCCCAAGTATCCTTGCTAGATCAATAGCTTAGAAGGTTGAGCACTGTGATAATTAATTGGGCTTTCAGAAGGAGATGGGGAAAAGGGACAATTTTCATTTCCCCATCCTTAAGCCTCCCTTTCTCTCCCTATCTCACGGATGCTTAAAATTTCTAATCTGTTCTTCACTCTCCCTCATTCTCTGTGCTCTAGTCACACTGGTCTTCTTTCAGTCTTTGCAAGTGCCATGCGACTTCCCACCATAAGACCTCTGCACAGTTTTATGGGGAGCGAACTGTCTTTTGTCTTCCCTCCTCCCCCTACCCAATTCCTAGTCATCTTTCGGAGCTTAGTTCGCACAATGATTTCTTGAGGGCACTTTCTCTTATTCTCTGGCCAGGGTCCTTTCGACAGCTCAGCCATTCCCTTACAACGTTCTCTTCTTCCTTTGTAGCATGTATCATAATAGTAAGTAAAGAATTCATTTCTTGTATTTGTTATTTAGTGGTTTTTCTCTCTGTGTCTCTAAAATAGAAGCTCTACAAAAAAGAGCAGGGGCTGTGTTTGTCTTGTTCACAATTATCTCCCAGTTCAGCTAACACTATCGTAGAAGTGAAAATGCCAAGGTGCGATATGAATGCAATATTGATATTAATGTGATTCTTCATTTTGTTTTTGATTTTCTTTTTGGCCTTTCTTCACAAAGGTTTGGATAAAGGAGTAGCATGTGTAAATTTTGAGGACTGATGCTATGTAGCTCTGGCTGCGTCTGCTCAGTACAATAGTTTACTGCAGTTGAGAGGGTGCTGGCCGATCGACCTGTGTTTGAGAAATACCATCTGCATGAAAAGCATATGTATGTGAAGGCCTTGCGTCTGAGGTGCAGCATTCACCTAACCTCCCTTGCTTTGCTCTATATGTTTCTGTCTTGACCAACTTGGAAATCTCATTCCATTATGACAATGGCTTGTACTGTGGGGAATTGGGAAAATAGTCTGTTTGCCACGGGTGAACATCAGTGACACATGGGCAGATCAGAACCTAGAGTTCAGCTAAAGTGGCATATCTGGAAAATGTTACAGTATTTGGAAGGCAAAGAATCACGGCTTGGGGGGCCAGAGTGGTGGAAGCATCAGGTGGAGTGCGGAGAGCCGGGAATAAGTGGTGGGTAGAGCGGCACCATGAGCAGAGTGCGGCAACCTCTCTTCAGCCCCAGGGAGAGCCTAGTGGTTCAAGGTTATACATTGTTTGAGGATGAAAACAGAGATGCTGACATTGTTGAGCAGCCTGTTGTTCAAAGGCTGTAGTCATCTTCGGTGCCGGTGAATCATACTTTCTAGATTTATTTTCCCTAATCTCCTAATGGTGACTGAGGCCACTGTGGGCCCACTGGCCACCTGTGAATTAGTGAGGTCACTGGCATTTTCACTGCGTTATTTGCGGGAAGCAGCGTATTGTAAAGGAGCTGGGACTGGAGTGTCACTCAGATCTGACTTTAAATCCTGGCTGTTGTCACTTCCTCTCTGTGAGCCACAGTTTCCTCAGCTGTAACATGGGTTTAATAACACTATTGACCTCAGCCTTAGACCACAGTTGGCATTCATTAGAGATGAAGATATCTGCTATGTGACCCTTATACATAGTAGGCATTCTGTCCATACTTGCTGAGATTGTTGCTTGCTAGGACACACCCCCAAATCTCAGCGATTTGCTCGAAGACTTGACTTGGTTTTCAGGTCCAGAAGAGGCCTGGTGAGGGTGGTGGTGATGCTGGAGTGCCAGCTTGCTGTGCTCACCCAGTGTATTCCAGCACTGGCCCAAAGCTCTGTGGCCCCTGGAAGCTTCCTGGCAAACTATGTCTCAGTTAAGGGAATAGTAGTGAGGTAATAGCAGCCACCAAATGTAGTGTGGAGTTTAAATCCAGTCTGCCTCACATCACAGCAAAAGCACATGACAAAGGAGGACATTTCATCTTGCTTTCCTGAAGGTTTCCTGAAAATATGGTCTTGCAGCCTTTGATTGCATTCATCCCTTCAATTGGCACTTAGAAATTGCAAGGACTGCCTTGGGGGAGCAACAGCTTTGGGAAGCCCCTTTCTGCATTAAAGAAGGATGCATCCGAACTGGGGATCCTCCCACCCAACCGCTCCCAAGAGCATGAGCTAGCTTGGTGATTATGTTTATTTTTTTTATTAAAATTGAGGTCTGAAAATAACTTCTGGATCGATAATCACATTTTTGGATTTTCATTAAAGCTATGTGATGTTTGAAAATGTTTTTTTTTTCATTTGTACAGTTTGAAATCACAAGTCCACAGACTCCATTCTGGATTAGTTAGGATACTGTAAGCCTATTCCAGTAACCTAAGTGAACGTTGTGTTTGATTAGTGGTAACAGTCAATTAGAGTTCCCAGATAGTGGCCACTCGATTCTGAGTAAATCAAACAGAAAGTCCTCCTCTTTGTGATAACAGTCAACTTGTTGACATCAGCTCCCTCTGTCTGAGAGAGTGTGTGTGTGTGTGTGTGTGTGTGTGTGTGTGTGTGTGTACACATAACTCATTCTTTGGAATTCTCCCATGGAAAAGCAAAGGAAGGAAGCTGAGGGGAGGATGGGGCTATTGCATCCTGTGCTCTTTACAGGGGTGTGGCCAAAACTGCCTCAGCCAAAGGGACACTAATATGTTTTTTCACTTAGGATGCCTGAGCAATGATAAGTCTTGATGAAAGGCGGGAGTGGCCCTCACTGTTGTTCTCAGCTCACTGCTGTTCTTAGCGTTAAGTCTCCTGGTAGAGGCCTGCTCAGACCCCGCTTAGTGTTTCATCTCTAGAACTTTGGGGGAAGAGAAGACAAGCGGGAGCATCAGTGAAGTGGTCCCGCAGAATTCCCAAAGCTGCCTTAGGAATCCAGACCCACGTTGACTTGGATTCTGGCTGCTCCTATGAATGAGATTGCCATGCGAATAGGCCAGGTGCATGATTTCAAGGAGAATGAAACGTGTTTCTTCATGCTGCTTCCTAAATCTGACTTGAAATGATGGAGTCTACCCTGGCAAAGGCAGACAGGATCTCTTGGGGATTATATGAGGTAAGGTATTAGTAAATTCTGTGAAATGAATTGCTCGCTCCCCTGATTTCTGTGTCCAACGCTTTGGGGTTTACAGTTCTCTCAGCCTTTCTCTCTGAAAAGTTCTTAAGTGTGGTCTCCTCCCAGCTTGGTTAGGGACAGTTTATTTAGGAACTCTGCAGTGCAGTTATCACATTTAGTCACTTGACAACACAACATAGGAGATGGTGCTGGGATTGAAGCCGGTAAAGCTGGTACAAATAAATATGCAATCCCCTCATTGTGAGTTCCTGGAGTCCCACTGGTTTTAAATGAATTATTTTACTCTGATGTTAAGCACAGCTTCTACAAGAATGCTTTTGCACATGGCATTTGATTGAGTCTAAATAGATTTCATGACAGGGTATCTGCCTCTGGAATAATAGAGTTTTTGACGGATTTTATTCTTCTCTCAGGGAATGAGATGGTAAAGAGATTTAGTTGTAATGTAACATTTATATGGACAAGTACTCATAGATATTCACATTCTAGAGACAATTTAACAACAATATTATAACAATCTTTAACTGGGGAAGAAAACCATGGTTTTTAAAAAAGATTTTCTTGTGGCCACTGTGGCAAACTGGCCCTGTTTTTCATAGTCCTTCTAAATCTGGTTTAATTAATTGTTTAAAAACTGGAATGAATGCAGGGCAAAATTTTACTTCTAATCCTTTGCAAATTAGTTTTCAAATGAAAATTCGTTCTTTCTTTCTTCCTTCCTTCCTTTCTTTCTTTCTTTCTTTCTTTCTTTCTGTCTTTCACCATAAAATGCCAACCAATCATTCTCAAGGTGGTTGGGGATGTTATTTTTTTATTGTCATATAGGATGCAACTAGCATTTTGTGCCTGAGAGCCAGGGGTGCCAAAGTTCCTATAATGCATTGAACAGATCCTCCCAAAGAATTATCTGCTAGAATGCCAGTAGTACCCTCGTTGAGAAACTGTTAAATGCTCAGTTCAATGAAAAATAAGTCAATGATCTAGTGAAGATTCAGGTAAGTAAAGATTCAGTTTTAGTAAAGATTTTAGCAAAGGTTCAGTCTAATCTTTGGGAAGGTTAATCATCTTCAGATGAAGCTGTTTTGGGGAAGGACCCATAAAGAAGCAGCCACTTCTGCAAAATTATTCTTTAGGATCAGTAACAATGAATGTTCCAGGAAGGTTGCTCCCACATACTTCTAGTTAATATTTTCAGAACCAGTTGGATTAGCTGCAACAAAGTTAGCTTTACAGTTCCTGATCCTTATTGTATGAGCTCATTAAGATCAAAGGAGTAATTTACCCCTAACCAAAAGATGCTTTTGTGCTGAACATTATATTTTATAGTGGTTGTGCATTTCTCAGAATCTTCAGCTGTCATGTGCAATGTAAAAATAACACCCATCCTGAATGATCTGGAAGCAGCTTTTAAACTTCACTTAGTATTAAAAGGGATTATCTTTGAGTGAGAGCTTAGTTTATTCATGGTACTTAAAAAAAAAGAATTAGAGGAAAGGAAGGGGGATATATAATCAAAACTTTGTCATTCCTGGCAACTTTTTACACACGTAGAGGTTCCTAAGCTGAGCCCTCTATTCAAAGTCCCAGTTTTATTGTACAGGGAGTTGAGGGCACCTCTGCCTGATTCTTTATGAAGCCAGGCTTAAAGCTCATTGACAGAATTTTAGGCTTTGAATGACCTTTCATCCATTAACTGGGCATCACTGAGATACTCTGTGTGAAAGATTGTGCTCCTGTATAATGGCATAACGAGCTGTTACTGTATATATGGCCTACACTTTTGTTGTCATTTGACATCTGTTGCTTAAGGAAGCAGAGTCTCCAAAACCATATAAATAAGCATGTACAGTAGCACCTTGGATTGTGAGTAACTTGATTTGTGAGTGTTCTGCAAGATGAGCAAACATTTTTAGTACGTTTTAACTTGGTAAACGAGCGATGTCTTGCAAAATGAGTAGTTTGTTCCCGGGATGAATTATGCTTGCAAACCAAAGTATTACTGTATATGTTTCAATTTATGTATACTTATGAGAAATTAGAATAAAATAATTTAAAAGAAATTTAAAAGGTAAAAATTAACAAAATGAAGTTGAGGAATTGTGCTTTTGAGTGTTAAAAAAAAGACATAGGTCCCTTTGAAAGAATGATGAAATGGATTGAAAAATTAAAAAAGCCCCACACTATTAGCTCCTAATATATGCCAGGTTCACATACTGTATCGTATATTCCTCACAGCTTGTGAGCTTGGTGCTATTATCATTTTATAGAATAAAGACATGGAGTCTGTGCAGTTTTAAGACTTGCCCAAGGTCATAAATCCAGTAAATGGGAGAAATGGAGTTTAAACTCAGGTGTGCTGTCTCTCAAAGTTCTGGGATCTTACCATCCCCTAGCAACTGCAGCCTGACATCATCATCACCAAGTGGCATCTTGCTTTCATGGCACCTTTAATAAACAATATGTACCTAAAACCAAAGAGGATACGTTTGTTGGTAAATAGAAGGTTCATGTGGGCTAAATGCCAGTGATATGCTAACTATGTTCCATTAAGTATTTCATTGAGTTACTAAGTGATGGAGAATCAGAGCATTATATTTTTACTGATTAAGGTTGAGTATGGGAAAGTTGGACATTCAGGAGTTGTTTGAATAAAGAGACAGAGGGGCAGAGCATGGCGGACTTAAAGAGTGAAATTACAGGATGGTGGTTTGACTGGAGAGAGCTTAGAGGTAGATGAGTCACCCCACAGGGTCATTGGACTGAAAAGTCTGGAATTGGTGCAAAGCCTTTTGCATAAGGATGGATATTTATAGCTGCCGCAGCTCTGTCTGCACAGGAAAAATGGAGATGAGAGGAGGGTCATGTTTAGGTTATCCTCCAACATTTGCTGCTGGGCCTGCGCATGAAGCATTGTGAGCCAGCCTCTCTTGTCCTTGTACTACAGTCTGCTCTGCAGGCAACAGCCAGAATGATGTTTTAAAAAATGCAGATCATGCCACTTCTCTAAATTCTTCAGTGCCTTTCCATTATTTTCAGAGTGCAATCCAAAGAATTTGCTTCTATATTCTATACAGGAAAATATTCAGTTGCAGAAAAAAAAAATCTTAATTTAGAAAGGTTCTGAAAGTCTTTGTCAGGAAAGAACTTATTTAAGATGTTTCCAAGATCTTTTCTTGAAACCAGTCATCTGGTCTTAGGTAAGCCAATTTATCTTTTTGTGCATTGGTGTGAACTGTAAGATAGAAACAAAGTTGACTGTCAACTCAGCGTAGCAGTGTGATTGGATTAAGTTAATGAGAAAGTCTTGTTATAAAGACAGAGTTTAAATAAAGTACTTTTGTTAAAATAGTCTAAATAAAGTTTCCCATGGAATTTGCAGTGTCCTGGTTTTTCTGTATTCTGAACAAGATGGAGATCTCTTTAGAAGTGCTTTATACATTGCTTGGTGAGAATTTTATTTCTCTTTTGTATATTTTAAAAATATAATACTAATATTCAGTTAATGTCATATAATCAAAAGAAGATATTAAGATAGCTTTCATTCAGCTATCGGGACTGCAAATCACACTGACGAAAGACAGATGAACAGGAGCAAAACATACAAATTTCATTAGATGTTAAAATTTTAATGTGCATGGAAGCCTTTATGGAAGTGAAAGGAAGGCCCAAAGCAGTGCTTAAACTCAGGGGCATATATACCATTTTAACAAAGGTCAATAAATTATGGAGAAATAACTAGACAGAGGAAGGGAACTTTGGCTTCTAGGGGCATTTAATCGTAGAAAGGCAAATATATGGAGGAAACTAATGGAAGATAGGGGTTATGTAGTAAGGTTTGTTTCACACTGAAATTGGTTCCTTCTCCATTTTTGATTAAGAGTCACCTTTCTTTTCCTGATATGGGAGAGTGAGACACCTTTACAAATGGAAATTTATGCCTTGCTTTTAGACATAAAGCGGAGGGCAGAGAGCTAATTGCTTTCCGCTCAAAGTGGCATATTTTGGCAAGGCATGCTCTGCTCCCTTTCAATAGCAAGGAATCCACTGTGGCA
Organism: Hipposideros armiger; assembly: GCF_001890085.2. Taxonomy (NCBI): domain Eukaryota; kingdom Metazoa; phylum Chordata; class Mammalia; order Chiroptera; family Hipposideridae; genus Hipposideros; species Hipposideros armiger. The sequence goes on along the minus strand of NW_017731373.1, from coordinate 1,116,120 downwards.
AGAATGGCGCAAAAGGGTGGGGAAAGATGAGGTCAGAGCTGTCAAAGGGGTTGCCAGATACTACAGGGCACTATTAGCCTTCATAAAGACTTCGAATTTTACCAAGAAAGACAAAGGGATTCACTGAACAGAGGTGAGACATGTTTCAGTATGTAAATATACCTGCGTTTAAAATGAATTCTTTTATAAACCATCTCTGGACTTCTCCTTAGCATCTGGTATTCTAGGCTATAACTGAAACTCTTGGGAGGTATTTGCTGAAATGAACCCAAGTGTTTCTTCTCACCGATCTGTTGATGGTTTCCTCCCTTGTCAAAATGAGTGTTTAATTGAATAGTTTTGAATCAGGTATTTAATACAGGAAGTTGGTTAGTCTTCTGCTTCTTCCCAGCATGTCTGGAGGTGTGAATGTTCAGGGAGAGGTTATGACTTAGGTGTGAGCTCTGTCACCCAGCATGGAAATAGTGAAACATTTAGCGTTCTTCAGATTGGGTCTCACCGCCCCTGGTGAGGCCTCCTGCAGAAGAAACAACAGCGAAACATCTCATACATGGTGGTGTGTGGCATTGAATCAACATATGTGCCCCACGCCATTCCACTCTGCCAGTGCTTCCTTCCAGGGCAGTGAGGCACATGCCTTTCAGGGCACAAATATCCCCAAGGCCAGACCTTGCTAACTTGTTATTAACAGCTCTTCTCAGCTTCTGTTGCTTTTTCTGCCCTATAACCTGCTGGTATCTTTTTCTCCCATCTCCAGCACATTATAATCAGCAAGTTTTTTTCTGGTATCTAAGAAAATTGCCATTCAAATGGCTCCAAAGCGATAGCCACCAGTGGGTACATTCTCAGCCAGTGGCATGGTGTCATTATTGTAATCTCCAAGCATGCCTGATACACACACACACACACACACACACACACACACACACACACACACACACACACACACACACATATTTTCCATCCAGAGAGGGCTTAATAAAATTGGTGCTCTGTTTGGTACAATCACTGGTAAAGACTCACCCCTTCCCTGCAATGTAGTTCTGATTTCAAAGCCATGGTTAGACTTTTCCTCTCGCATTGCAGTGGGATTCCATAACTTGCCTGCTACATGCTGGTGAATTTGAAACGTTTTAGCAGTCAAGCAGTCTCTGTGAAGGTGTGTACTTTGCCCAGGTCTAGAATGATCATTTTGATTCAAATTGTAGCTCAGTATTGCTCTCCAAATCTCAAATCTCAGAAAGGCATCTAATTTCCTAGGGTAACCAGAATAAAACCAGGCCCCTTTATGTTCCAACCTCAGGACATAATGTATTCAATTTGTATACAAAAGGTAATTTAAAATCAATTTAGATGTTTAGGCCATTTTTTGAGAAAATGTTGGGAGGGATTACTTTAAAGCAAAAGAAAATTTGTAAGCATCAGATTTCATCTCACTGGCACAATCTGTCACATGGCATATTCCTCACCTTTTCTCAACTCCCCTGGGTTGATGGATAGAAGAGTGAGGGCTTTGAATATTTTTTTATTTTTTTTGGTTCCTATTTTATTTTTAGTACTGTATGGAGGTTTCAGAAATACTAATATAGACATAGAAGCATTTCCAACACCAAATTATGTTTGATGTGTCTGGTCATATCTCCTATATGTTTTATCATCTTTAAGCCTATTTATAAAACATTTTCTAGAATCCAAAAATCATGTACAGGAAAAATGAATTTTTAAAGATAATATTCACATTAATCTCTGTGTATGAGATTTTATAGGGAAGGAAGAGTTTGAAAAAACTTAGAAGACTTGATGCTTACATTATTTTAGCTTTTTGTAGCATTTAAAAAAGAATTCATTTAGGTTTTTTTTTAGTTATTCTTTACCATGATATTGTAGGTTAATATAATTAATTAATCCTACTTTTGCGAAGAAGAAAAGGATTATTATATCCTGGGGTCTAGGCAACAACAGGAATTTTTACCACTGAATTCATGGCCATTTGTTTGTTCCTTCTAATGAGCATTTATGGATACCAACACCCCCCACACACACACACACACACACATACCCGCTCACTCCACCCACCCCCAACCCCCCAAAAATAACCCTGGGAATGGTGAAGCAAAGAAATGAATGGGACACCTTAATGACTGGCTTAAATGTGTAGATCTCCCAAAGGACACTTCCATGTGCATCTCCCAAAGACACTTCAGACCTGATAGATCCAGAGCCTTATTAATGACATGCAGTCACAGGAAGCACTGATCATGCTGCCCGTTCTCCTTTAGCACTTTCTAAGATACGCACACCTCTACCGTGGCACATTTCACATTGCTTTGTACCTTAGGTGCCAGTCTTCTTCCACTGCATTGTCAACTCCTTATGGCAGGAAATGAGTCGTTCTTGATCTTCATAATAGGCAGATCTTCATAGATTGCTCAATTTCCCTGGAAATAACTGTGGAACACAATTTTTTTTATGTGTGGTGTTTGTAGTTTCTGTATCAGATTCACCTGGTTCGGGTGTTAAAAAGCTAAAATTCAGATTCCCGATCCAAACCTACTGAATCAAAATCTCTGTAAGAGTAGAACAGGAATCTGCATTTTGAAGAAGCTCCCAGGATATTCACTATGAGCAATGGAGTTGGACAGTCATTGTCCTGGAGGATCGATTAGCTAAAGGGGAAGGTAGCCAATGGTGCTTTGTGACCTACTGAATGTACAGATGTTAGTAAATCTACTTATATGTAAATTTAAGACCCCAAAGTGTTCCTGCTAAAAATCATGTGGTTTCCATTTAGGAAATGGGGCCTAGTTGCTCACCTAATTGACCAGATCTGAGAAAATTCTCTGAACCACTATACTCTGTAATTAATAGAAGAGAGTTAATTGTATGTGGTGTAATCTTATATCTCCTCTTCTTTATTTCCTGGGTCCAAACACTTTATTTGTTACTCCCTTGGGGAATCAGACTTAACAAAAGTAATTCTAGTATTAATTGGAATAGTCCTAACGAGTAATTTTTGAAAACACCAGGTGAAATCATTTTGGAAAAGTATCATGGACTGCTGAAACAAGGCAAGAGTAAAGATTATCAAAAGTTTTCTTGATCACAATCCCATGCTATTCACAAACAGATAGCTATGAAAATTATATTAAAATGATTTCAGTGCTTTTTTGGTGTGTGTTTTTCTATTTAGAGGAAAGGTACCACCAGCTAGACTTGTAAGAGAACAAAGAAGATATGTGAGACATGAGTGGACAAGCTTTATATAAACCCTATCAAACTAAACTAGATTTAGAGAAAGTATTTAGGCACATGAATTAAACATCTCCAGTGTTTCTTTTTGTAATTATATTCCAGCTAGAAAGTTACCTAAGTACCTACAATATACACTCCTATAATATAGACTCTATTGTAACTGGAAGGGAAATAAGAATTAGAATGGGGAAGGGGGCAGGGAAGGTCACAGTCTAAGAGCAAAAGCAAAAGTAAAACCAGGAAAATGTGCCTCGTGGAAGCTGACATGTTTCTAGGTTGAGAGGAAGAAGCCAAAGATCAAGGTGAGAAGGTGACTGATGGAGGGGATTGGATCAAGGGCACCACCATAATGGGACTGGAACCTGGGCAAGAAGGCAAGGGGTAGGTATGGATACAGAAAAGATGGCAGTAGGGAGATGGAGAAGCCAGGGAGATGAGACCTTATGTCTTCCATGTTTGGATGGTACCCTGCTCCAAGAAAGAGGGTGGAAATTAGATAAGGGATGTGAGTCTAATGCAACAGATATGAATAGCTGCTAAGAGAAATGGGGAAGAGAAGTGATCAAATATAAATGGAACAATTGGTAATTGGTTTTAAAGACTGATGAGATTTCTTTAATCTATCAGAACTGTTATTCAGTTAAAGGAAGAAATAGATTTATAATTGCATCTATATTATATTTGTAGGGGACTTAAAACGCTTTGGTCCACCATTTTATACTCAGTTATTCTATTTATTTTTATTTGGAGTAGGGGCATTTTTAAAAGATTGAATTAACTATTATAGATGTTAAATGAGGGTAGAGGAAAAATAACTCATACAATCTGGGAAAAAAATATTCTGTCCTCAAATACCCATGAAAAATGGATCTGAGGAGAGAGATGCTTTCACCAAAATGAGTTCCCAGGCTATACTAAAATTGACTGTAACCTAAATGAAGGTGTTAACCTACTTAAAGAAAAGAATTTTAATCTGAAGGACCAATTAAAATTGGTCTTGAAACAAAACAAAGGAATGAGTCACTCTAGGCATTGTTTAGCATGGTGTGCCCAAGGCTGGCCAGGGCTCTGCTAACTAGCAACAGTTGTGGTGGGGGTGTGATGTCATATCAAAATCATTTGAACTCTGTGCCCCCTAAACTGGTTTATTTCTAGTGACTTTATATTTGCAATTAAGGGTAGCTGCCACTTGATGGCAAAAGTGCTTGGATCTGTCAGGGATAAACAATTATCAGAAAGATCTTGTCAGAGAAAAATTTCAATCTGGAATAACCAGAATATTAATCAACTTGGGTATCTCCCACATGACAGACACTATAGTTAGTGGAGACTAAGACCCTCCCCATGAAAGTTTGCAGGATGGTCTCTTGCTGAGGCATTTGGACTTGTTCTTTTTTAATCAGAACAGACCCATCAAGCTCCTGCTCTGGACCTGTTCATCCTAATTCTGACCCGTTTCTGATCATATGTGGGACATTCGGGTTCTATGCGAATTTGAACACTCATGATACATTTTCTTTTTTTTAAAGATTTTTTTTATTTTTTATTGGGGAATTGGGGAGGGGAACAGTGTTGGGGAATTGGGAAAGGGGAACATTGTGTTTTTCCAGGATCCATCAGCTCCAAATCAAGTTGTTGTCCTTCATTCTTAGTTGTGGAGGGTGCAGCTCAGCTCCAAGTCCAGTTGCTGCTTTGAATCTAGTTGTGTGGGGGGGACGTATGTAGTCCACCATCCCATGCGGGAGTTGAACTGGCAACCTTGTTGCACACTGAGCCATCCGGTAGCCCCTAGGCAGCTCGCCGCTGCTCAGCTCAAGGTGCCGTGTTCAAACTTAGTTGCCGGTGGGCATAGCCCACCATCCCATGTAGGTGTCCAACCAGCAACCTTGCTGCTAAGAGCATGTGCTCTCACCAGCTCAGCAGCAGCTCAGCTCGGGTGCAGCTCACTGGCCAATGCAGGAGTCGAACCCACAACCTTGTTGTTAGGAGCATGTACTCTCATCAGCTGAGCTATCCTGCCACCTGTTGGCAACTTCAGTGGCAGCTCAGCTCGGGCGCAGCTCCACAATTCGATGTGGGAATCGAACCGACGACCCTATTGCTCAGAGCTCGTGCTTTTAACCAACTGAGCCACTCGGCCAGCCCTCATGGTACATTTTCAACATTTCGCTTCAAGGGGCTAGCCTGTATTTCTTTAAATATCATAAATTTAACCAGTTGGAGTTTTCTACATGCCCTATGAACCAATGAGGGGAATTAAATTCAGAGATATATTTTATCCCAACCCATATGAGCTGCTGGGTGAACTGAACACTTAACTCTAGGTCTATTTCTTCGTTAAGTTTCTAGGAAGGAATCACCCACCACCTGTCCTCCCTGATTTCCTACTGCTGAGACCAAGGAAGGATGTTGACGTAGTGCAGTATTTTTACCTTGAAGTGAATGTGGCTGGTAAACAAAGAGATGTAGGGCCTTCTTGGAACAAGAGATGCCAGCACTGGTTCTCTGTCAAAATTGTCTTCTAGGGAACATCTTAAGAGTTGTGTCAAGCCTCAGGCATGGCTTCTGTCCGGAGTGCATACCTCTTAGAGTAATTCTCCTCATCCCATTCCCGCCCTCTCTCTCTATAGTTGATCCTCGGTGGCCCATCTTCCCAGGGTAATTATGTCAGAAGGGTGTCATTAGTTTGGCTTAACTGATGGCTTGGGAGACAACATTTAGTAATACCAGAAACGCACACCCTCTTACAGTGAGTTCACGTTAACAAGTCCAGTTTTGTTACTGTTGATTTTTATCATCATGAGCCCGAGTGCTTCCTCCTTAAAACAAGATTTGATGTGTCTTCATTTTTCCTGAGGCCTCCAGAGAAAGCTGTCGCAACAGTATTTTCAGAAAATGTCCCATGTGTATAGTCATGTTTTTTAACATTTTGACTAGCTCATATGCCTGTGTGTGTTTCCTGTAGGGTCCAGTTTTCGGTGCCTTCCAAGGGACCCATAGCTAATAAATTACATTTATTTGTGAAAACATGAGAGTCTCGCTCCCCATCCAAGCAGCTCTGCCAATTAAAGTATCTTTTCAAAGTGAAGCACCTACCTAACCTGAAGCAGTGATGCAGTGTTGAGGGTTCTAGGTGAAGACAGGTATGAGTCTAAACCACTGAGCAAGTTTTAGGATGGTGGGTATATGTTATTACTTGCGTTCAGCTGCAAGTAGCAGAGACCCAACCACAGGAACTTAACCGAATAGAAATCTATTTTTGCCTAGGTAGCAAGAAGTCTGAAGGTCATTCAGGACTCAAAAAAATCATCACAGTTGCTTCTGGCTGCTTGCTCTGCTGTCCTTAGCATGTGGTTCTCATCCAAAAAGGAGGGAGGAGAAAGAGCAAAAGGAGTCTGTCCTCTTATTAATCAGAAAAATAATAGCTTTCCGAGAAGTCTCACCCAGACGACTTCTAATTTCAAGGGCCAGAACTAGGCTATATGCCGCCCTTAGCTACAAGGGATGCTGGAGAGAGAAATATTTTTTACTGGGCACATCGCTGCCTTGGACAAAATTGGAGTTTCGCTGGCATGGAAGAAGCTTAATGCATAGGCAGCGAGGCCTGCAGAGCCACATGACAGCTTTCCAGTCCAGCTTGAGGTGACTGCCTGAGTGCCTTCTAAACATCAGTATTGTGGCTCGAGTCCTGTGATAGAATGAACTTCGTCCTTACATTGTGTGTGTAGGAGTGGCGCTGATGGGTGGGTTATGCCTTTCCATTCTGATAAAGAACAGTGGCCTCTTCTTGGTCTTTCACAAAAAAGATCTTTGACTTATAATGTGCTGAATGCAAATGCCATGAAAGGACCATCCCCCCAACCCCCCAAAGTTCTTTGCCTTATCAGTATGATAGACCCCAAGGACGACCACAGACAGAAATCCCTCAGAGCTGGATTATTCAACTCCTCACTTTGCCTCACTTTCTGTTTCTTTAATGCTCAAAAGAGCTTTTTTTTTTTTTCCCCCAGGATTATTCCTTTGGGCCTGGGACGTTTTCTCTAGCTTTTCTTTTGTTAGTATAGCTCTTTCTTCACCCTGTCGGGTTGGTTCCAGTTCACAGTTAAGTTGTATCCCTAATATTTCCTCCTGGGGAAACAACTGAGGTGCATGTCACTTTAAGAGCCAGTGTCACCCTGCACATTTTTATGTACTTATAAAACCGTGAATGGTCATTTTTCATGTGTTTAGTTTAATTTCCTATTCTAGGGCTCTAGGACAGAGCGTCAAACTAGTTAGATGTGAGCAAATTACATAGAATCTGACTCCCTTCAGCCTCAGGGTAGGGGGTAGAGCCTGGGCAGCCAGCATCCCTCCCTGTCATCCGAAATTGTAAGCGTCTCTTCCATTTACGCCTGTGTGCCTGTAAATATTACCATTTTCTATATAGCGTGTGGTCAGAAAGCTTGGAAAAGGGTGCTTTCGGGCCTATTCTTGGGCCCTGTCCTGTCTATCCTTCACCCAGACAAAAGTCTAAACCTGTCCCTTTTCTTTTCTTGTATTGGTTTGAGGCCTACTACCTTTGGCGTTTTGTAAAGATTTTCCTAGCAGACCTGATGACTTGGTTGGTGTCTCCTGGACACTGTTCTTGGCAAACCTGAGTCTTGACTCAGTTTCATAGGTTAATGTTCCTTTTTTCCCCATCCCGTCTTCTTTCTTATCTTCTCCCAGCTTCCTTTTCTTTTTATAAAGCATTTTATAGATGGGAGTTCAACCGCTTTCTTATACATCAGCCCATCATGAAAGCTGCAGCAATTGTATGCCCTTTGTTCTTTGTAGTCTTGCCTTGTGGCAACATTAACCAACCTGGCGAAGCCCAGAGATGACACCTTCTTTCCATCCCAAGCCCCACTTTCCGCCCCAGTTCTCCTGTATAAATGCAAGTACGGAAATTCAGGGTAATTATCTGCTGGGAGGTAGTCATTAATAACACTGTTCATTAATATTTCCCCTTTATCTTTTTTACATTTATCTTAGAACTTGTATTAGTCTTTGAGCGAAGGAAGGACAAAGAGGTTATAATTAAGCTGAAAAGTGTTTCTTTGGTTTTTTTTTTCAGATGAGAATTCTCCAGCCAACTTCTGGGATTCGAAAAACAGGGGTGTGACTGGAACACAAAAAGGGCAAATTGTATGGAGAATTGAGCCCGGGCCCTATTTCATGGAACGTAAGTAACTAAGTGTGAAATGTAAGTTTGTTATTGAACATTGCATAAGTATGCAGAAATCTATGGAGCCCTGTCTGAACGTTATTTTAAAAGTTTTTTGATTTGATTTATTTATTTATGCCATGTAGCCTCGAACTGGAAAAAAATTGTTTTAGAAAATGCTCATTAGAGAATGTCCACGTATTTTTTAAAAAGTATGTGTGTGTGTGTATGTGTACATACATATATTATGTATACCTTGTGAATGTATGGTACATAAGTTATGTATGGTTATTTTAATACTTTACACATTTTTATATACTCTTGTATCTACATTTGTAGTTAATATTTAATTATATTAATTTTAGGGAGCATAAAGAATAATTCAAAATTTAAAAATTCAACTTAATTTAAAAATTTTATTTGTTAACTTTACTATTATTTTTCCCAGTAGCAGAATAACATTTGCATGTGGGTCCTGGCCTTTACAAGTATAAATATGATAGTCTGGGGCTGCTAGGTCAGTTTACTAGGAATTGGAAATTGGCTGCAGATAATTCAACCAATGCCCAGTTTATCTGATGTTATATTTATTTGTAAATACAAATTCTTATATATAGTACATGGTTCACAGGAATATCTCATCCTTTTTTATTTTGGATGAAGGAGAGTATTTATATTTGCCACTAATATTATTGAGAACATAATAAATACATTCTTGTGGAGTAGCTAGAAGCATGAATAAATAAATGATTTACTGGTTTGTCCTGGTTAACTTTTCTACCTTTTATAGAATTTTTCTTTAATGTAGGAAAAATGGGCTCTTTAAAAATGTGCTGAGTTGTTTAGCTCTGTGTAAGAATTAAGTTTTCTATATGCAGGGGATTTAATATAAGAGAATATGTGTATACTAGTACAAGGATGGTACTTATTAAACCTTAAAATATAAAGTAAGTTTTGATTAAATAGAAACCCGCTATAAGCATGTCTTTATTGAAGCATGTAAAACTTCTGTCATATAAAAGCTGTTTTAAAAGATTAACATCTATTACTTTGAATTGCTATTAAAGGCATCAGATAATTTTTCCACATTTTTACTGATAGGTCAGCATTCTAGAGCTTTCTCTAATCCTGTCTTTGCCCCCTAAGGAATGTCTTCTTTTCATAGTTTAATTTCTGGCTAGATTCCCTCTTTAAACCTTAAATGGAATGGAATTTTTGAGGGAATTTCCTCATGATATGTCAATAAGTGAGGCGGAGTGCAGATACATATAGCACAATCCCAATTATTGGGTTGTCGGAAAAGTCATTACGTATTTTTTCAGTTTTTTGTTGCAAAAATGCGTTATGACTTTTCCAGCAACCCAATAATATCATAACATATAGGAAAAAGTCTAGAAGGATATTTGCCAAAAATGTGAACAAGGGTTGTTTCTGGGAGATGAGAAACATTTTATGCGTGATTTGTTTTTCTTGCCTATTTCTACTTTTCCTTCCTTTCCAACATTGGCCCAGCTGGCATTACTATCTAAGTAATGAGAAAAATAAATGATAAAAGAGTGTGGGAAAAAATGGAATGGGAAATAGCTGTGTTTACTCTCAGCGTGATTCCTCCTTTTGAAAGGATCCCAGGGTTTAAGAGGCTGATCTGGCTGAAAAATATTGCCAACTGAACTTCAGGTGAAACAACCTTCCATTTTTCTCCAGAAAGCTGCGAGGAATGACTGGCTCTTGATGGAGTGTGCAGATTCATATTACGGGGCCCATGTGAACACCTGGGGAGAAGTCAGTATCATATGCTACCATAATTTGGAACATTATGTGTGTGGGGGGAAAAAAACATTTATAGAGTATCTCATTTTCCATGATTGATGTTCTTCTCCCCTCAAAAGTGTTAGAGGGTTCATAAGGTCCTGGAGGATGAGGGTATACTATCTGTCTCAACAAATGTTTCTCCTTACTCCTCACTCTGGTAGTTAATAGAAATGGGCTTGACACTGAAGCTAGGAATTGGAAATGAAGAAAAGAGTAGGGTTTCTTTTTCTTTTCTCCTCTAATTTAGCATTTCCTCCTTAATCCTTCCTACACAAAATTGGGAATATCGTGTTACATGATTGTAAAACTGGAAATATTCAGTAATGTATTTTTTAAGGTCTGAGAAAATTTGTGTAAGTTAATGTCCTGGACCGTGGATATGAATTATAGAAAGATTTGGCTTTATAATAGGTTTATTTTTGTTAATCAGAATAAGGTCTGTCCAACACACGTTTCTACGCTTTCAATATCCATTTAATGTAAAAACCTCAGGTGGTATTTATATGAGTGCTTAGAAATATAGTCCTTAGACATATTTTTTTACCCCATGTCAGTCTAAAGCAGACTTAAGGGGACTTCACAGCATAATGAAATTGTTCTTGAATCTTTGAACTCATGGTATGAAACTTAAAAAAAAAAATTGAGGGTAGGGTGGGTCATGTTAGACAGCTTCTATATTTATGAAGCTATCAGATCTTCAGTGTTTTGGGTGATTGTGTCCACAAAATCTGCTTTGCACAACTCAGAATAAGTTTATTTTATAGCTTTAGGGATTCTAAATTTGTCACCGGGGTAGGAGATGTTTGTTATAGCAAGGAATAAAGTAACAACCCAAATGGGTCAGCTAGCGCAGTTGGCCTGGCTATCAATAGTCTACGAATAAAAATAACCAGCCACTTTTTTGTCTCATAGTCTGTTACCTAGCTGACTAGTTAGAACTTTGGAAAAGAGGAAGTGGCATCATAACTTGAAAGAGAGTTCAGGGAAGATGTCTTATAAAAAGGCACTTCTTCTTATTGAAAAATGAGCTGCTTACTTGCTAACCACTGATTAGATCTTTGAGGTACTGCTGCGGGCAGATTCACAGACTGCTGGTCTCCAGCCTTCAGAGTGACACTAATGAGCTCATGCCCGCAGAATTCAACGCGCATGCTCATCGCCTAGCTGCTTCTGCGTTGACAGGCCTTCTGCATGCTGCTTAGCTTTGTTCTTGCACATTACATGCCCTTGGTCTTGGAAGAAAGCAAGTGGGAGAGTAAGGTTTACTTAGATCTACACAGTTATTACCATTTCAGTAATGATCAAAAACGCTTGTTAGTGTTCAGGAAAGTCATTTATGGGGTGTTCTCAGGGACACCTGAGTGAAGGCGAGAAATAAGGCTAGAGTTCCTGCATAGGTCACTTTGCTGTCCCTCAAGCTCTGTGTGCTCGACTCTGCTTCCCTGCTTTTGCCTCACTCCTCACTCCTAACCCTCCCTACCCCCATTTTTCTCCCCTGTAGGTGTGAGTCCTGACCTGTGTGTTCTGTGAGCCTTTCTGACTCCTCCATTATGTCCTCACTAAACTCTGTCGTCTGCACAGTCTTTTCTATCCAGCGGTCTGCTGTTTTAGTGTTTGTCCCTGTGTTTTGTCAAGCCTGTGATTGTCATCCCAGCAGCTCCACTATAAGTCGCCTGCCAGACCAGAAACCTTTCTTTGATTCTCTTGCACTGTCTGGCATAGTGCTGAGCTTGTGTTGTGGTGGGCACATGGTAAAAATCTTTTGCTTGACGATGCTAACTGCATTTTGAATCACTGCTTAGCAGTTAACGTACGTAATGGAAAGATTCAATATTTGACCTCATGACAGACTTTATTTTAGTATTTAATCATTGGTAGGAAAAGTGTAATAATATAAATCCCTAAAAGGGGACTTTTCTTTAATCATTATATTTTTCTATTAAAATAAGTGAACTGAATACTCTATAGGCAATAATTTGGTGCAATCGGGAGAGTCAGTGGAAGATTAACTTCCTTGGGAAAGTACATCGAGTGGCCCCACTTTAATAACGCAGGTGACTCAGTTGAGAGAAGAACTGCACTTCTGTAGGTTAGGACTCTCCCTGGGGCCTGCCCATCAGCAGCATTGCCTATATTGATTGACACCTTGGAAAAAAAATGCATTTTGCAGTGACACTTGATTGACGTAGATGCTCTGTATACAGATAGATTCAAGTGTCTCTGTGTTTTATCTTTGACACATTCTGGCTTCATGGTCTTTGAAATTGTAGTTACTTTCCAGAATCAATAATTGGCATTTTATTGCTTTTTATCAAGTTCAAATTATATATATATATATATATGTATATATATATATGTGTGTGTATATATATATATATACACACACACACACACACATATGTGTGTATATATGTAATATGTATGAAAATACACACATACCTTTGGATATATATACCGGGAGTGCCAAAAAAATGTATACGAGTGGACAGTTTGGTCAACATTGCTTAAGCAGTAGTTCGCCATAATCAGAAGTTTCTGGACGTTAATGATAACCACTTTGAGCACCTCTTGTAATTGCAGAAGTCAAACATGACTTTGTATTCATCTTTTGTTATCGGTATATATTAAGTATTACAATTTTGATAGTTTTTGCTTTCTTAAATAGTTTTTTCCTTCCTTTCTTTTTTCCTGTACATTCTTTTGGCTCTCTCTCTCTCTCTCTCTCTCTCTCTCTCTCTCTCCATCTCCACATATATCTGTATCTTCTATCTATCTATCTACCAATCTATCAATCAATCATCTATCATCTATCCACATATTGGCATATGTACCAGTGGTTCCTAAATTTGATCACTGCCTAGTGGCTGTGTTTAAGTCACTTGGAAATTTAAAATAATACAGATAACCAGACCCTATCATTGCATAGTCTCCGACAGTATTTTTTTTGTACTTGTTAAACTACTTTGTTTGTATTTCCATGAACAGCTGCGAGCTCTCTATATTGTAGGGGTCAAAAGTGAGGGCTTTGGAATCAGACAGACTGGGTTTGAGTCCTGACTCTGTCATTTCCTGTTTGTTTGACCTTCCGCAAATCTCAGTGCTTCATCTGCAACATGGAGACAGGAATTTCTGCCTCCCAAAGTTGATGTGAGGGTTAAATAACAGCAGTAGAGACATAGCACTGTGTCTGGTGCATTGTGGTACACCCCAGTAAATGGTAGCTCATTTTAGTCTTGTCTCTACACTATTTTTTGGCATGTTTTTGTGCATTATTTTTTTTAATACATTTCGGACGTTCATAGCAAATTCCAGAGAAGTGTGTCAAATCAAACAGGAAATGGTATAATCAATCTGTTGCCTCTGATTGGAAAAGGAAGAATTATTCAAAGAGTGATGAGTAGGACTTTCTGAGAGGTGGTGTGGCGAATTTCCTCAGCTGATTCCTAAATGACTTCTTGTTTCGGTGTTTACATTACTGTTTTTCTCCAATCGGTTTGCAGCGGAGATAAAAATCTGTTTTAAATACTACCACGGCATTAGTGGAGCGCTGCGAGCCACCACGCCCTGCATCACCGTGAAGAACCCGGCTGTGATGGTGAGTGCCTCTCTTTGCAGCCTTCCTCACGAGGTCCCCGGGGCCTGATTTCTATTTTTGCCGGTGCAGCTCTGGCAGGGTTACCGGGGAACAATGAAAAAGGAAGCGCAGGACAGCGTGGGCGCCGTTTTAGTAAAGGAAATAAGTTACAGGCTGGTGTACCTGCATCCATAATACAAATCAGTGGGAAAATAGGATTTGATTTATAAGAATTCTGTGTGTAGTCCACTCTTCAGGGAAACCGCTCATGAAGCAAATTAGTGAGTGCCCTACCATGGAAGGGTTTTTAAACTTAGTCTGGGTGACTGGTTGATAGGAAACAGTGGCATTGCATCTTATGTGAATTTAATTTATTACATGAACTCAGTGGGTAAAAGGGAGAATAATAATGATTTAAATAGTCTGTGATTGAACTTGCCAGTCAACTTAATGAACTTTCACCCCGAAGAGAGAGTGAGATGGGTATCATGAATGTGCTGTTCCCCCAGGAGGCCTTAGGCTGGACCCCCATTGATGCTGAGCTGGGGTCTAGTGCCTAAAAATACCACACATATTTTTGGTATAACAGGGTCACTCAACAGAGGCCAAACCTCTTCATCAGGTGCTCAAATGAAGAAAGAGATATTTAACTTACTTTTGGAGGATATGGGTTTTGTTGGACTGTTAAAGGAAAGTATGCCCGTTTCCAGCATGGTGCTCTTTTAAGGATTACTTTTCACAATTTTGTGAATTTTCACTCTACCTACTAACTTTAGAATTTAATGGCTTCACAAGATGCATGCCATTGTACATGGGTAGTTGGACTCAGATGGTCTGGGGAGATCCTTGAGTGTAAGATATGTAAATCATTCCAGTTTTTATTAGTCATTAACAAAAATCAGGTTGTGATTTTTATCTCCTTTGAATAGAAGACAAATATTGACTGCCATAATATAGAACCTTCATAACATTATGTGTTTACATTTATAGATGCACGAATTTTGGGATATAGGCAAGTGACCAGGTTGACTCTCTGAAATTCAGAAAGTAACCTTTGCAGATGGCATTTTGCAATTGTCCAGACCCACCGATGCTCTATCAAGCAGGCTTTCCCTTTCATTTTTCCTTTCAAACAAATATTTATTGGGTGCCATCTAAGTAGCAGGCTTTGTACCCACCACTGGGGATGAAATGATATGCAAAAAACATAGTCCTTGTTCTCATTGATCTGAGGGGGGAGAGTGACATCAATTAAATTAAAATGTATTTATTTGAGTGATAATCACCCTGGGGGAGAGTGAAATGGGGCTATGAGAGCATATATTAATAGGGTTTATCCTGAAAGGAAGGGCTTAGAAGGCTTCCCTGAAGAAAGTGTGTTTGCACAGCAATCTGAGGGTGGGTAGGAGTTACTTAGGTGAAGAGAGGGAGAGAAGAGCATTCTAGGAAGAGGAAACAGTATGTGCAAAATTTTCAATATCTAAGTACTCTGCTTCCATATGGATTATATTTGAGTTCCCATTGTAGTAAACATAGTATAGCATTAGAAAAAAGAAACCCACATTTACTACAAAAGACTTTGACGGTCACAAGGAGAATAACAGTTATTGACTACAAAGTCTGCCACGTCACCTAGTAAACACTGGACGATGCTTTAATTAATGTTCTAAAAAGAAAAATTTCAAAACTAGAACTGTGGGGCTGTTTGTAATAAAACCTTTGAAAAATTAACTGTGTGAAATCAGACAATAGCTTCCAAACACTTATTTTATGGATTCAGATTTTTTTTAGGCTTGAGCAATTTCAATGATAAGGTATCACCGAATGGAGCCAGAGTTTACAGCCTGGCGACCACTGATCTTATTCCATGATTTTCGCATTGAGATTACTCTGTCAAATCCCATGGATAGTTTGGAGATAATTAATTTGCTTCAGACAGATTTTTAGAGTGCCTTAAAAGTTTCATTGATACTGCACAGGCAATCAGAATCGCTTATTGTGGTTCAAACGCTGACTGATGGAATTGATGACCAATAGACTTTTGACCAAGCTTGAGTCTGTTTGTTGGGCCTGTATCCCAAATTGAGAGACACTTCATTGTGGGGGCGAGTGCTGTGTTTATATCACAACATGATGGTCACCAAGGAATATGGCACGTGTTTAGTTCTTGAGACTGATTAACAACATTGATATTCACCAAGCCCGGCTAGTATGATTATTCCACAAGCAGGTGCAAAGAATAGTCCGAGAAGACATAACTGAGAACCTTCCTAGAGAAGGAAAGGAGCTGCCATCCTAGTCATATGGTCTCCTTTCTCACATATCCTCTTGCAATGAACGAGTCAAGGATATAAAACATTGTGTCTTCTCTGTCGTTGGCACTTTGACATCATTGTCATTCATCAGAGTACCCTGTGATGTGTATCTCAGACACTTGGAGCAGGAAATCCTTCGGCTTCAGGGACTGATAAAGGCTACCATCACTCACTACCATGTATTGTCTCATTACTTGGTTGATGGTGTTGCTCCTGGTTTTTCCTGGAATGAATCTATGGAGTGAGTTTAAGACCCTCTCTCTAAACAGTGTGTGCAGATGTGTTTATTATCATTGATGTCCCTATATCTAGTAATAATATTTGGTTTTGCCTAGCTTCACTGTCATCAGTGATAAAATTAAATTCCTTGAGTATTATTTCAGATGAGCATTTTGCCACAGTTGTAGTATAAGGACAGTTTATCTGTGACGTCTGTGAGAATTGTTTCACATTAAGCCTTTTTCTAGACAGTGAATTACATTTTTAAAAGAGAATTCAAGGGCATTTTCTTTTGTTTCTATAATATGTTACAATATTTTAAATAGGTTTTAAATGAAGATAATGAATCTTTTCAGTCTCATTTAACTCACTGATCATGAGTATCCCTTAGTAGGAAGAGACGTCATGTCTTTGGGGTTGGTACAACTCGTGGGGCAGTTTGGTCCATTTGAGGGGATGCCATGGTTTATCAGATGTCTGGTGTACCCAGGGCACAGGACGGGTAGGTTACTGGGTGTCTGCCCCAGATGTAGTGTGTATACCTCATCATTCACCACTCTCATCCAGGATTGTGTGTGGTGAAAGCAGGATGAGATAGTGACAGCCATCAGTTGTCTGACCAGTTTGCTGTTGTCCCTGCTCCAGTTAACCTGGGGATGGTGAGTCGGAGGGGTGTCACACAATGTAATAAACCATACATACTTGTTGAGAGCCAACTCAGTGTCAAAGGGGTTGGTTTTATGGATGGAATGAAATAAAGATACCTGGATGGTACCCTAGCATATTGCAAATGACATGTGAAACAATCAGGAAGCAGTTAAGTGTCGCACAGAATTGTTTGACTAAGTTACAGAAAGTAGAGAAGGAAGTAGAAATATATATATTTCAAAATTTGAATGGAATTTATTTTTAAATTTTCAACTTTTCTTGGATGAGCAAAAGTTTCTTTCTTGGTGGCATATGATTTTTAAAGGAGTGTTGTGGGTGCCACAAGATAAGATGGAAGGGTTTAATTTAAATTTAAAATTAAAATGTGTTCTATTTCCCAACTACTCAAAATTTATCCTCTTTCAATTCTGTCTCTTGCAGTATTGTGGACTTTTTTATTATTAAATTTATTGGAGTGACATTGGTTAGTAAAATTATATAGGTTTCAAGTGTACATTTCTATAATACATCATCTATATATCACATTGTGTGTTCAGCACCTAGAGACAGAAGAGGGAAAAGGGGATCAAATATATGGCAATGGAAGGAGAACTTTTATTTTTAGACAACCATGAAACTCTTTTTCTTCTAGTCTACCATAAATTCAGCACTAATTGTACATAAATTGAGAGAAAGGCCAAGTCTGCTATGTGGTCTATAAATGACTGGTTTCAAGTGAGATATAATTTACTCAAAAGCTCTTAGGAAAAGCTTCACAATACAATAATCAGTACAATAGCATTGCAAATTCTTATAGCTAATTATAATAGCATGTGCCATGTACCTGTAGAACAATTAAATAGGAGCCTGGGTAGGGCAATGGGACATCCACGTGGTCCATTCAGAAATATTTGGCAAGAAAGGGTAATTCTACATATATATGGAAGAGTATGATATAAATCACCTGTTTAGTTTATTCTAGGTTTTCCTAACAAATATGAAGGAATTTGATGTTTGATTTTTAACTTAAGGAATGTTTTAATATAGTAATAGCAATGTAAGTACATTTATTACATATTAACTACATATTAACTATGGAAGAAATAAAAGGACACAAAGCAAGCTGATTCACATATCCCAGGGAATCTAGAAGCTCATGTTGATTTCATTTGGGGTAAAGATTAAGTTTGGGTATGATCCTTTCCCTCATCTCCGAGAATCTCAATTCCAAGATTTGTAGCATATGAAAAGACGTATACTAAATACAGGTTTGATACAAAAATCACCGAATATGTGAACATATATGGTTCCCTAGGGACGTTGAATAACATCATATCCTGTGAAACTTGAGATATGTGTTTTTCTCTGCAGATGGGGGCAGAAGGCATGGAAGGAGGTGCTTCAGGAAGTCAGCATTCTCGGAAACTCGGCAGCTTTACATTGTCAGGTAAGGATTTCTTTAAACGTGATGTCCAGTTTAAAAGTGTGCAATTTCAAAGGCAGGAATAGTCGCTTCTTTCCACAGATTCTCATATATGATATGTAAACTAGTTATTTATTTGAGGATAAAATACTTCTGAAATTGAAGTAGATCTCTACCTTGATAAAATTAGATTACTTATATATAAGCTCAGAAAGTACCGTATTTCCCCATGTATAAGATGCACCCTTTTTCAAAAAATTTGGGGTCTTATAAAAACTGGGTACGTCTTATACAGTGGTGGTAGATTTTTTTAACTTGCATTTCCCGCTTTTTTCCCCATGCTCATACAACCACTGTATAAGACGCACCCAGTTTTTAGACCCCAAATTTTTCGAAAAGGGGTGCATCGTATACATGGGGAAATACGATATTTCTTATAACAAGTTTTCAGGTGATAAAAAGACTATAATTATGAGGGCCGGCCGAGTGGCTCAGTTGGTTAAGAGCTCGCTCAAGAGTTTGAGCTCTGAGCAACAGCAGTTTGATTCCCAGCCTGAGCTGAGCAGCCGCTGAACTGCCAACAGGTGGCAGGATGGCTCAGCTTAAAAAAATAAATAAATAAAAGACTATAACTATGTATAATTACTTTAAAAAAAACATAATGTATTATAATATGTGCTAACCCCACTGTTGGGCTTTGATGATTGGTTGGAAACAACTGTGCTTACTTCATCTGGAGAAAGGAAAGATTTGGAGACTAGGAAAAAAAAGCCAAGGGATACTCCTATTTCTGTGGAGGAATACACAGAAAAATTGGAAAATGGATAAGACTTTTTTCTTTCAATTTTTTGGCTAGTAAAATATTCTAATTGCTTGTTTGTTTACCATAAAACTAAAGTACTGCTTTTCAGGTTGTGAGTTGGAACTCATTTGTGGTTTATAAGATTAATTTAGTTGAAACTAACAATTTAAAAAATAATAGAAGAAAATCCAAGTTTACCACCAAAGGGAAATACTTTTCATAGAACATCAGTTTATAGAAACTGAAAATTTTTTACACAGAAAGTATACACTCCCATGTATGTGTGTACTAGGTTTCAATGTAAAATGTATTTCATATGTAGGTCACCGTCAAAAAAGTTTGAAATCCACTGATTTTTTTTTTAAAGACTTTATTGGAGAACTGGGGGGAGGGGAACAGCGTTGGGGAATTGGGGAAGGGGAACAGACAAGTAGACAAATTGCTGTTTTTGTTCTTTAGTCTAGTTGTAGAGGACGTCACTTCACTGGCCCATGTTGGTATGATCATTGTGCTCTCCCTGGGTGAGGCAATCGGTCGCCAATCATTGGTCGGCTGCTCACAGCAGCTTCTGGCAGCTCACACTGGCTACCAGCCACTCATGCTGGCTACCAGCCGCTCACGTAGCTCACAGCCGCCCACTGCAGCCCCGCTGTGGCCTACGCCATTGCCGGCGACTCACAGCAGCCCAGCTCCAGGTCGAGCTATTGTTCATCATCTTAGGTGTAGAGGGCGCAGCGTCACTGGCCCTCAATGTGGGATCCGAACCGCGGCCCTGCTGCTCAGAGCTGGCATCCCAAGCAAGCTCTTAACCAGCTGAGCCACTCGGCCGGCCCTCATCCGGAATTCTTAACATAGGTCCTCTTGTCTAAATTTCTCAATCTTTGCCAACATATTAAACTGCTTCCCTCTCCTGCCAGCTATGTGTCATTAGACAGTCCTGGTCTGTTTTCATCACACAGATATGTAGGTCACAAGCTCTTGTTGACCTAGATGAGGAGATGAGCCCCCTCAAGGGAGCATTCACTAGAGCATGTGGTTCTATGGGTAACCCCAGGCCAGTTCTGTTCTTTTAAGAAGGACTTTGTGTTTCAGAAATGGGATGAAGTAGGATGACTGGCGACCTCCTATAATTTAAGAACACTCTACAGGGTCTCAACCCCAACTGATCTGGGTAATCCAATGGTCTTAGAAGATTCAGAGGCCATCCGCAGAATTTCTACCAGAACCAATGTTCAGGACATCTCTAGATTGATCATAACTTTATAAAGCTACCTAGAAACAGTCTATTCTTCAGAAGCTGTCAGGCCGACCTTATTTAAACTGATATTCTCAGAAAGGTGCTGGGGACTCAGCGAAGCCAGCTTTATTTCCTGACATTTTTGTATCCCCTACCTCGCCACTTTAAAAAGTGTCAACCTCTTCACTAACCAGACTTTAGGCAGAACTTTTACCAGCCCACATAATGTGAAATAACAACTGGTGAATCTCAGATGACTTATGGGACATTCATCAGATATTTAAGTTACTTAACAGGCTATTGAAAAAGTAACCGCACAATTATTTAATATAGCAGGTAGCATTCAAATTTTAGGAATATTTCCGGTCTCCATTTTTCCCCAAGCATTCATTATATTTGTGGAATATATATGACATTTTAAATGTGGCACAACTGTGTGCTCGGAAGTTTCATTCCCAATTAAACTTAGGTTATGCATGTCATATATTGGGTTGTCGGAAAAATCATAACACATTTTGCAACAAAAAACGTAGAAAAAATATGTCATGACTTTTCCGACAACCAATATGTATGTAGATGATTTATGTTTCTCTCATGAAGGAACATACTGGTTTTCTTTTTTGAAGTGATTGGTTTACTAGGGATCTCTCTCAAGACATTATTTGAAATGCTAGTTGCCAAACCACATAGAAAAAGGTGGTGAAGATGCATGTGTTAGAATCAGAATGGTTCTCAGGAAATCACTTGAGGTGTGTAAGCTGGTGTTTAACAGTTTACCTTCTTTTTTGCAACCTGTTAGGAGCCCTCTCTGCTGGAATTAATCATGACCCACTTGTCCTCACTGATCTAAGCAATCATAGTGTGAATAACTTTGTTATTGTTTTACCAAATAGTTTCTGTGTAGTTTCCTGTGTGACTATTTAAAATCAAATTGTCATTGAGCTGCTTGTCCTTCTGTCCCTTCCTCTCCCTCTTTTTCTTCATCTTTCTTTAAAGATCTAAGAGCAGTTGGACTAAAGAAAGGGATGTTTTTCAATCCTGACCCTTACCTTAAGATGTCCATTCAGCCAGGGAAGAAGAGCAGTTTCCCCACTTGCGCCCACCATGGGCAGGAGAGAAGGTCTACTATCATCAGTAACACCACTAATCCAATTTGGCACCGGGAGGTAAGGTGACCCTCAGGGGTCTTCTACTTGACAATTAGGAAGTCAACCAACTCCACTTTTTTCCTCTGGACTCTGTGCATCATTGAGCTGTTTATGGGTGTGGGCAAGATGGTTGAGTTATCTAGGGGATCTGTTAGAAAGAGGGTACAGTGAGAATGAGATATTCCCTTCTAGCCAAGGCTAGGTCTAGGATAAGGCATGGGAGGCACTCACATCATGTGCACAATTTAAAGGATGCCAAAAGACTAAGCAGTCAAAATAAATACTTGAATGAAATATATATATATATATATATATATATATATATATATATATATATATATATATTAAATCAATGCAAAAAATTCACAATGAACAATATATCAATATTTGAAGTAAGGACAGGATCGGGCACAGTGCCTTGCATAGCTGTGTTGAACCTTGAAGCATAAGGAAAAATCAGTGATAATGATCCTGTTTTTATTTAAACGTGACATTTTGTTCTAGCATATATTTAGTACAAGTTAAAGGAATTTCTCTGCCTACAGACTTTGGCAAATGTTTTTTGGATTTCTAGATTTCAGTCAATTAAATGAGTGATTCAAAGAGTTGTCATCTTCATTGAGGCCAGATTGTGTTGGTGGTACTTTAGACAGCTACATTATGCTTCCAGTCATCTTAGTGCACCATGTCAAGGGAATCAAGCAAAGGGTTTTTTCATTAGAACTACGAGAAGTCAAGGAATGAACAGAGACATCATTTCTCATCTAGCAAGCAAAGCATGAGCTCTCTCTCTCGCCATTTCTTGGGTCCCCAAGACACATTTCACATACTAGTGTTAGAATGTTTCTGGGTAAACCTTTATTGGCTTAGGAATTACATAATTAATTAAATCATTCCCTAAATGTTTAATGACAATAATGTTTTAACATTGTTGTAGAAATATTTCATTGGGGAGAGAGATAATTCAGCGATCCTAAAACCAATTGAAGAAAAGATACTGCTATTTGAGACTTGTCAGCATAGCGAGTTGTTTCTCATGGGCTGTTCTTATGATTATTTAAATAGATAAATGCGTGTTTTCTTATTCCTGGTTTTCAAGAGTAGTAATTATTATCTCCAAATAATTTTTAAAGGTATACAACCTAATTTAACACATTAGAAGCCTAGAAGACATAGTATTGATCTCAATGTGAGCTCTAGAAGGCATATAGGGATATAGTAATGACATCAGCAATAACTTTATTTTCCTCAAATTTAATATTTACAAAGATGTTAACCATGTTACCAGTGCAAGCCTGATTGGGCGGGGGAGCAGTATAAGGGATGAAATTATCATCTTTCCATTTTTATGATTAAGAAAACTGAAGCTTAAAGTGTTTATGTAACTATTTAAGGCAGAAATAGTGCTTAAACTCATATCTCTTGTTCTAAGCAAGTGCTTTTTTCATTAAGCAGATTACTAAGGTTCATGGCCCTTTGGAGAACTTTAACTGTTACCACTAAATAAACTTAGTAATGCTTTATTCACACCACTGTGATTGTATCGATACCATCAGGGAGGGAGTGAAATGACTCAGGTTAGATTCCTCACACCATCACTTACTTTTCCTGAGATCCTCATCGTTAAAAAGAAAATGCTATGTTTGTAAAGACAAAATGAAGGTGGTATATGTGAAAGTCTTTGTAAATGAGTAAAGCTCTTTATATTTATTTTATATCCTTATTAATATCCAATACCATTTTATCCAATGGTTTTCTTAAACAGAACAACAAAGCTTATCTTAACCTCATACTTCTATTGTTCAGTCCCAAAAGAAATGACCCTGTGTGCCTTTTAAAAATTAAGTAATTTCCATTTAAACGTTGTTTTATTTTGATATTTACCAAGGAAACCGTAGAATCCTGTAGATGTTCCTACTCTAACCAAGTGAAGAAGTATTTTAACCTATGTTGTGCGACTTCAAAATGCTGTGGGATCAGGAATTAAAATGGCCATTAATCAAATATATTGGTTAATTTGAAACCATCCTATAGTAGGGTATTGAATTGAAGAATTAAGCTACAATAAATGTAGTGAGTACTAAGATTGTATTCTGCACAATTTAATATTTGATAACATCTCCTAAAACTGTTGAACCAGGAGGGGTTGGATGATTAAAGGGGTTTCCTTTTTCATATAGGTCCTTAACTGTTGCTTTTTAATAATTGTGAATGTTAATGATTCTGAGTGAATAAAGGATTGACAATAGCTGCAGATATTTCTAGCAATGTGGAACTGTATGTCATTAGGATTTAAGAGACACCATTTTCTATAATAATAAATGATATAATTTCATATTTTTTGTTCGAATCAACATGTTAATCTGCTTTTGTTTTCAGAAATATTCCTTTTTTGCACTTCTTACTGATGTCTTAGAAATTGAAATTAAAGACAAATTTGCCAAGAGCCGTCCCATCATCAAGCGTTTTCTGGGGAAACTAACCATCCCAGTCCAGAGACTGCTGGAGCGGCAAGCCATCGGGTAATCAACCCTCACTTGTAGGGATCATGGTGACATTAGTTTGTACAGAAGCAACTGAAATGACACTTTCATTTTCAGCCCTGGGACTTTTGTTACTGATAAAAAGTGATAACATAATTCTTTTAAAAATGAAAGTGCTCGTATACTTATTAAAATGTGCAGGACAAAAAGCACTTTGTTTTTTATATATATATATATATATATATATATATATATATATATGTATCTATCTTTTCCAAGATTTACCTACTACTGGCATTTCAGCACCAAATGTCATAGTGTTCAATTGTTTTTATTTATTTATTTTTTAAGATTTTTATTGGGGAATTGGGGGATGGGAACAAGCGCTGGGGAATTGGGGGAAGGGGAACAGACAAGTTGCTGTCCTTTTGGTCTTCAGTCCAGTTGTGGAGGACGTTGCTTCATTGGCCCAAGTTGGCACCATCATTGCGCTCTTCCTGGGCGAGTCGTCGGCTTCTGGACGGCCTCTCACTGCAGCTGCTGGCTGCTCATGCTGGCTGCTGGCTACACACGGTAGCCCATGGCAACCCATTGCAGCAGGGGCTGCAGCCTACGCCGTTGCTGGCGACTCCCAGCAGCCCAGCTCCAGGTTGAGCTGTTGTTCAGCATCTTAGCTGTAGAGGGCAGTGTCACTGGCCCTCATATGTGGGGTCTGAACTGGGGCCCTCTGGCGTCCCAAGCCAGCTCTTAACCAATGCGCCACTCGGGGGGCCCCAATTGTTTTTGAGTATATTGAAATCTTGCTATAAAACTGAAACTAATTAAAATATATATATATTAAAGCAAGATTAAAAATTTTAAAAAAAGCCTCTTCCTAGATCAAGATCCTTGTATCAGGTTGACACCTCTCTTATCCTGATTAATCCCATCCAGAAGACTTGTTATTCCAGAAAGACAAAAGCCACCATGTTTTGGGGCCATTTCAAATAAGACCTAGACTCTGAAAAAGTATTAGAGTAGAGCTTTGAGACGGATGTACTCATTCAGACCACTAAAATTTACTTTTGATGTGTTTTCTTTCTGTGAGCTTTCTGTAAATTGTGAATAAAGTAGTTAAGAAATCATAGCATGCCTCCATCCCTTATTATAAATGCTATATACATTTTTGCATAGTGAGTACCAGCAAACTCAGCATCATTGATGCTCTGAAGGAGCACTGGGGGACAACTTCTTGGATCTTTTTCTTTGTGGGAGAACATTATGATCATGTGGTGGTGGTGATGGTGCTGCTTGCTGCTGCTGCTGCTGGTGCAGTAGTAGTAAACAAAACAGATGCTGAGCATTTAGTCTGTGTCAGGAATTAAGTACATTATACTCATTAGCTCATTTAATCTCAGCTCTGTAGGTAAAGAATGTGATTATACCCATTTCAGAGATGAGGAATCTGAGGCTAACAAGCAAGAAGTGGAGCTGGGATTTCAGTTCAGATCAGTCTGCTCGAGAATATGGCTTCTCTGCCACACCTTAAGGACTGCAAGGTGTTGTATGTAATAGTGCTCGAGCTGACTGAAGAAGGTGGATCATTCTATTCACTCTGCAGCTGCTTAACTATTCCTCACAGCTTCCTTGGACATTCATTTCCTTACTTGAAAAATGAAGCATTTAAACCAGATGATCTCTAAGGCCCCTTAAAAATCTGAAACTAAGAGATTCTGATAGATTCTAATTCTCTGGCCATCAGAGGCAATGGAATTTGTGCTTGAGCCAGTCCACATGAAGGATAAATATTATACTGAAATTCTAGCAACCTGATTTATCTGATAAAAGCTAGGAAATCACAATTTTGTTTTGTTTTTAAGATTTTTTTTTTAAAATTGGGGAATTGGGGGAGAGGAACAGCCTTGGAATTGGGGGAAGGGGAACAGACAAGTTGCTGTCCTTTTGTTCTTCAGTCTAGTTGTGGAGGACGTTGCTTCACTGGCCCAAGTTGGCACCATCATTGCACTCTTCCCGGGCGAGGCAGATCAGTCGCCGGCTTCTGGATGGCCGCTCACTGCGGCTGCTGGCTGCTCACGCTGGCTGCTGGCTACACACGGTAGCCCATGGCAACCCACTGCCGCAGGGGCTGCAGCCTACTCCATCACCGGCGACTCACAGCAGCCCAGCTCCAGGTTGAGCTGTTGTTCAGCATCTTAGCTGTGGAGAGCAGTGTCACTGGCCCTCATATGTGGGATCCGAACCAGGGGCCCTCTGACGTCCCAAACCAGCTCTTAACCAACGTGCCGCTCAGCCGGCCCTCACAGTTGTTTTTAAGGATAACAGTTGTTGCTTCCAGTAGAAATAATGTACTTTGGGAAGTTTTTTAAAGTTATTTTTAGGATTTATAGAAAGTGAAAGATTATGAAGAGCAAGAATTATCTACGGCAAGTATACCTACCATTTAATTTATATAACTATATAATTTGCACAATAGAGATGACATTAGGTAGAAGTGTCAATTTATGTATGCCAGTAAGAATGATCAAGGAAAAATAAAACCTTATCAATGCTTGGGCCTGTTGTTGACTTGCCGGCTTTTCATTTAGTCTTTTAAAGAACTGGACACCTAGAGCCCTGCCAGGCATGGATTCCATGTACTGGAAAGAAGTCCGTCATGAACTTGTGAAATATCAAAATTACGAAATATTTCTATATAAGTCCATTAACAGCGTTGCCTGATATAGGTACTTAGGGGTTTGCTGTATTAAATAAGAATGATACATGCTACATATTAGTACATCAGACAGTAGCACCTCAATACACATTTCTGACCTGATTATTGTTTCCCAGCTAGTAATTGATATGTCTTGAAAAATGCTGGGTTTTCATTACTTATGAGTTTGGTAGACTTCAACTATCTGAAGCAGTTGACGTTTTACAGGGTACGGTTTTATGGTGGGGCTGGAATGCATTGCTTATTACCTATTTTGAGAGCATTGTTTTTTGAACCTGACATTTTCCTGAATGGCTTGCATTCTGTCCAAAAAGCACATCACTCTGATTACATCAGTCAGGTAGTGAGAGTTCTTTATAATTATATATCATGATAGTATATAATATATTGTTCACAATAATGTGCCATAGCAAGAGGCAGGATGAGTCAGATGAAACTAGGTAAGAACAAGAAAGCAGGTGAATCCCCTAAACGGCATTCAACGAAAGGTGAAACCCTTGGCTCAGAATCTCCAAATATGGAGGATTTCCTGTCTTTATAGGTTGACTAGTGGAATTGAGTATCTTGTCAGTTGGGTTAATAAACAGCACTAGCACCTGTTAAAATTCCTGTAAAAAGTCTCATTTGTTAATTAACATATTCAACAAGTGTGTGTGTGTGTGTGTGTGTGTGTGTGTGTGTGTGTGTGTGTGTACGTACATACATAGCGTCTACTAAATGTTTAGCACTGTGTTGGGTATTGGAGATGTGATAGTGAACAAAACAGATGGATGTAGTTCTTTCCTTATAATCCCTACCAAGTGTTTATTTCCTAGCTAAAATCCGTCACTTCTATAAATCTTCATCATTAATACCAACATTTTTATTGGCCAAGGAGGAGAAGAAGAGGGTCAATTCATTTTTAACAAAGAAATAAAGATTGTATTATTCCAGGACTGAAAACCCAAAGAGATAGGTGATAAACCACCATGTTGAGCACAGGTCCACGTAATTTGCTGCTGGGTTCATGCACTGGTGGACAGAGATGGAGCACTGTGCGTGTCAGGCACTGTTCAGATGCTGAGAAGATAGGGGTGAAAGAAAGAAAAAGACACCCCTGCTCTTGTGCAGATTACAACCTTTATGTAACACTATTTGAACACTGATATCAGAGCATTTAGTATTTCTATAATGTCTAATAGTTACAAATGCCTACATATCCCTTTATAGAAAAAAATTTTTAAATACAAGTTTAAGTAGAAAGAGCATTATGATAGCAATCACACTGAAGTGAGTCATGAGTAAATACATCATTAAAATACATACTACTGATAGCAACCTAGAATCTCTGAGATTTTACATAAATGGGATTGTGATATGGTCACAGCAGAGCTGGGGCTGGCTTCTGTGTTCGACGAATTCATGTTTTAATCCTGGTTCTGTTACTTAATAGTTGTCTAGCTTTGGGCAAGTGACTTACCCTCCCTACACCTTCATTGCTCTTCTGGAAAACAGGGCTACCGCCTCTCTCACGGGGTTACTGGGAGGATTAAAAGAGATGATGTATGCAAAGCCCTTAGCAGAGTGTAAGTGACATGCAGTAGGCACTCCTTTTGCAAAACAAATCATTTTAAAAGCATCACTCAAGAAAAAAAGTTATTTCCATGTTTCTAGGGAACAAAACTAAAAAGGTAAAGGATATAATCTTAACCGTTTTATGAAATTCTTGCTATGAAGTCAAAGAAATTCATAAGAGCTGAACTGGGATTATACCTTAGCATGTGTTCTTTGAAGTGGCTAATGTCTATTTAGAATTGTAGTGAGAAGGTAGAGAAGAACAAACAAATAATTAGGCAGATGAATAACACATTTATTTAGACTAGAGGCTCTAAACTGTACTGTGGTGCCAATACGAGGTAGAGGCGTAGTGTTTCCCTCCTGAAGTTGCCATTAGAGGGCAGTGTGAGAGCAGAGATGGTATGATTTGGTTCTATGCCTTTGGTGATTTTCCTTAATTCAATGTAAATCAGATTTGGAATGAAAGTTGCTTGCAATACAAAGAAATAATGTAATTGCATTTGACTTTGATAAATAAACACGGAATTGAAAAAGATGGACAGCCCCATCCTTGAGAAGGCTGGTAGCCTGGGCCTGGGGCCAAGGTGGGGCAGAAATGGGGCAGGCCTATTTGTGGTCCATTCCAGCACGCCTCCAAGTATGGCAATAAGGCACATGTAGCTTCTTCCAGCATCCCATCAGTATCTCTCACAAGTCACCCTGAGAATCACTGATGGCCAGGCTCCCCGACAGTGAGAGCCAACAGCTCCAGCCCCCTTACTTTATAGGTGGGGAAAGCAAGGCTCAAGGGCCCCCAGTCCCTCCCACCTGGAGCAGCTGCCGGGTGTGGCCTGTTCCCATGCTGCTCTCTCCTGATTCCCAGCTCCCATTCTTTAGAATGCAGCAGCGCAGTGCCCGCCACACCAGCGCTTTGTGTGTCCTTTCAGAACCAGCTTCCTTCCACGTGCAATGCTGAGGAACCAGGCCTCTATACTTTTACACCCGACTCCAAAGATACCTAAAATTTTAGGCCTTTCACACCGATGACTTTCAAAATGTCCTTTCCCTGGTCCCCCTTAGTAGTGAGAGAGCAAATCAGTCCCTTTTTTAAAAACAAAACAAAACATATAATAATAGTGTAGTGCATTTTCTGCTTTTAATAATAATTTTTCTTAAGACAGGATTTCCTCTTATCCCTGGATTTATTATAAGTATTCACTTGTGCAAATGAATAGTATTACATTGGACTCTAAGGTGCTTTTGAGCATTTTAGTTTTATGAGTCTGAAAGTTTTAAGAGAAATGTGTAGGCTTTGGGGGCGGCCTGTGGGAAGAAGACAAAGGCTGTCAGCAGTGTAGTAAGGATGAAACAACCATTTCTCCTCTTGCAGTGATCAAATGCTCAGCTACAACCTTGGTAGAAGGCTCCCAGCTGACCATGTGAGTGGCTACCTCCAGTTTAAAGTGGAGGTTACGTCTTCCGTGCATGAAGGTGAGATATCTGTATAAATACATTGCTGTCGGAAAACTTGTAAGTCTTACTCTGCTGTCAGGGTGCATTTCGATAGAATTACATTTGTACCCTGTTCTGAAAATAAAATAGCTATCAAAACTCCTGCTGGTGTTTTCCAAGCAGATATGAATGCTTGTTTATCAAAATGTATCTGCTAGGTTTATGCCCACATTTGGAAACGGGGCTGTAGAATTTCTAGCAGTAGTGAACATATATACCTCACATGTCAAGTGGACCAGAAGTATGCTTGCTTGTTTAGTGGTGAGCAGTGAATCTTAGCAAGTCAGTAATCCTGTAAAGAGGCCTCATTGGGATGAGGGAATTCTTTGAGCTGATTGGTGGCAAAGTAATAGGACCCTAAAATCATTTGTTATTAGCACTTTATTTTTATAAATGTTTTCTCCTTCAGATGCTTCCCCGGAAGCTGTTGGCACAATACTTGGAGTCAGCACACTGAACGGAGACCTCGGAAGCCCTTCTGATGAGGAGGACATGCCAGGGGGCCATCATGACAGCCCTGTTTGTTCCAATGGACCAGTTTCTGAGGACAGTGCTGATGGGACCCCCAAATATTCTTTCAGGACTAGCTCTACCCTGGAAATAGACACCGAGGATTTAACCTCTACTTCTTCAAGGACCTCACCTCCCAGAGGACGTCAGGATTCACTCAATGATTATTTAGATGCGATTGAACACAATGGCCATCCCAGGCCAGGTGCAACTCCCTGTTCAGAAAGGCCCATGGGAGCCTCTCCGAAACTAAGGAGTAGTTTTCCCACCGACACGAGACTCAATGCCATGCTTCACATCGACTCAGATGAAGAAGACCACGAGTTCCAGCAAGACCTAGGTTACCCATCTTCTTTGGAGGAGGAAGGCGGGTTAATAATGTTTAGCAGGGCATCAAGAACTGACGATGCAAGCCTGACGTCTCAGACAAAGCCAGAAGACAACCCAACGGAGATTGAGGAAGCTTCCACAAATGAAGCTCCTTCCTTTGAGGATAAACCGGAAAATATTCCGGAGCTTACAGAGAACTCTGTACCCTCAGACCCAGCCCCAGATGAAGGTGAAAATGGCCCAGAGTCTCAACTCAATGCTGACCAGGGCAGCACCGAATTGTGTGGCTCTCAAGAGGTAGATCAGCCCACGAGTGGGGCAGACACGGGGACTTCGGACACATCAGGAGGAAGTCGGAGAGCCATCAGTGAGACGGAGTCCCTGGATCAGGGGTCTGAGCCTTCCCAGGTGTCCTCTGAAACAGAACCCAGTGACCCCGCCAGGACAGAGAGTGTGAGTGAGGCCAGCACCAGGCCTGAGGGAGAGAGTGACCTGGAAGGCGCCGACAGCTCCTGCAATGAGAGCGTTACCACACAGTTGTCCTCAGTGGAGACACGGTGCTCATCCCTGGAGAGTGCACGGTTTCCTGAAACCCCGGCCTTTTCTTCTCAGGAGGAGGAAGATGGAGCCTGTGCAGCAGAGCCCACCAGCAGTGGCCCCGCCGAACGGCCACAGGGTTCCATATGCACTCCTGGTTCTTTACCTGTGGTGCACATGCCCAGTGGAGAGGAGGACGGGCCAGGGGCAGAATTGGCCACTTTACCTGACCAAGAAGAGCTGGGGGAGGTCTGGCAGCGGAGGGACAGCCTGGAGGGAGCTGCTGCTGCTGCTTCTGCTGAGAGCCAGCCCCAGGAAGAGGGTGATGCTGGTGGTGCCCAGGGGGCTTGTGAAGGGGCCACTGTTCAAGAGGAGGGCGCTACTGGAGGTAGGGTATAGAAGACAACATGGCCCTTGGCTCAGGCATACCTGCTCAAAGAGAAGTTGTATGGGTTTTGTCCCTTAATGTAAATTATACTGCAGGTCGACTGTCATCTGAATTCTTCACCTTGGGGGTCAATGGTTAGCTTTATTATTATTTTTTTAGTGGATCTTCTATTTCTGAGATAAGCGATCTGTCGATTACAGTCTTCATTCTTAAATAATGAATCTCGAAGCTCTGAATCAGGAGTGCATTGTGGGGACCTGCTCTCCCCAGGAAGATGGCCCGTGGGAGGTGGGGGGGGGCACCCCTGTCCACACAGGCCTGAAGGGCAGGAGTGCATGTGCATGCGCCAACTCGGCACCCAGGGGACCCGGGGCCCAGGGTCCAGTCCCCTGTCTGGGCAGTGTAAAACAAAACAAAAGAAAAACAAACTTAAATAATGACTCTCTGTTGGGAGCTGGGTTTGTAGGTAAAAAACCAAACAGGCCGGCAGCTACAGTGTTAGTGTAACTTGCAGAAGTTTTCAGGTCATTGTGACCTTTAGGTCACTCCTTCTTGCGTAAAACCTTCAAAACAGAAGGTTAATATGTACATTGCATCAACTGTACTATGTTTGCTTTCTGTTTGAATATCCGAGGATGCAAATTTACATATAATGTATTGTGTCTCAATGAATATGGCTCAGTAGAATGATCCCTTTAAGATGTTCTATTATAGATGCATCAAAATGTTGAGGATACTTTCATATGCCTAACGAGCATACTCAGAAATAGGAATGATACTCTGTAATGTATTTTTCTACCTAAAGTATACCCCTTTTTCTTCCTCCTCCATTTTTTTTTGTTTTGTTTTGCTTTGTTTTTGTTTCTTTATCTTGTGGCCATTATGTGACCCTAAAGCATTAGTACATGACCAAGACAGAGGCCAGGGTGGGAAAGATGGGGGAGGGGGAGGGATTGGTGCGGATGGACGTCTCTCCAAAAGACTCTTTTGTGACGAAGCATTCACCTCCTGTTTTCTTTTGTTTCTGGGCTTCATATGGGAAATGAGACTAAAGAGGAAAAAAAGACTAGCCCTAGGATTTATGTTAGGTTTTTAAAATATTTGTTATTAAAGTATAATTGACATATAATACATATTAGCTTCAGGTGCACCTGTTAGGTTTCTTTTTCTATTTTTTTGTTTTGTGTTTTTTTGTTTTTAATTGTTGTGATGCTGAAGGGGAAAACAATGCCTGGGTAACTTTTCACCTTTCATCCTAGGCTCTCCAGCCAACGGCCACCAGCCACTGCGATCGTTGCCTTCTGTGCGCCAGGATGTTAGCCGATACCAGAGAGTGGACGAAGCTCTTCCCCCAAGTGAGAACCTGTTAACTAAAGGGCTCAATTTGATCAAAGGATGCAAGGGTGACAGGACCCAGGGCACCTAAAGGATGGATGCCCGGTCCCTAAGAGGAAGGGATCTGGGGGCTGCCACCTGATGTAACAGGAGTAGTCTGGAAAGTGTTCTGCTGATGACTGCTGTCTGGCACAGCCAAAAGGCAGCTGGGGGGTACAAAGTACAAAGTAAATACTGTGATGCCTCTGGAGTAAGTAGTGTAATCAGGGAAATAGATCCAGATATTTTAGATAATTGGGTGTATAATAGAGTTTTTTTTTTAATTATGCCAATGGCAGCACAAATTTTGTTAGTAGACGAATTGGTATAATCTCTTGGAAATGCCTCACTCTATGTAATATGCTGCTTTTTATTCGCTTGCGACATTTTAAATCATTAAGTACAGGGTTCTGGGTTTTTTCTTAGGAATACACAGAGAAGTGTTATTAATTCCAGAAATTAGTCTACCATTTATTTGGAGCATGACAATTATCTGGGGATTTGGAAGTTATTTCATTTCTTTTACTTTGAAGAAACACGTAGCACTTACAGGAGAAATGGTTGAGGACTAGGGATGTTGGGAAATGGTTATGCGATGTACAGTCAAAAGTCTGAGTGATGCCCATGGCCAGTCATAATCTGGACATAATTTAAACTCAATTTAAGCTTCTAGAATCCCTGGAAGCAACATTACTCTGTGAGAGCAAAGCATTTTGATGAACAATAAAAAAGCTCAGTAAATACTGCTTTTAAGAACACATTGGAAAATACATCTATCTTCTTGCTTTCCCTTCTTATTCACCCCCTCTACTCACCCATCTTATATGTGATCATGGCAAGAGGCCGACGCCTTTGGCTCTCTGTGTTTTAACAATGATGAGACAGAAAGGGGTGGGAGGAATATGCATTTAAAGGGCTAACATGCTGAGTGGCTAGTGTTGTTGAATGCTGGCAAGCTGAGTGGTACTATGTACAATTTGTCAAAATATTGGCTTGATCCTTTTGAGATTCTATAGTGCGCAGATCTTCCCCTTGTTTGTATATTTGGATAACTGAGGATAGTTACTCATAGGAAACATATTTTAAGCAGTTTTTTAAACATCAAGAGATTAATTAACCATTGTGTCATCTTAGTTAAGTGGGGGAAAATAACTTCCTTATTGTTTTCCCATTGGAGAAAAGATTAGAGGCAGAAAAGAAAAAATATTCCTGGGAGATATTTAGATATAGTTGGAGAAAAGTGAGCTAGGAACACCAGAAGAGAATTCCAGGAGAACAGTGAGTATATGCGTATGTGGATTAATAGTAGTAAATCGAGTTACAGGGACCTGGAGAAGAGGCACAGCATCGTATCGTGTATGGATACATGACACCACCCTGTCCACAACCTGACTTTTGTTGGACTATGATTTTGGTCTCTTGATTGTATTTATTAAAGACAGGTGTTTTCCTAATGAAGTTATGACCACTTGCATTTGTTTAAACACCGATATTTGCATTCCACAGATAGAATACATCTTAGGATTTCAAAAAATATGAACAATTGGTAGTTCATTTTAATAAGTTTATTTATTCAAAGGTAAAAAAACACAATTTAAGGAGTGTCTGATGAGTAGGAGAGTAATTCTTAAGGTAAGTTTCCTCTTATGCAACTTGCAAATGTGGGGATTTATATTAATCATGGATAGGTTACAGATTATGACCTGAGCCTACCTGAGGAGTGTCAGCTCTGTCCCCACACTGCTTTGCCCCTCCTATTCTCAGTCTGTCTCATCCTTCCAACAGTTTATTTAATCACTTGGCTGCCCCTGCTAGTTGTCTGTCCCCACCCCTTTCCTCTTTGGGCAACTCTGCTACGATGTCTGGCCAGGCCTCTGACTTAGAGCTGTGGCATTCTGCAGCCTACACTGTCCTGACCTGCCTTCACAGAGCGCCTTCTGGGCGGCTCAGCTAAGGGGAGTTGGGCTGGATGGCGCAGATTGATCGATCTCCTCAGTGACCTGGCTCAGTTATTTTAAAGCTGACAGTTATACTTTTAACACTATTAATTACAATACCTCACACTTGTGTTGCGCTTTACAATTTACAAAGCACTTTTACATGCCTTCCTTTTTTTAAAACAAAAAAATTTTCATAAGTTTTGTAAGGTAGGTCACACAAGTCTTATCTGTAATTTGTAGATTGATGGATAGACATCAGCTGGTCTGATTGTTCCATTTTAAAGATGAGAAACCACAGCCCAGATAAATTAGTAACTTGTTTAAGATCCCGAACTAGCAAAAGTTGAGGCCGAGTCTCAAACATTCCTTCTCCTCTATCAGGTATTCTGATATGAGATTAGAAGGGAACAGACTGTTGTGTGGGTAGATGAATGTAAATCCTGAGTTTGGTTAGCCAGCAGAGAGGTGGCCTATAGTGCAGTATGTTATCAATTAGGTGCAAGCAACACCTGAAATCAGAGGGTTTGGGATGGAACTGAAAATTTATTATAGTGTAGTTTTGAGGTCAGATCCAGGAAGGCTCAAAAACTACTTTCTTCTCCTTCCTGATTAAGTTTACTCAGCAGGACCTCCCCCCAGGTGGCCCCTCAAGTATAAGAGAAGTGGTCCCTGTGACAGTATGAGCAGCTATCTCGTGGCCCAGCTCGGTTGCTCTGTGAAGCACCTGTATCAGAGTCAGATACAGGTGCCTTTCTCGCTCTGTACCGGCACTATCTCCAGACCCATTGAAGCTTTGTACTTTGGGCTTTGATGACCCCATTCTTGACTCTTCCTTTTTCATTATTATTATTGTTATTATTGTTGTTTTAGCTTATTTTTGCCTTATAAAATAGTTGGGTACTAACATATTGTGAGAAAACCATCCAGCAAACTTCTGCTTCTCTCTGAAGATTTACAAATGCAATTGAGGGGATTCAGTGGTGTTCCTTGCTGTGCCACTTCACACTTACAACTGACCACGTGGTTAGTCCACATGGCAGTGTTACAACTTAGCCTCTGAACACCTATTTGATTGCTTTTTATGGAAAGCAGTGTTCCTTGTTTGTTCACTTCTTCTTCCAGTCTTATTCCTCCTATCTCAGAATCAGGGAACATTATCTTGGACTTAGTACAAAGATTGCTCAGCTGTAATGATGATATTACCAATTGGTTCTCAAAATCTTACTCTTGCTTGAGGCCACGGACCTTGTGCTGTGACCTTATGGGTTGTGTAACTTCAACCACATGTTGAGAAACGTTCTAATGATCCGTAGAAAATAAGAAAGCTCCAGGTCTTGAGAGCAGCATGGCACTGCTGAGAGCCTTCCAGGGAAGCAGCGTGAACTTGAAAATGCACTGAATGCCTTAAAAAGTTGCTGTTTCTTTTTCTGAGGTGATTGATGACACTGGTATCTGGAGGCGATTCGGGGCTGAAGTCTACCAGAATTCATCAGCATGACAGATCTTGGTCTTTTTAGCATTAAGATAAGTGAATAAAGAACGGACAGCTTAGCCCCCTCTGAAAAATTCTTCTATTATTCTCTCATTGGCTCCAGTGTAACTGTGACTTAACCCATTACTGTACTGGAGAAAATGGAATATTGTTCAATACATGTTTTTTCCCCCAAAGGGTAGGAATAGAAATAGATTTAGGACGAACAGTCTGGATTAGTGGACTCTTCTAGGATCCCAGAGTTGTAGGATTGCTACCATGTTGTTAGGACAAATGTATTATTTATGTAGTATGTTCATATTGGTAGTTCTGGAAAAATACAGGGGAACATTTATCATTTTTTGTGGTTGTGCACTTTCATTTTTAAAGCATCCTTTGAAATAAAGTCCTAAAAGGAGGCAGTGAATCTGAAAAACATACTTAATCTTAGGGTTTCGACTATGTTTAAAAGCTAGGAGCTCTTATTTTCTAGAGATTAAAAGTTTTGAGAGAAGAATTGATACATTTAATCTACAAAGCTACATTCATTGAAATTGAAGATTCGGGTGCAAAATATGCAACTATTTGAAATTTTTAAAAATTTTTATTCAAATATAATATATGTACAGAAAAGAGCGCATTCAGCTTGCTGGGTTCTCTCCAGCTGAGTGCACCTGAGCTGAACCAGTGCTGAATCCCTGGCACCTAGAAGTTCCTCTGGTGCCCCCTGCAATCATTAAGCCCCACTCCTGACGGATGGAAGGGGACCTATCATCCCGACTCCAAAAATCATATAAGTTCCAGTTACTTTTGTACTTTATACAAATGAAATCATACTTCCTTGAGTGTTAGAATAAAAAAAAAATCTTTTAAACACTGATGTCTAGCATCTTTCACAAAGCTTTTTTTTTCCCCCCCTTAAAAGTACATTGAGTTCATTATAACTTCACCATCTCACCATTTTGGTGAAGATACCATGGCTATTATAATTTTTTATAGTGGGTTTATAAATTTACTTCACAACATTCACGTACTTGACTTTTTCTGAACCGAATTATAACCAATTCAAGCCCCCACTCATATTTCCCTCACTCCCTTGATTCATGTAGACAGTCTAACTCTGGCTTACCCCGATATGTAATTTATTCTGTCCAGTCACTGAACCTCCCAATCTCGGCATTCACTGAGATATGTTCCCATCTTCATCTGCTCACCCCTTGGGTAAGCATAGGGATGTAGTTCATGAATAAGCATAACTGTCTTTCTCAAGCCAATGCCAAGTATCTATTTGAAACCAGCAATATAGCATTTCTCTTTATGGGGACTTAAGTAACAACCTCAATTTCAAGATATGAGATTTGATAGGGATAGTTATATGCACCAATGCCCCGCGTTCTTAGAAAGCAAATATTCAAACCTTGTTTTCTTATTCTCCCCATTGCACATAGAAATGTCTTGATCGAAATATAAATTAAGGTTATTTCTGGCTTTTGTGGAAAGTGAATACAAATCATTCTTTTTTATGGCTTTACGTTAATTAAATTATTTGTTCATTCATTACATGCTATGTGCAAGGCACACTGGTGAATATATTTGAAGATTCCCCACCATCCCCCTATTTTACTACCCATGTAGCCCTCATACTGGCCACATTTCATGGGGTAAATTCTTATTTAGTTTGTCAAGGAAAAAGTTCCATCTTTGTAGATAATTTTTTTACTTTCTTTTGTCAGAAAATGGAAAGTATGCAACAATGTGTTTTCTGCCTTAACTGCCAGAAAATTTAGCCAAATTATAGTTATAACCTTATCTTGGGAGTTTGGCAGTGTCTCTCCTTCTGCTTCCTTTAGTTGGTGTCTGTTCTGTTTTTATCCCTAGGTGATCTATTCTACATTTTTTTAAAGTTGGAAACTATTATAAACATTCTTGGGGAAAGAATGGCCATTTGTTTTCATGTACATTTGACTTGATATATAATATATGCTTGAATTATCCTAGCTCTAATGAGAAAGGAATAAAATGGGAATAATTGCTTCTCAAAATCTTTGAGATGGGAAAGCATGCAAGGAACAGAGCAAAACCATGGAACAGATCAAAGTGTTTTGGAAAACGGTTCCGGAAAAATGCTTTCATAGTTCCACAAATTCTTTTGGAAATGTCCTATTGACGGGATTATAGCTGTGCCCAAAGAATTCAGATTTGGCAGGCTGGTTTATTGTGAGTCTGTGTTGCCTTGGAGCATTGAGTTGTATTTTGTCTGTGTGGTGATTTTCCTCGGCCCAATTTTTCTTTTGCCATTTGTCATAAATAACATAGTGAGAACAACAAAAAAAGATCTTTACACTCTCTCTGAGGCAACCCTCAATGATCACCTGGTGCTGGCTGGGGTCTACCATGCAGGTCTTTTCAACCCTAAGGCTTCGTTGGAATACGTGTTCCTTCACCTCCCAGGCAAATGCCCTGGGTAATCAGGAGCCGACATGCCTCCTTCCTGGTTTCCAGGATTAGACTTATAGTGTCTACTGATAAGCTTTATGATCACATGGAGAGTTTTGAAAAAATCAAGATGCTCAGAAGAAAGGAGATTATTAATTTCAAAAAAATAATTTATATACAAATAGAAATATATAAGAACCTTCCTCAAATATATGGTGACAAAAGGAGACAAAACTTTGAGTGATGAGCTCACAATGCAATATATAGATGATGTGTGATAATATGCCCCCCCCCCCCAGAAAAACTTTTCTGGTTAAAGAATAGATCTACCTTATTTTCATATGTTCCTATATAAATCACCCTTCCCAACTGTAATTAGTTTTAAAATTTTGCCTTTTTAAAACATTAGCTCATGCTCTGTGTATTTTAATAGGGGAATAGTCTTTTCTAGAGTCACAGTAGTAGAACGTCTGGCTTTTAAGATCTGTCTGCTTGCTGTTTTTACTGAACATGCACTTACATATTTGTTTACAAAGATTAACACACTTCATCAATATGATTGCTTAAACAAAAAATACAATAATCTTTTAAAACATTGTATTTATTTGAGGTTGGATGCAAGCAATTACCCTTGCTCTGAAAATGTATTCACCTTTGGGAAAATGCAAATAAGTGTGTAGATAATGATAGTGTTTGATGATGACTAGGCTAGCATTATTTTCTTCTGAAGATTCCATTTACTAAAATTGTATATAAATATGCATGTGCACGTTTCCAGTTAGGAATCTGTCGTCTAAACTGGAAAAATCAGAGAAAAAAATCAATTTTCAGTGAAAACAAACATCAGTACCAATTTTGATGTGAATATCTAAAGTATTATGATACTATTTGTATTTTTTAAATGCTGGTGCTCATCTATGAAGGGTGAGCATGGTGAGCAGATCTGGAAGGATTCTCTACATTCAGAGTTTTTTTAAAGGGTTGGCATTATATGTAGAGGAGATGTTTACTAACCCATCACAACAGATGCTGTTATGGACTGAGGGGAAGTGCCGGATTATGCAGTGAGATATATGTTATTAGCCCCAAATTATAGCATGTCAGAGAGGGAAAACACGTGCTGAACTTAATGAACCACATAAATGGCCTCAGCTCCTCCTCTAATCCCTCTGGATGCATTCATTCCTTCTGTTTAGACTGGGAGGCGCGCATAGACAGCCATGGCAGGATCTTCTATGTGGATCACGTAAACAGAACCACGACGTGGCAGCGGCCAACAGCTCCCCCCGCCCCGCAGGTGCTGCAGAGGTCCAACTCCATACAGCAAATGGAGCAGCTGAACCGGAGGTGAGGATAGGCATTTTTGCTATGACTGTTCTGTTTTGTGGTTGGGCTAATTTTTACATGGCGCAAAGTAGAAAACACGGGTTGTCTCTCTTTCATCTTTGGACGTCCTGTCATTAAGGTGTAGCTGTTAACCTCTTTTGATTCATAAGTTGCATTGAACTTCTCTGGGTTAAAAAACAACAACAAAAAACCACATACACAGCTGGTTTGGAACCTGGGGAGGAAATAAGTAATGATGACCCTTTTAGTCAATGTAAGGCAATGATTTTTAGTAAAACAGAAAATATACCTTTATAATTTCAAGCCAAATAGCTTTTTAAATATCTAGACTCTTCATTTGTGATGCATCTTTATTATCAGCCTAAGCTTTTAAAATCTGTCGTTCTTTTTCAAGAACTAATTGCTGTGGAACAGAGTTGTTTTTGTTGTTTTTTTAACAATAGAGGAATTTAGTTTTCTTTGGTTAAGGGCCACAGTTTTTAAAAAAACAAAATGTATTAATTTGTTAGGAAAATGTTCCACAAGCAATGGACAGAGGAAATTCAATGGAATGTAATTTACTTAAACAGATGGCCTAGAAGATCAGGGAATGGAGGTTTGGGGAGGAAATGGTTGATGCTGGGAAGATACTGAAAACTTCTGGGTGGTGGAGAAGCAGTTGAGTCCCACATTTTAGAGGCCGCTGTGATGTAACTCTAGGCTTATGATTTTAGATATCAGAGCATCCGCAGAACCATGACTAACGAGAGGCCTGAGGAAAACAGCAATGCCATTGATGGGGCAGGGGAGGAAGCCGATTTTCACCAAGCCAGTGCAGGTAAGAGCCTTTGCATTGGTTTGTCTTGTAATCTCCTAAAAGTAGAAAACAAATAAGTAAGGATTCCCACGAAATGAGGCTTTTCTTGTAGAGGACTTTTGATCTTCAATCAGACCTGGTAATGCAGCTCAAAAAGTAGAATTCACCAGAGACCTCTTCTAATCCTTTTTAGTTGTACTAAGAATCCCCAAACCAAATAGAATATGAATTACTTTTAACCTCTGGATCTATGAGATAGTGGGAAAAGATTGAATCTGACCACTTGCAGCACTTAAGGAGGCCTAAAAATGCTAATAGTGACTGGAAATATTCAATGGCATTTTAGTGTAATTAAGAGCCATCATGTTTTATGTGTGAATGTACATCAAAGGAAAAAGTGTTTGGGGGTTGAAGTAATAGCAAATGGTGTAGGGATACTTAGATGGGAGTGAATAGATATGTCTTGTCCTCGTGGAAAGCTCTCCGTGAAAACCTTTGTGGTCTGGCCCACCTAGATTTCCGCCGGGAGAACGTCCTACCCCACTCTACCTCCAGATCCAGGCTCACGTTGCTGTTACAGTCTCCCCCTGTGAAGTTCCTCATCAGCCCAGAGTTCTTCACTGTGCTGCATTCTAACCCTGTGAGTATCAACTCTGAACGTAGGTGCTGGAAAAAGCCTCAGACCAAAGGAAATGATCCTTGTATGTGTAGTGATCATAAGGGAGATAGTAGCTCATGTTTACTGAGCGCTAAGTGTGTTCCAAGCTCTGTGTTAAGTACTATGTATGTTTTAACCCATTTAGATAAACAAAGCTATACATTAGATAAAACGTCCATCTTTCCAGATGAAGAAACTGAGGCACAGAGAGGTTAACATTCCCAAGGTTATACAGCTACTAAGTGCTATCAATGCGGTTAAAATCCCAGAACTAAGTGGTGTCACTGGGGTTAAAATCCCAGAGCCCATGCTCTTACCACTTTATTTTGCTGGCACAGATATAACTAAATATCTTCACATTGACGGCAGGCCGTGGTCAGATCGGGCTTTAGGATTGTGGTATAGGTTCTCCAAAAGAAATAATTTAAATTTACACATTGCTGTCATCTGAAAAATAAATCAGTCAAGAGAAGACTATTTTAAAGATATATGAAGTTTGTATGGAAGATCAGGGGGGTTTATTTGTTTTGTTTTTTGGTCGGGGAGCTATGGTGATTTGTTCAGGATGAAGTGCATTCACATTTCCCTCCTTTAGCTAACGTGTCTCTTCTTTAGAAACCCTATGTCTATGATTTCACTAGATGCCAAAAAATGTTCATATCATCTGGAAGAATAAATCTTTTGTTAACCAGAAGGTTGTAAGAAACTTCAGATTTTGAATCAGTGATCTAAATAGAGAGACACCATTTTGACTCTCTTTTACCTATTTGCTTTCATTTCCTCTATCCCTCACCTTTAACCACAATTCTGCCCTTTTCCTGATTTTGGTTCCTTAACCAAGAAACCCCCACAACCTGCCCCTCCCCAATGAAATTCTTATGACAACCAGTTTCTCTAACTCTGCTACTCACGAGGTCATTCCCCACATTTATTTTGGAATTACAACCTGGAATGGAAAATCTTTATTTTACTCAGGAAATATTAACTTCCTGGGGGAACTAGGGCATATTAAGTCCATGGGTGACTGGAAAATATTGTACATCTATTTTCTGGTCATGAAGTATGATAGTCAACAAAAATGTTTCTAGAAAAAAAAAGAGAAGGTTTTAAAAATATTATATAACATGCTAAAATATTTTTGAAGACAAAAATTAGTGTTATAGGAAAAGTTAGTTAGAAAGCATTTATTTGTGATGTGAATCTTAAGTTGGATCACAGAATAAATAATGGACATTGGTTGGTGAAAATAGGCTAGGAGGGCCTTCTAGGTGGAGGACATGCATAAGCAAAAATAGAAGTGAAAAATGTGCCCTATGTGCATAATAATTTATTTCATTCAACCAATAAATATTCCTGGAAGCATGGTTTATGCTAGAAATTATGGTAGGTAGGGAGTACGATAAAGTTCTTGCCCTAGGATAGACAAAGAACAAGGGCAGCTTTAGAAAGATGGTTACAGAATGCCTCTCTGAAGACACAGTTTTGAGTTGAAAGCTGAAAGCTGAGAAATCAACCGTGGAAAAAGCCCAGAGAAGCTTATTTCAAGCAGCTGAAAGAGCAAGTGCAGGGACCCCAAGACTCTGAAAAGAGCAGAAAGGCTGCTGTGTAGTGAAAGAAAGAAGGAGTGACGTGATATTAGGTTAGAAAGACAGCAATATCCAGATCATAGATCTGGCTGTGAGACGTGTGAGGAATCTGGATTTTATTCTGAGACCAGTGGGAAACCATTATGCACTTAGTGTAACATGCTCGAATTTGGAAACTGTAGAAAGGCAAGCGTGAAAGCAGAGTGATGAAAACGAAGACTCTTCCATGGCCTGGGGAAAGACAGTGGTGCCTGGAACCATGATGCTGGCATG
Source organism: Hipposideros armiger (assembly GCF_001890085.2). Taxonomy (NCBI): domain Eukaryota; kingdom Metazoa; phylum Chordata; class Mammalia; order Chiroptera; family Hipposideridae; genus Hipposideros; species Hipposideros armiger. The sequence continues at coordinate 1,072,612 of NW_017731373.1, read as the reverse complement.
GAGCTGGAGAGAAGTGCATGTATTCAAGAGAGGTTTTGAAGGTAGAATCAATAAGACTTGGTGAAAAATTGGTTGTTAGAAAAGAAACAGATACCTGCATTTAAAAAAAAAAAGAAAAAGAAAAGAAAAGAAACAGATACTTTTGGTGCTTTGGTCTGACAAAGGATTAAATCTTGTTGGATCAGTGGTGCTATGGATCAGTGGTGCTAATGTGGGAGGAAACAGCTGTACATTTGACAAGGTATGAGGCAGACACAAAGAAAGGGGTTTTGTGTTTCTGGAAGGTGTATGGGTATAACACAGTGGACCACGGGGATTACTCCACAAGTCTCTGAGGGCTGAGGGAGTGGCCTGCTGAAGATATTAATTCGAGGATGACTGTATTAGCTGCACATGGAGTGATTTCGAACGAGGGAAGCACTGGCCATATAAGTAAAGCTGTAAGAACTTGCACCGGGAGGTAAGGAAATAGAGAGGAAGGATCCAGCATGCGAGGAATCCCAGGCAGAGAACTGCAAGGTTTGGTGGTAAATAGATAAGAAGCGAAAGAAGATGACTCTGAGTGTTAATAATAATAATAGTACATAAATAATAAACAATAATACATAATTAATGAATAATAAAAGGAAAGTTGAAATGAGAAGCCTGGTAAGGGAATGGAAGAACATATTGAATTTAACAAAACAAATTATATGCCTTAGGAGAAATGGAGTAGGCTATAGGGAAAAGGAGAAATCAGCATCGCCCTATTACCAGGAGTTGTTGGTGAGGTTGTTATTGTGTACATGTTTATTGATGTTAAGGTATTTCTGTCTTGTTTCATTAGCTTTGCTTTATAAGTATAAGCATCTGTCTGGCTTTACTGCTCATTATCTCCTGGTTCACAGGTTTAGCGTAGAACAGAGGAGACGTGGGAGGAGGGTGAGCAATGAGTAGCATGTTCGCTGGCCTGGTTTCATGCAAGAGGAATTAGACTTACTGTGCATTCAATTTAGCAATAGTTTGTTGATTTCCTGTTATGTCCTAGGCGTTGTGTTAAGTCCTTAAGACACAAAAATGGCAGCAACTGTGGGTCCTGGAGTCCAGACTTGAAAACACATTCCAGTGTAATTAGCAGAGTTATGAATGCAGTAATGGAAGGCTGTAAAAAACAGCCTGATGGAGTGAGTGACTAACTCTGGGGGGAAGGACACATGGGAGGAGCCATAGATGGGTTTGCATTTGAGATAGGTTTTAAAAGCTGAATAGGAACTTGTCCTAGAAACACAAAGGGTCAGAGCATTCTACATAGTCTAAATGTTAGCCCATTCTTCTTTGCATTCTACGTAGAAGGAGCAGCATTTGCAAAATGAGAGACTCAATTTATGAAGTTGCAGGGCTGTCTTGATAATTGCTACAGAAGTACTGAAACTGGATTATTAGTATAGCAGTTTGGTGTGGCCAGTGTGTTGAGAGCATGGGACAGCAGCGAAAGTCGGACTTGAGCCCAGAAAGGTAGGCAGATGCCAGGTTAGGTGACACTAAACTCATGTCTGGGACAATTCTAGGAGATGATAGGCTGTCCTGCAAGGAAAAATGGGCTAACATTTAGACTTGTCACTCTAAAACAGAAAGTATTATGCTGGGGTGGGAAGAACTTTGGACTTGAAGTCGGATAACACAAGTTTTCCTTTGTTGTTTGTTCATTTGTCATACATTATTCAATGAACACAATATTTATTAAACACCTATGATTTGCCTACATTCTAGTGTCTGGGGGTAGAGGGGTAAACAAGAGAGACAGAGTGGAATAAAGATAACAAACTAGTGAACATGAGAAGATAATTCAATCAAGGTAGTGCAATGTGGCATGAGGCAACCGAAACAGTACAGGTGCCTGGACTGGGGTGATTTGCAGACAAGTTACTAGAGGCACTGGCTTTAGAGCGGGTGGATGGGGAGACCTCTCCAAGGGAGCCAAAGTCAAGCTGTTGTAAAATATCAAGAAGCCACTAAGCTAAAATCCTGGGAGCAGGACCTCCCTTGCCAAGGAAGAACAAAGGCTTGAGGGCACGGATGAGTTTGTTATACACAGTAAGGGCAGAGAGGTGAGCCAGGCTTCTGAATGTAGGGCTCGTAGGATCTGGCATGGGGTTTAGGCTTTATTCTAAATGGAACGTATTCTAAAGGGATTTCCTACAAGGGTGTAGTCTCGACTTCTAAAAGCTCCTTCTGCCTGCTATGCTGAGAATGGGTTTTGAAGGGCAAAACTTCTTTTGCTGGCCAGCCCTTCTTGATTTTATTTTAAATTATAAATATTGTAGTATTATTATAGTTTACATACACATGAATTTCCTTTATATTTCAACCATTAATAACAATATCAACTACTAACAACTTTTGATTCTTTATATGAGATAGGCATTGTGTTTTCTGTCCATTATTTTATTTAATCCACAGAACAACCTCTTTATCCATTCTTTCAGCCATCAACCATATTTGCTGAGCATCAATGTACCAGTTATCATTTTATCTGCTCTCATGGAACTTATATTGTTCTGGATAAAATGGTCAATAAGCCTGTAAAGCCCTTCTTGATTTTAAAGTATTCTTTCTAAAACATTTTTGTTTTCTTCCTCTAATCTGAATTGCATTCGTGACTGGCTAAAAAGATGATCCATGCTGTGCGTCTGTGCATAGCTATAAGATTTAAATTCTGTCGCGTTTAGAAAGGCTTTTTTCTCTGATTTATGTATGGCAGGAATTAAAGTAGCTAGATTTTTCTTGCTAATGGTCTCAAGGTATGAATTTATGAGGATAAGTCAGCTGTTTTTTTGCTTTTTTATTATGATTTTTTTTGTAAAGGGCAAAACTTTCTGGAATTTTTTCTTTTTCCTAGATTAGCGGAAAATGTTACAAAACAAACTTTTATTTGGTTTCCTTGTTTTAAGATTTATTATCTAGCCCTTTTTTTTGCTTGAATTGTTTCTGATCTATAACTGTGTCAGTAGATTCCCTGTTTATATTATTGAAAATGTGCAACATACAAAAAGAGTATATTCTTTTAAAAGCTTTTCTAATTCTCTTTTTTTTGTTATCTGAAGGTATCAGTTTATGTTGTAAGCTAATCATGAAAAATAGATTTCACGTAGCAGTAATTTACATAATCATTTTTAATGAAGAGAATAAAATTAAGTAAATACATGGTTATCATAACTCTAAAGGAAAACTTAAGAAACAAAATATAGTGTACTGGTTTTTTTTTTTTTTCTGTTTTGTATTGTGGTTCCTTTAAGATATCTTCTACTGCCCTCTGTTGGTTGTGGTCAGATTTCTTCCAAAGTTGTCTTCATAAACCATTTCTCCTGATAACTCAAGATTTATTTATTAGTGTCATGCCTTTTATAGCTGGTATGCCTGTGTTTGTCTAATAATTACCATACATAAATATATTCATTATAAGCAACTGAATAATGTTTACAACACATGCCAAATAATTATTACTCTCCCTTTTAATAAGTTCTAGGAATACATTAATCCCATCATATAAACTCTTTAGTACTTAATGAAGAAAAATATTGTTTCAAACTACATAATTCTTACAAGTCAGTAATTCCTCCTATTGCAAAATAGATGAATTGATAGTTTGCAGTTAGTATGGTCAATAAGTTAAACTTTCCCTCCATTTTACTGTTTAGCTAGATGACAACAATGTGAAAACCCTATGATTAAGAATAGAGGCAAGCAGTGTAAGATAAAAATAAAGACAGACTGGGTAAGACAGGATTGTTTCCATATCCTGGCATATATCTTATGGAAGCAATGTTACTTGATCTTTGATAATAAATTTTGTGTCATGAATAATGTATACAGATACTTACATCTATTTCCACATATGAGAGACATTTGCTATAGAGGCAGTGATGATATTTTCCAAGTGTGAATTCAGAATACCTATTTTTGATGAAGGATTCTTGACATATGAAAGATAGATTTTATTTAGCAGGAATGTGCTTGCCTGTGTTATTGAACAGAATAGAATTAGGTGAAATCAAGACTGGGCCAGGTAAACCAGGACATACAGTCATCATAAAACTAAAAAAACAACAAAAAAAAAACCTGCCACAGAACAAAAAAAACAAAAAAGATTATTATTTGCGTTGGTTGATTGATAAGAACTGAATATTTACATGTAATTTTCTTATTCTGCCGCCAAATGGCAATAACAGTCCCCTCAACTCCTTTCAATACTTTTCATTTCTAACACCTCAAACACTTAACCAAATGAAACCCATTAAGCCCTAAGGAGTGTTATTTTAACAGAATTGCACTTTAGAAACCCAGTGGATCATTCACTCACCCATCAAGTGTTTATTTCTTGCTGGGAAGACAAGAATCAACCAAGAGGCAGGTTGGGAAAGGCAGTTTGGGAATAGAGAAAGAATAACTAAAAAGGATGTTTTAAATCACATCAAAGGAAAGCAAAACCTTGTGCTGCTTAGAGATCATTCAACGAGACCCTGTCTACCACTAACTCCTGCCAACTTGCCTGGCCGCTGGTGAGTTTACACACAGCGCCTTCCCAGGTGAGGTCATTCTGTGCATTATCATGAGATTATGCTATGAAATGAGTCCCATTTGCCCTTCCCTAATCTATTTTTGTTTCAGGTAGGAAATCACATCCCTTTATTGCATCTTTTTTTATAAGACCAAAACAAAACAACTCAAAACACAAAAATGGATCCTCGCCCAGTTAGAACCACTGAACCCCAGAGGGAGAATAAATGCCTCTTTTAACCCACAGCTTTGTGGACGTCAGCTTACTTGAAGATTAAACTCTTTTAATTTAATCCCACCCATTTAGTGTTTCTTGGCCCTTTGGACCACTCTCATTCTTAGCTCTGCTATTTCCATCAGTGTGGTTCAGCACTTCCACTGCCACTGGGACCTTTGGCTCACAAACTCTACTTTCTGTGAACTTCTTCCTCTCACCTCCTCTAATTCTCCTTCTCTATCCCTTTGAGTGATCAGGCCATGCTCATTTCTGTATCCTCAGGGTTTAATTTAGTACACAATTAATCAAAAGTTAAGAGACCCTTCTCCCGTTCATACAAAGTGGGATTCTGGCCCAAGATCTTCAAAGACCTCAAGTGTAGAAAACCATTTTACTACCGTCCTTCATCTGTTATAACAGGTATATGGTGGGTAAAATCCTTCATTTATTCATTGACTTACATCTACTCTGTATTTTTGTTGTTATTTGTACCTCTTCAAAGCACTTTTACATCCATTGTCTATTGAATTTGGAACACACCTATGAAGAAAGCAGGGTACAACGAAAGAACAAGAAAAACAAATGAAGAAACAAAACTCATAGACACAGACAATAGTTTAGTGTTTACCAGAGAGTAAGGGGGGAGGGTGGTAGATGAGAGTAAATGGAATCAAATATATGGTGATGGAAGGAGAACTGACTCTGGGCGGTGAACACACAATGTGATATATAGATGATGTATTGCAGAATTGTACACATGAAATCTATGTAACTTTGCTAACGATTGTCACCCAATAAACTTTAATTTAAAAAAAAGAAAGCAGGGTAGTTATTATTATCCCATCTTACAGTTGAGCATGTTGAGGTGGAAATTAATGACTTTCTTTGTCTCTGTCCGTGAGTGAGTGATAGGGCTGTGACTAGAATTTTTATCACAGCTCTGTATGAACTGGAGTATAAGTATCCTTGCTGAACAAAATTGCTGGAGGAATGCTCCTGTTGTCCTGAAGTGTTTTGTATGGCCACTAATAGTCATGTGCATGTTATTCAGACTTGAAAAACCTGTGATTCTAAAGATTGTTTGCTAGTTACTAATGAGAAAAATCTTTCTTGCGCTTAATTTACTTTGGTAGATATCTTTGCAAAGATCACTGGAACTTGGCACTATATTACATGTCTCATTGAGTAGAGAGGAAAAAGATGAAAGGACATAATTATTAGACCAGCCTTAAGCCTCCTGTGCTTAAAGAGCTGCCCAACCCCATGGAATTACTTCAAGCCTGAGGCTGGGATGGGTTCCTTCACTTAGTTACCATTACTGCTTGCCCTAACGAAGTTCTGCTTCTTTTCTTTAGTAGAGTGAGGAGCATTTCTGTGCTCTAGATAAAGAATCGGGATGTGGCCTATTTACGTATTTTAATGGGGGGAGGGAGAAGTGAGCTGGGGCCAGAGAGATACCTATTTAGACCAACAGTTAATCTAATGATTTATCTGACACAGTTATTCCACAATAATTTGTCCCTAAAGAGATTTATTAGGGAGTATGACTTGAAAGTTCATTACTATTACCTCCACGTAGTTTGTGTGGTCTCAGGCCTCTAAGCTTGCAATGGCTTCTGGGATAATATATCAGCAGCACAGAGCCAAATGTGAAAAACAGATGCCTTGCTGATTGTATGTTCAACTCGAAGGCAGGGTCGGCCACAGGCTAAACTATTAATTAGCTCACGTTTGTCTCTGACAATCTTCGACTTCTTTTATTAGTCTCCTCTTCTTACTCTCCCAGGCTCTCTAATTGCCCAGAGCCCCTGCGTAGGCCTGCCTGCTTTGGCAGTATTCTCTGCTCTGAACCTCACAACTTCTCACAGCCATCAAAACCTCCTCACCTCTTTTAGACTGTCTGGTTGAAATAGGACCTCAAAATATTTTATACTCAGGTGGAATAAGGGACTAGTACACTAGTATTTGAAGACAATTCAATGTGGTCTTCCTTCCTTCCTTCCTTCCTTCCTTCCTTCCTTCCTTCCTTCCTTCCTTCCTTCCTTTCATTTTGATAGGGAAAAGTATTTTAATGCAAAATAAAAAGTATATGATGGTGAATCAGTCAGTATAACTATATAATAGTTATTTTATAAGTTTAGGTTACATGTCAATAATGGCAAACGTTAGTGGCAAAAGTAACTGGCTTACATTAACAAAGGTTTGTTTCACATTCCAAATTGGGTTGTCAAGGTTCTCTGATCTCTGTAGGTACTCAATGACCCAGGGGCCCAGACTGGGGAGCAGATACCATTTCAGTCATTGTCAGTTGCTGTGCCAAAGGGAAGAAAGCTCTAAAGGGACTCACATCAATAATAAATGCTTAGACCTGGACATGACACCTCTTGAGGGACCCTGGAAAATTAGAAGCAGTGTTGATAGTCCTCATACTCATTCATCTTGCATCCTCAGTAGCTGCCACCGTACTAGACGTGGCAAAGACAGCGAATGTTTATTTCAATGAAATGATTTCTAGGGATTCTGGTTTCTTTCGGATTTGCTTTGGTTTGTCTTAGACTGAAATAAATAACAGAACCCATGAAGTAAAACCCAAAGCATCCAGATTCAGTCTAGTGGACACTAAAGGTAAGAGACTCCCTTTGAATCTGAGAACAGAATTCCAGGGTAGATGGGTCATCCACAGCCTAGTCAGTTTCATGAATATCATATTCCTTTTCATGATTCAAGGAAATGGCTCCATATAGGTATTCCTGTTCTAATCCTTGGCACGTGGTATTGTGCAGTGGATATTTGTTGACTGACTTGTTTATGTGAACAATCCATGACTTATGGTTAATATTTAGAATTTTCTTTGAGTATTATAGAGATGAAAACTGAAGTGTCTTTGACAAATAATTACTTTTTTGTGTGGTCGTGTAGTGGAATTTTATTAAGTGTGCATTTCAATCATATAAATTCAGCCACATAGGAACACAGGAACAATAGAGAGAGAAAGAAAAAACATGCCAAGGTATATAGTTAGGAAGTTCTGTCTACCATTCCATTCACTGAGCTTAATGCCTCGAAGAAGGTGTGAGACGAAAAGCCTCAATCTACTGTGGTCTCAGCTGAACATGACTCAACTGTGAGAGCAACTCAGCCCATCGCATGCACTTCTCTTATTCAAATACATGGCCAAGCATTTTTTCCCTACAACTTGACTTCTAAATGTATGCCAACTGCTTCATCTGGCACGCTCCCAAAGAACCAATCATTTGTTCCAGTGCTGGAGGGAAAACTGGCTGTGTTGGGGCTCACTGTGAGCTATATTTGTTTCTAGCCTGGTGTGATTTTTGACTGTTTTGGTTTTTTGGTTTTGGTGGGTTTTTTGCCTGAAACCAAAACCAGCTGTAGGACCTAACATCCCCTGTAGAATGAGACTCCACAGCATCCTTGTTCACTAGAGACCTAGACATCATCAGTGAAGACAACCTTACTTTCTATGGTCTTTCTATATTATTTTGATCAAAGTATTTTGCTCTGTCTGCTGTTTCCATGTGCATGTCTAGAGTTATGCTGATGCCTATATACCGACCAATAAGAAGGCTAGATACACCCTCATGTAGTATACATGTTGCTTTCACATGTCACAACCGGGTTAACAGCACTTCTCCATCCTTTTTACCAGAGTGCCTACCGCATGTTTACAAACAACACGTGTTTGAAGCACATGATCACCAAAGTCCGGCGGGACACCCACCACTTTGAACGCTACCAGCATAACCGGGACCTTGTGGGATTCCTCAACATGTTCGCAAACAAACAACTGGAGCTGCCGAGGGGCTGGGAAATGAAACATGATCATCAGGGCAAGGTAACAACACCAGGGAGTGGCTGGGAGGGGGCGGGAGGGGAAGGCTGCTGAGTGCCTGGGGGCTGCTGTGGCCTTGACGCTGGGCTCAACCCTTCAAGTGAGGGCTGAAAGCCCTTTGTGAGGTGAAACATCCCATCTCCTGGTTTGAGAGAAACCTGCACAAGCAGGTCGTGACTGCGGTTACTTCACCATTCCGCATGCGTGCGTGCAGTGGACGTGTGTGAGGGCACCTGTTCGCGGAACACTCACTTTGGCCTGGCTTCTTCCACCTGCAATCTCTCACTATGTTCTGCTGATTAGAGACAGGGTTTCTTAGGCAATGACATTCCCTTCTCCCTAGTTAAGCAGCTTATGTCATGGGTAGTTGTATTGTTTGGAGAAGGTGGCTAGGAGGTTGCTAAGCAACTGCCCAAGGTGTGACTTGGTGACTCTGTCTGGGTTTGGGTGTCAGTCTTTTTGGCTCAGAACGCTGATTTTGTTAGCACGTTAAACAAGATTCACAGATTGATTAATTTTTGATGAGAGATAGGTAGCTGTGTCACACAGGCCAGAGTAACCACATGTGCACTTCCTTTGTAGACGGATGAGCCGGAAAGCTGAGCTATCATGAGGAAGTTGTTAGATGAGTATGAAATTGGAGTGAGAAACTTTGTCATTTTCATAAGGTGTTCCTCAGCTAAGATTGTATTTCTTTAACTCCTGTTTAGCGCTTACTATGAGCCATGAACTGTTTAAGCTTTGTATACGTATAGGCTCCTGACAGCTCCGTAAGCAGTACTATTATTATCATTGCCATTTACAGATCAGAAGCCTCAGTGACTTGCCCAGTGTCACAGAGGTGGGCCCTGGCTGAGCTGTGCCCTAAGCCAGGCAGTCTGGTGGAAGGGTCCATGCTCTGAACCATGATAGCATGCCCTCAAAGTAGTAACTAACTTCAGTTTCCCTGCCTGTGAAAAGACTTGAAACACGTGACTTGTAGGGTGGGGAGGATTAAAATGACACAATATTTAAAGTAACTATGCTTGGCTCATTAATTCAATGAATATTTATCAAATACCTATGCAAAACAGATAAGCCAACTACTTCATACAGCTGTCATTCTCGTGGAAAGAGATTGGCAATAGACCAATAAATACGTGTGTGCCAAGAGCCTGTTAATGCTATGATTTCAAAGGAAGCAGGGGACAGGGTGTAGAGAAAGACAGAAGTGGAGAGTTATTTCATACAGGTGGCTGGGAAGGGCCTCACAGATAAGGCTGTAGGTGAATAGAGATCTGCGAGGAAAAAACCATATTGGAGGAAGTGCATTCAAGGTGAATGAAGTGCGTAGAGTACTCAGTAAATGCCATTCTCTCCCAGAGTACCCTGTGGCAATAGTACCACAGGAACATCTTATTTATCCTGAACTTGACTTCCAGCAATCTTACCTGAGAACCTATAAGCAGTCAAAATAGATGTTACAAAGTGCTTGAATTTTAAATGCATGAAAGGAACTCTCAGGCTTTCATTATTGAAACAATTAATTTTTTTCTGTAAACCTTTTTAATAAACCTCTAATTCCCAGCCCAGAAAAGATTAGAGTGGTAAGCATGAAGCACAGAATAAAGGAAAAGGAATGGATTTGTGATTATGTCCCTGGACCACAGGTAAAATGGCATTGTGTCAGTGTCAGGTGGGCACTGCAGGGAAGCATTTCCAGGGCACTAGGAAGCTGAAAGCAGGGACGCCTGGCACTTCCTGTGCTCTTGCTTTCCAGAAGAGGCTGCCGTGTTGCTGGTACCGAGTTTGGTTCAACAACCTGACAGCCCAGTGTTTCTCACATTCTGTGAATGGAAGGGCATAGATGGTCCAGGTAAGGACTTTGAAAATTACTGATGGCGTTATACCTGAGGATACATGAGCAGAAACATACCTAGCATACAGCTCTGTTCTCAACTCTGACAAAACATTTACCTGGTGTCATGAAGGGCTGTACTCATTCGAGACCACTGGTCCAGAGAAAACCCAAGTTGCAGTAATACTACATATATTCCTGCTCTGTGTAGAGACTTAACTTGCTAAGTCATTTTGTATACTTAGCTAAAGGGAATCGGGAACTTAACATATACACGTGATGGAGGAGGTCCCTTTCTGCCAGTCATAACTTGCCAGACACAATTCAGGAGAGAGCTTCTCATTAATAACCGCTGGACATTGAGAAAAGTTTAAGTTGCATTTAGGATACCATTTAAGATGAGTTACAATGTGTTGTTAAGAACAAGTTCTGTCTCACAGCTTTTATAAGAGTGCCTATAAAATGGTAAATGTTATCTCGGCAATGTGGTTAACACAAGTATCCATCTTATTCCCTGGGGGCTTTGGACTCATGTGAGGGCTTCAACCTAAAGTTGTAGGCATTGTGAAGAACCCCGAATGTGGATTGGTAGACAGCTGAGACCTCACAGTCTGCTGGTGGACTTCAATTGAATGAATGCCTGGCATGCAAGACATAGAAGAAGGACACCTGCCTCATGGACAAAATGATTATCAGACAGACCTGAAAGCTTATCACTTGAACCTGACCTCTCTGCTTCATGCATTAGGACTTTAACAAGATTTTTAACCAAAGCAGCTATACTTACCTTCTTGTGATTCCTCCCTATCCTTCTTTTAAAAATGGCTTCCAGTAAACTAAAATAACTTAAAAGAACATTTGGGAGAGGCTCATGCTATGTCTATGTTTGGCTGCACTGCTTTTGACTGTATTTTAAAGGTCATAGCGCCCATCCTCTAGGCAGTTAATAGGTGTTCTTCCAGCCCTGAAATGTTAGCTTCCCTTTTATTAATGAATTGCTTGGCTTCCAGAACATTTAAACAGAGTAAACTTTTTTCCATTTACTATAACATCAAAAGCTATCAACTATTATGAAGTTATTTTCCTACAGTGATGACTAATTTCTAGAATTGACATGGAATAGGATGTCCAAATCGTCAAATGATTCTTAAGAGGCATGTCCTCAAGTTTAGCTCCTCAGGCTTATGAAATTTGGTTCCGTGTCCTCTTCTCAACTGCAACATCTTCTGTTCGTGTTTTCTTTTCTTTTTAAAGATTTTATTGGGAAAGGGGAACAGACAAGTTGCTGTTGTTTTGTTCTTCAGTCTTGTTGTGGAGGACGTTGCTTCACTGGCCCAAGCTGGCACCATCATTGCGCTCTTCCCGGGCGAGGCAGATCAGTCACTGGCTTCTGGACGGCTGCTCACGGCAGCTGCTGGCCACTCACACTGGCTGCTGGCTACACACAGTAGCCCATGGCAACCCACTGCAGCAAGGGCTGCAGCCTACGCCGTCGCCAGCGACTCACGGCAGCCCAGCTCCAGGTTGAGCTGTTGTTCAGCATCTTAGCTGTAGAGGGCAGTGTCACTGACCCTCATATGTAGGATCCGAACCGGGGCCCTCTGGCGTCCCAAGCCAGCTCTTAACCAACTCGCCACTTGGCCAGCCCTGTTCATGTTTTCGTTTAGTCATTCAGCACACTTCTGAATGCCTACTGTGTGCATGCTGCTGTGATAACAGTGATAAAAGCTAATACTCAGTGTAGCGTTGTGTAATATTTAACGTTGACTATGTCCAAGATGCTGGGATAAGCACTTAGATTAGTTCCTTTCATTCTCACAGCAGCCTAGTGGATAGCTGCTAGGTTTATCCACATTTCATAGAAGAAACTGAAGCACAGCATGGCTAAGCGAATTGACCAACGTCCCACAATTAGTAAGCAATAGAATTGAATTTGAACCAGGCCATCCAGCTCCAGAGGCTGTGCTCTTCTCCTGCCTTTCTCCAGTGAGGAGGGTGAATGGATCTCTTCCATTATAATAAAGGTGGTAAAAGGTGCTATGGAGGAGGTGGGGTCTTTCAGGCACATCATCAAAGGGCAGCATATTGGATGAGTTGCTCCTAGCTCCCCAGGATCAGTCCTGTCTTGAATCTCCACATAATTTCACTAGGATTGTTTCATGATGCCTGTCTCCATCTGTCTCCTGGTATAGTAGTTAATGTGTTTTATCTTCTCAAGCAGATGATCCCCTTCTTGGGAGTTATTTAATTTATGTTTTTAATTACCCCCTTTTCTACCTCAGTGCCTTTCTCATAGAAGGTTCTCAGAACAACTTTGGTGAATGAATGAAACTCGTCACCACTAGTTTCCCAGTTATTCAGTAATCTTTGCTTTGGACAAATGAAGAAGCTGCCAGGCTCCTCCCAGTTTCACTCCCTCTTCCTGCTGTGCTCCCACCGCAAGTTGCTCCTAGATTTGCCTCGTTTGACCTCACTTAATGCATATGTTTTCTTGGATTTTTCACATGTTAAAATAAGGTGGTGATTATGCCTGCACTGTTCTTTATCTATCTTGCATCTTTGGAAGAGACTTTTTTTCTAATCACTTAAGGCCAAGGGTTTAAATGGGATCAGATTTCACAGGATTCTAGATCTGATAAGCTCTTTTGGGGAGTTCTAGGGTGAAAAAATGTCCTTGACTCACATAAAAGAAGAAAAGTAAAATAGTCTTTTAAAATTAACTATTAATTAAAGAATAAGAGCGTAATATTGGGCCTTGCTAGGTGAGATGTGAGGGTGATGACAATGACGACAATGATGATAATAATGATACCTGCATTTATTAAACTCATACCATGTGCCAGGCACTGTATTAGGTACTTTTCCGTGGATTATCATACTTACACTTCATGGAAATTCATGGTGGTTGTTATTATTATTATTATTATTATTATTATTATTATTATTATTCACACTACTGAAATTTAGAGATATTAAATAATGTGTGTTTTAGCAAGCATGTGAGGAATCCAGGATTCAAACTCTAGTAATGTGACTTAACCACTGCACTCTACAGGAAGAGATTGTCTTTGGAAATGAGAAATACGTTTTCATTATCCCAGGGAAGAAGAGTTTTAGGCCACATGCTGGTGCCCTTCAAGGCTGAGTGACACGTAAAGGTCTGGATTAGATCATGGGTGTTCTAGCAAAGGCCACAGCCACAGAAACACATACATGGCCTCATGCTTAAATGCCACAGCATCCTCATGGTATTATATGATAGGGGCACAGAAAACAATGTAAGGAAATGGAGTTCACATGTATCAATGGCTTATTAGATGCCAGGCTCTACGTTAGATGCCAGGCGCTATGCTAAAGATATTATATTAGCTCATTTAATTTTCACAATAATCCTATGGAATAGGTTTCACTGTAGATGAAGAAACCAAGGCTCAAAGATGTTAAGTGTGCAAGTGAACTCTTAGATACAAATCCATGTTTTTCTGTGTTCAAAACCTGTAATACTTTTCCTATATAAGGTTAGTCTAGACCTCACTGGCCACTAACTACCTAACTAACTTGAAATAATGTCATTTGAATTTACTGGGTCTGAGTTCCTTATATCTACAAATGAGTAGGTTGATCATCTTTCCATGTGCTTACTGGCCATTTGTATATCTTCTTTGGGAAAATGTATTTTCAAATTCTTTGTCCAATTTTTAATTAGGTTATTTATTTGTTTTACTGAGTTGTAAGTTTTTTATGTATTCTGAATACTAGTCCCTTATCAGAATATGCTTTGCAAATATTTTCTCCTGTGGATTCTCTTTTCACTGTCTTAATGGTATTGTTTACAGTACAAAATTTTTAACTTTGATGTAGTCCAGTTTATGTGTATTTTGTTGTTTGTGCTTTTGGCATCATTTCTAAGAAAGCATTGTCTAACCCAAGGTCACAAAGATTTACCCTTGTGTTTTCTTTAAGCGTTTAATAGTTTTAGCTTTTACATTTAGATTTAGGATCCATTTTGAGTTAATTTATTGTATGGTGTGAGGTAGGGGATTCAACTTCTTTTTTTTGCATGTGGCTATCCAGCTGTCCCAGCACTATATGTTGAAAAGACTATTCTTTCCCATTGATATTATTAGTTGTTAGGAAAACGCAAATCAAAAGCACAATGAGACCACTTGGTTGGCCATAAAACAAAACAACCTAGAAAATAGTAAATATTTGCAAATATGTGGAGAATTTGGAACCCTTATATATTGCTAGTGGGAATGTAGAACAGTGCAGCCACTTGGAAACGGTTTGACAGTTCCTAAAAAACTGTTATGCAAAGAATTGCCACCTAATCCAGCAATTCCACAACTCAGTATATACCTAAGAGAAATGAAAATATACTTCCACACAGAAACTTGTGCACACATGTTCATAGTAGCATTATTCATAATAGCCAACGGGTGGAAACAACCCAAATATCTATCAACTGATAAATGAATCAATAAATGTGGTAGATCCATACAATAGAATGTTATTTGACAATGCAAAGGAATGAAGTACTGACACAGCATGGATGAACCTTAAAAATATTCACAGAGTGAAATAAACTAGTCACAAAACATCACATATTGTATGATTCCATTTATTTGAAAGTTCCAGAAAAGGCGAATCTATAGAGCTATAAAGTAGATTTGTGGTTTCCTAGGGTTGGAGATGGAATGGGGAGTGAATGTTAATGGGTACAGAGTTTTCTTTAGTGTGTGGAGGGTGGATGTTCTAAAATTATGGTGACATTGCACAACCCTGTGTATATACTGAAAAACAGCAAATTGCACACTTGAAATGAGTGGATTGTATAGCATCTGAATTGCATATCAATCTGTTTAAAAAATTAATAGGCTGAACTATAAGAAGGCCAAGATTCTCTTTTTAGCTCCTAGATTCTGTAGATCTCTGATTCTTCAGTCTTGAAGATTAGATGATATGGTTCCAAACTGGATATGACATCAAATATGTGATGCTTTTCTTTTGGCTTTAATTACTTTGGGAAAGATCTGTTGTTCAGAATTTCACAGTGTGTTTTAACCAGTTTTTTGTTCCATTTCTTGATTTCTTTAATTATTTTAACTCTGTAATGGTGGGACTGGCAATTAAACCAAGTTTTATTTCATACAGAATCGTCCTTATGAGACTGTGATCAACACCTGTGTATATATTTGTTGTACTGAAGGCCTAGGATATTCACCTAACATAGAGGACATGTTTTGACTTGCGTTTGAAACAAAGCGTATAAGCAAAGAAAGTGGCCCAGTATAAAAAAATTTTCTGCTTGCTGCTTATGCATATCGTAGTAATTCTTAAATTTTTGTACACTTTCAAGAGTGTGAAAATCAAGGGTAATTTGGGATCTGGGTTACAGTGTTGAAATAGTCGCTCTATAGTTTTGCAAGAAATAGGCATCAGTAGTATTAAAATGGGACTTGTTTAAAATGCTCCTGGTTCTTGGCTGGGTTTGATCATTAGTGTGTGCTCACGGGGATAATATAACTGGAAGACAAATATGGGCTTTAATAAGGAAAAGCAAATGTTATTTAACTTAGGAGGCTTTCTTTCCTTCCTTCCTTCTTTCTTTCTTTACTCCCCCCCCCCTTCCACCCTCCCTTCCTTACTTTTGTGCCATGGTTAATTTGATGGATTTGAGAAAATTATTCTGCAGTGAGCTCAGGACTTCTGGACCCATCACTATCTGAACAGACTTCTATGAACCTCATTTTTTCCTTAAGTGAGGGTTAGTAACCTGTCCAGCTCCTGGGGCTGTGGTTAGCATCAACTTAGATAACGGTGGGATTACAAATGGAAGAAAAACAATTAGCATTATAATCATCACAGTTTATTCAGTAATTGACTTAATACTACTTGACTTATGGTGTAGAAGATAAAAGCTGTACAATTATAAAACTCTACAGGTTTATGACTCAGTTTGAGGAAAGCAAAGACATGGAATATACAAAATACCTGCAAAATAAAATGGACTGTTATTTTGTTTTGTATTTTATTTATTTTTAGCCAGGGGTGCTGCTAACCTGGTTATTGCTACCCAACTCACCAAAATCTTGATTGAGTAGAAGTAAGGATATATAGAGAGCAATAATTAAGGAGTTTCATCAATTTAGAATTTTATGAAAATAATAAAGATTTGTTGCTAATGACTGAATCTTTACTCTAAAGGGAAATACATAGCAGTTTGATAAAGGATATACTATAGGATTCAGAACAGTGTCCCATTTCTCCTCCTATGAACTGCTGATCTCCCTTAACCATGGTGATCTAACAGCATGGCTTTTTCTGTTTGTTTGTTTTTTGTTTTTGGTGGATGTGTTCCAGTAAAACTTGATTTAAAAAAAGTTTTTACAACTGAGGTGTTTTTTTTAAAGATCTTTATTAAAATATAGCTAACATACAATAGTACGTTAGTTTCCAGTGTACACCACAGTTATTCAACATTTATACACCTAAAGAAGTGATCACAATAAGTCCAGCAACCATCTGACACCGTACTATGCTATCATAGTATTATTGACTATATTCCCTTGCTGTACATTACATCCCCAAGATGTTTTATACCTGGAAATTTGGACCTCTTATTCCCCTTCACTTTTCACCCCCTTGTTTAAAATTTTCAATTATAGTTGACATTCAGTATTATTTTACACTAATTTCAAGTGTACAGCATAGTGGTGAGATATTTATATAATATAACAAGTGATCCCCTGACTAGTCTAGAACCCACCTGGCACTATACATAGCTATTAGCATATCATTGACTCTATTCTCTATGCTTTACACTCCCATGACTATTTTGTAACTACCGATTTGTACTTCTTAATCCCTTCGCCTTTTTCACCCTTCCCCAACCCCCTCTCATCTATCACCCTGATAAATCTAGTACCCATATGACACAATACTTAGTTATTACAATATTATTGACTATATTCCTTATGCTATACCCTACATCCCCATCACTGCTGTGTAACAACTAATTTGTACTTCTTAATACCTTCCCCTTTTTCATCACCTCCAACCCTCCTCCCACCAAAATATTCTCTATGAGTTTCTGTTTTGTTTGTTTGTTTATTTTGTTCTTTAGATCCCATTTATAAGTGAAATCATATGACATTTGTGTTTCTCTGTCTGACTTACTACATTCAGTATAATACCTTCTAGGTCCATTCATGTTGTTGTAAATGGCAAGCTTTCATTCTTTTCTACAGCTGAGTAATGTTCCATTGTATATATGTACCACCTCTTCTTTATCCATTCATCCATTCAGGGTCACTCAGGCTGCCTCCATATCTTGGCCATTGTAAACAGTGCTGCAGTGAACATATGGATGCACATATCCCCTCGAAGTAGTATTTTGAGTTTCTTCAGATAAATACCCAGAAGTAGATTACTGGGTCTTTTATTATGGCCTTTGTTTTAAAGTGTACTTTGTCTGGTATAAGTACTGCTACCCCAGTTTTGTTGTTGTTGGGGTTTTTTTAGTTTTCATTTTCATGAAATACCTTTTTCATTCCTTTACTTTTAGTCTATGTGTGTCTTTTGATCTGAAGTGAGTCTCTTGTGGGCAGCATACGTAAGGGTTTTGTTTTCTTATCCCTTCAGCCACCCTGTGTCTTTTGATGGGAGCATTTAGTCCATTTACATTTACATTGAAAGTAATTGTTGATAGATATGCAGTTAGTTATTGATATTTTGTTCTTTTCTTTTTTGTTGTTCTTGTTGTAAAGAAGTCCCTCTGAGATTCCTTATAATACTGGTTTGGTGATGATGAAATCCTTTAGCTTTTTCTTGTCTGGAAATCTCTATCCTTTGATTCTAAATGATAGCTTTGCTGGATAGAGTTATCTTGGTTGTATGTCATTGCTTTTCATCACTTTGAATATTTCCTGCCACTCCCTTCTTGCCTGCAAAGTATATGTTGAGAAATTAGCTGAAAGTCTTATGGGAGCTCCCTTATAGGTAATTAACTGCTTTTCTCCTGCTGCTTTTCAGGCTCTTTCTTTGTCTTTAACTTTTGGCATTTTAATTATGATATGACTTGGTGTGGACGTATTTGGGTTCAACTTGTTTGGGACTCTGTGTGCTTCCTGGGCTTGTATATCCATTTCCTTCGCCAAGTTAGGGAAGTTTCCTGTCATTATTTCTTCAAATATATTTTCAATTCCTTGCTCTCTCTCTTCTCCTTCTGGTACTCCTGTGATGTGAATGTTGTATGCTTGATGTTGTCCCAGAGGCCCCTTAAACTGTTCTTATTTTTTCGGATTTTTTTTGCTGCTCTGATTTAGTGTTTTCTGCTACCTTATCTTCTAAATCACTGATTCAATCCTCTGCCTTATCTAATCTACTGTTGATTCCCTCTAATATTCTTCATTTCAATTATTGTATTCTTTATTTCTGACTGGTTCTTTTTTATGTTTTCTATCTCCATTTTTATGTTTCCTATGTCTTTGCTGAAGGTCTGTCTCCCTGAGTGTTTGGAGCTCTGCGTCTGGTAGATTGCTTGTCTCCATTTTGTTTAGTTCTTTTCTGGAGCTTTGGTCTGTTCTTTTATTTGACACATGTTTCTTTGTCTCCCCATTTTGACTGCCTCTCTGAGTTTGTTTCTATATATTAGGTAAGGCTGCTATGTTTCCCAGTTAGTGGAGTGGCCTTATGTAGTAGGTGTCCTATGGGGCCCAGTGGCACAGTCTCCCTTGTCACCAAAGCTGGGTGCTCCAGGTGTGTCCCTTGTATGGGTTGTGTGTGCCCTCCTATTGTAGTTGAGCCTTGGTTGCTGTTTGCACATCAGTAGGAGGGATTGACCCTCAGCCCGATTGGTTGTGAGGACTGGCCATGACTACAGTGGAGGAACTGTGGTGCAGGAGCTAACCCTACAGAGCAGGATTCACTTTAGCAGGGCTCTGATACCTGCCCAGTCTGCCCTTTGTGTTTGTTGTCCTTGGAGGCAGCTCGGTGATGCTCTGGTCCAGTCAGAAGCAGGCCACTGGAGGTGCCATCCCTCGGGCTTCCTGGGATTGGACCCACTATAGGCCAAGTTCAGCCACAGCCTGTGCCCTTCCTGGGGCCACCTGGCATAAGCCACAAAGCAATCCATAGATAGCTGCTGCCTGTACTGGATTTGGAGGTGCCTCAAGAGGCCAAGCTGCAAACTAAGGTCAGCTGTCACTGGTGCTGGGCTTAGGGCTGCTCAGCCAGAGGTATGGCCACATTGAAGGCAGATGCTGCTTATTTGCATTTTGTGAATCTTTGAGACATTTTAAGAAAGTCTGCAGCATGAGCCAAGGCAGGTCATTTGTACGGAAAAGCCACTGGAAGCGCTTATGTGTGCCTGAACGTTGGGTGGGGCAGGGTCTCAGAATCACCAGGGTAGGCCATACAATATTAGCCAGGTTGATGGAGACTCAGCTATGGCGGCAGCCTGCATCTGCACTCTGGGATGGGGGAGGGCTCAACAGAGAAGCAATGACTTCTGCCAGCTTCTCCTCCAGAGAAAGCTGCCCCTTCAGTCCTTGCCCTAAGCCAGACAACTCAGTTCCTCCCTATAAGTCCCTGGAGCCTTTCAAGCTGCTGCCTCAACACTGGAGCTTACAACAAGTGAGTCTGCTAGCGAGTAAGTTGGTGCAAAGTTCCTGTAAGAGTATCGCCTGGGACTGCAACCACCCTCCATCTCTTTCAGCTACAATCACTGCTGGTTTTCACAGCCAGAAGTTATGGGGACGTCTCTCCCCGGCACTGAAACCCTGGACTGGAGAGCCTGGTGTGGGGCTGGGACCCTTCACTCCTCTGGCAGGGGAACCTCCACAGCTGAGATCTCCCTTCCAATTTTTAATGGTCACACACAGATGCGGTGCCAGCCCGATCTACATCTCTGCCCCTCCTACCAGTCTCGAGGTGGTTTCTACTATATGTCCTTAATTGTAGGGCTTCCATTCAGCTAAACTTCAGGTGATTCTCAGTGATGGTTCTGTAGTTTAGTTGTAATTTTGATGTGGTTGTGAAAGGAGATAAGCACAGTGTTTACCTATCCCACCATCTTCACTAGAAATCGGCAGCATGGCTTTTTCAAACTAGGGTTCCCTTTGTTGTTCTTTTCTTTGTTTTCCATATTGTTCATGACCGCCGCAGGATAGTCTGCCCTCAGATGTTTTCTCCTGCCTTAAAACTGTATAACAACCCAGAGTGGCCTCTACCATGAGTGGTCTGTTATTGTGGTCATTCTGGTAGATTTATTTTCCTGCCGATCAGTGGCCTTCTACTCTGGTGGTTACATTCCCTATCAGCCATGGTCATGAAGGTAGGGTTTTTAAAACATCTTTGGCAAGATAACTTTCTCCTGAGAACTGGATCTGAAATCAGATCCACACATTTGCACAGAACTATGTACTTCCTATGTAAAGCCATAAACACCTCTCCCCAGACTGTTTTATCCTTAATGCTTCTCAGTTGGACTATAAAAGAATGTGCACCACACACTGGTATAGGGTCTGCAAGTGTCCAGCGCAGGTTGACTTAGCTCTGGCATGGGACACCTGGAAAGTTTTTATAGCAAAGATAGGATTTGAACTGAACCTTGAATGATGAGTAGGAGTTTGATTAAAAAAAGATTATGGTAGAGAGAAAATGGGGGATAAGGAGGAAAAACACCCAAGGTAAAGGTGTGGAGACAGGAACACACCAAGTCGGTGTGTTTGGTTCCTATGAAGAGGTTATGGGCAAATTTCACTACACACACACACACACACACACACACACACACACACACACAGATGCGAGCTGATGATGTAAGTTTCCTTCCCAAAACTCTAGACCCAAGAAGAGACTACGTTTCAGTCCAAGCCTGAAGGCCAGAAAACACCAATGTCCCAATTTGAACAGTTGAGCAGGAGTTCCCTCTTCTTAGACTTTTTATTCTGTTCAGATCTTCAGTTGATTGGATGAGTCAATTTATCCAGTCTACTGATTCACATGTTAATCTCATCCAGAAACACACATCACTGACACACCTAGAATAATGTTTGACCAAATGTCTTGGCACCTCATGGCCAATAATGTTGACACATAAAATTAACCATCACAGACTCATCTCAATGAAGTAAAGTCAGTGAAACTCCATTCCAGAGGGTTAAGGATAACAGAGAGAATGATGTGAAATGACATGGATAATTGGAAAAGTACTATGAAGTTTGTGATTTCTTAAGTTTATATAATGGGCTTATCATTTAGTTTAATTTTTTAGGAAAAGTGTTATATTTGAGCCTCCTTTCAGAAGTTAAATATGCAATAACATTTTTTTTCCTGCCTCTTTGCTTTGTACTCTTAAGCAGTATTAACACAGAGTGGTTTTTGTTTTTGTTTTTGTTTTTGCAGATCATTCTACTTGAGCCTAAATTAAAATACTAAGAAATTTTGAGCTTTAAAAATGACATGATAAACTTCATGTTTTCTTTTTTAATAAAAATGAAAAACAGCAGCCATCTCCATATTTATAAACCAAATATCCTTTCCCATAGTTTCTGATGTTTTTTTCCTACAAAAATCATATGCTATAATATCTCCCAGCTAAATTGAAATGTATATTTCTATAGCCAAGCTTTGTAACTCTAGGGGTTTGTGACTTTAGATAGATGTTAGATTGGGGATTTAAGTATCAGAATGGTCCAAATACCCAACTTTGATGACCATGGCAAATGACAGTTATGGTTATGAAGATAGATTTTTAGAAAAGAACAAATATTTGTGCAGTGAAAGTTACCACAGTCTGAGCCTACTTGAGGATTCTCATTTTACCAGACCCTAATAGCTCAGGTGGCTACAGAATTTGACTCGGTAGATGACATAGATTCTGGTTTCAATCCCCCATGAAGCTGATGGCCACAATATATTGGGTCAGGTTCATCTCAGTGAGTAAAATGCAACTCAATATTTGGAGCTCTCTAGGCAATTCCAAATGTCTGAGCAGGATAAGTTCTGTACTTTGAAAAATATGTTTTTATTTTGTTTTTTGTCAATTTGACCACTATGTTTGTTATTTTTGTAGCACATCTCTTTAATTGCTTTGAAACAACTAATATCTCTTTGTGGTGGTTACCTGGTTTAATCACCTCAAGTTACACAGCAGTCCAGGTGGAGATGGAATTAAACTCTAAATGTATACATAGCACACGTTTTTTAAATAATCTCTTGCTCATTGTTAAGGGTTTGGTAAAAGGGTGTTAGATAAAAAAAATAACCCACATAAAAAAAACTAAAAAAAAAAACAAAAAACAAAACGAAAAGAAAAAAAAATTTAAAAATGACCCATATAAATACACACAGAAGACAAAGATGAATCTTTCTGGGGCCATGTACCTATTTGAATGAGAGAATGGAGCAGAGATTGGTTTTGTGACTGTATTTCTGAGTAAAAAGCTACACACGTGGAATCTTGAAGGAATTGCCCATGTGTGGAGATGGACTTTACCTTTTAAACAGTTGTCTTCATGACCTGCAATGTATCTTTTTAAAAACAAGTAATATTCTATTTTAAAATTTCATGGCAGTGATCTTCTATGCTACCTAATACAGGCTGATTTGTAGAACTCCATTCTCAGTCTTCTATCGTGATGTGCTGGTAAATGTTTAACAACCAGCTCTCAAAGAGAGGTGTGGAGGAGGGCTGATTTGTAGCATTTGCCATTTCCATGGTGTAAATTCTCCAACCATAGCCAATTTCAACCTGCCAGCATCACCGTCAGTAAGCTTACAGAAAACCTTTGAATTTCACAATCAGCTCTCATGAGCCAGTACAAGCCATCCCCAGGATATCAGTGTCTTTCCTACAATATTTCCAACACCTAAATACCACCATTCTCAACATATAAACTATCTCTCCTTTAGCTACTTATCCGCATCTACTAACCAACCAGCTGTTTCCAGAGCTGTAGCCCAAATACCATGATTCCGGTTTTCTCTCCTAGCGACTTTAGATCTCTGATCATAGCAGCTTAACAAAATAACCTCCTTTAACTTTTTTGTGACTGATACAGATGTCATGAAATATTTGGAATCAATCCCTCCTTCAAATGAACCAAGTAGTAAAAACTGTTAGCATGACTATTTTTCCTTGTAATACCTTGTATCATTTTGCCTTTTTGATCACAAAGTTTTGGTAACAAAGTTCTGTTTGATGTAAAATATAGAGAAAATAATAGCGTATAATTCCTCATAATTGGAGAAATACTAGGGAGGGAACCAGGAGCTAAGAAGAAGTTTATATTTTGGAAGGGAGAGAATGTGTGAGTAAATACAATCTTTATAAAAACTAAAGTAGATTGCAATGAACTTTTTTGAGTATTTTTAAAACTTTGTAGAGTTGAGAAAGCAGAAGTTAGAACAGATTCATTATTCATTACGCAGTGCTTCTAACTTACAAATTGTTCTTTCACTGTTTCCATAGCTCTTTTGAGAAAGAAGGATAGAAGATCTGATGTTCTGTCTTTCTGTCACGTAGTTACAAGTGCTTACAAGTGCTTTTTGTTTTATTTTGTTTACATGGTCTTTTAATATGGATTTCTGGTTTGGCAGAATGTTAACTGGAAACAATTTCAAACTTCCGTAACTTAGATTTGTTGAGTTTGAGGTTGGTATTTCTTCATAAATACTGATGGCTTTTTCTTTTCTTAAAATAATAGAAGCTTTAAAAAAAAAAAAAGGAATTGTGTAAAGAGCGAAGTGTATTTTGTTTGGCCTCACTAAAATACCACTTGGCTCCAACTCGCCCATATTTCCTGACTGTGACCGTGCCCCAAAGCAGTGAGAGGGTAGAAGTTTTTAAAATGAGATTGAAGTTTGTGTATTTGCATTCCTTTCAGTTTTTAACTGTATTGTTAGTCTTAGTTGGTCCAGCATTGTGAAGCTTGAGTGAATTTCCCTAATGAAACTTAACAGTAGGGAATGTGTGTTGTTCAAAATTTGCTTTGCTAGTGGCTAATCTGAAAAAGACTCATTCTTTGATACAGTTGCTTTTGTTCATGGCGTCTACATTCTCAACATGCTGTTTATCACACAGTATTTATTAATACCTGTTAGATACTGTCATAAATAAAGGCAGGCTATTCCAGAATGGTGACATAAAAAGTGACCCAAATTAAAAAGAAAAAAAAAGTACTAGGTCAACTTCATTACCGGCCTGAACTAGTTAGGGTATCCTGGGGAAAAGTGATCCACTTTCCTCGCATAATTGATTTGTGCGTCAGAAATAGAAATGGCAAGCCTAAAATTTGCACAGTAATTTCCCTATGCTTTCCTCTCCATTTTAAAGTGCAATACATTTTTCCCAACTCAGCTGTGACCTGAGTAGTCCCTTTTATGTCGATAAAGCACCAAGGAAGCCTGTGGAAGGTCACACAATGGGCGGAGCAGAGCCAAAATGCATGCTGAGGAATTGCTTCTTTGTGCCACGTTCTATGAGTGCTCTAGCTATGTGATTTTGATAGAGGTCTGAATCGAGACCTTTCTCCCCAAGGACTTGGCAGACTTAAAAAGTGTGTATAAACAATATACACATTCCATTTGACTCTGAAACTGAACCAACCCCTTGCAGGATACAAATAGCACCTACTTCCCACCCACAGCCATACCTCTGATAGGTTAGCGACGCGAATTGTACAGAGTGTGGACAGTTGGCTGTCTGGCATTGGTAGCAGCCTTTTCAGGGTTGAAACAGTGGTGAGGCCCAGCACTGTGAGTGGCTATGATTGTCAGCCTAATTCAATAAATACTTAAGTGCTTTTCTAAAATCAAGTACTATGTTAATGTATGGGAGAGGGAAGAACATGAAAAGATAGGAAGTAGAAAGCACAATGAGAAAAAAAGTCCAGCTATATGAAAAGGAGGGAGAGGGGAAAGAGATACTGCTCATTGGGCTTTGGAGTCAGACAGAAAGATGAAAGAAGAAAGAATACCAGCTTTATAGGTTCCCAACTATACATGTCACTTAAGTCACGATTAAAGGTGAACAATATTCGTATTAAAGGTGAATAATAATGAGATATCATCATTGATCAAATAATAAAAATCCTTGTTTATAATATTGATTGCTGACTTCTGTGTTCTTCTGTGCTTTTAATTTAGAAAGACCATGCTTCCTTTGCAATTCTGAGATGTCAGCGTATCAGTTAGAATTTGGTTTGGCTGCATTGTAACAGGGACCCATGTAAAGTTTAATATACAATATTTTATTCTCTCACATAAAGAAGTTCAGAGATAGGAAGTCCAGGGCTTTTAAGGTGGTTCCTCAAGTTGTGAAGCCCTGGTTCCTTCCAGCTCTTTGCTCAGCTATTCTTCATCTTCATGGTTCAACATGGCTGCTAGAGCTCCAGCAATTACGTCCTTCTCTCAGGAGCAGAATGGATGAAGAACAGAAGTAGGGCTTGACCTGGTTAAAATCTCCTTGTATAAGGGGGTTTTCCAGAACCATGTGACACTCTCTTTACATCTCATTGGCCAGAACTTAGTTTGGGTCACACATACCTACAAGCAGCCTGAGTTGTTTCACAGGAGCCTTGTGACTGTAGCAAGAAACACTGTGATCCTTAGAAAAATGTCTTAGAAGTTAAAACTGTTAGAATTAGTAATAATAATAGTAACTCACATTTAAGGGTCACAGGCACTCTGTTCAAAATGTATATGAACCATCTTATTTAATCTTCCTTTGAGGTAGGTGTTATTATCCCCATTTAACAGAAAAGAAAATGTGGTTTAAAAGAGTTAAGTAGTTTGCCCAAGGTTGTGTCTCTAGTAAGTGGTGGAACTAGAGCTCAGAACTAGCCTTTTTCTAGATCCCAAGCATTTATCCACTACTTTGCTTCCCACTCTCAGGTTTTAGCTTGGTAGTTTATTCACATCTACAATGGGAAGTTTTCAAACCTATCCTATTTGTGGCTTTATAGTCTTTAGTTCTTTACCCTATTCTCTCTGTCTGTCTCTCTCTCTCTCTCACACACACACCCTCATTTATTTTTTTCACATCTTTAAGTGTTTCTATGCTTATGTAAAAGAGCATGACTTTTAATACTTGATTAGTTCAATGTGAGTTATCTTTCTGTATTTTGGTCAGGCATCTGCATATTAGGGTTTTTGGCAATTTATTATTTACTGAGCACCCTCTCTCTCCCAGATGCAGCCCTAAAAGCTATTGGGGATAATAGGATCAGTAGGAAAGAGTCCCTGCCCTCAAGGCATTTACAGTGTAATTCTTTAGAGAATGGATTTTAGACAACCCTCTTAGCATCGAATTATACTATGACACTACATGTAAATCACAACTGACCTAGATGTGCACACCCATTTGTCCTCATAATTACAAGTGCATCCTGGTTACCTCTAAATGGCCACCTGTCCCTTCAAAACATTGCCAAGAAACTAGGTAAACAGGCAATTCTATTTTAGTCCTCTTTGTATTTTTCCCTTAAACAACATGGTTTATATTATTGTTTTAGTAATAAAAACAATCTTAATTTACATAAAATAGATATGGGTTTGATTATAACCTATTATTTTGAAGTGTTCATTTGTAAAAATAATTGAATTCCTATTTTATGACATTTTGAATAGTGGCAGAAATAATATACGAGTGTATTAGAAACCCAAATCAAATGGGGACCAGTCGTGACATTTGGACCAGAGCCTGCCAATTCAAGCCTGTGTAAGGTTTATCGTTGGTGTATTTTTTTTTTTACAAGATCAGAGAAGAAAGATGTTCCACCTGACAGGTTAGGATAAGAAGAGCACTACCAAGGGACGTGAGGCTGGTGACATCATCTCCTACAAGACTTCTATTTAATCCAGTCTTTGTTTCTTGGAAATGGAATATTGAAAGAAGGAATTGGCAAGGATTCACATTTGTCCATTTCTCTGCTTTGTTATCTAGCGCATCTACTGTTCAAAGTTATTTCTTCACAAAGAAGTCACTTATTTTCCTGTTTGGGAACTACCTACAAATTATTTTGCCACATTTGCTGATTATGTATATGCATAAGCATTTTGTTTCATAATGGGAAGGGGATTTTTTTTTTTATAAGCAGAAATACACCATCTGCCCCTGGGATTTGCCTAGATGTATTCATTCCTGTTCTTTAAGGTATTTTGTTAACTGCACTCCATCAGTTTGAGAAGTCAGTCTTTTTCACTTAGGCTATTTGGCATGTATCATGTGCCCTGACACTTGATATATAGGTAATGAGTCTCCTGGCTCTCCTAATACTCTCTTTTTTCTTTGGTGACCTAATTTACTTCATCTGATCATGGAAAACTTGTATTTTCTAATTGCCCTTGAGATCATGGCTTCATTATTACCTTGAGTGAATTTTACTTTGAAAACTTATACCATTTGGCTCCTAAAGGTAATGGTAAATAACACTTCTGTAGAGCTTAGAATTAAACAAACAAAAAGAATTTGTAAAAAGGCTTCTCTATATCACATGCAATCCTGACTGCAACACTGAGGGAGGTGGTTGGTGCTCATTCATGATTTCTTGTCACCAGGGACTTTGCAGTAAACATGGTAGACATGGTTTCCTCCCTCCTCTCAAATTATGGGGGAGAAATGTTTATTATGAATGAGGAGACAAGTTTATATAAGAAAGGTATAGCGCAGAGAACTTAAGTGGTTTGCTCAGAGTCATTGTATCTGATAGAATTTTTGTGGCTGTGTGATCGATGACTAAACTGGAAAGGCAAGTAGGAAGGAAATTTTCAAGTCTTGGAAAACTGACCAAAGAGTGGAATGTGGAATGTTTTTTCTGTAAATAATGGGTAACCAGTAAAGTCTTTGGATTAGTACGGTGATATAATCAAAGCATTTAGAAAGCATATTTTGATAGTGAAGTGACAGCTAAATGAATAAGGTTGAAGAGATGTGGAACAACTGAGAAACTATTAATACTAATTTATATTAATATAATAATATGTGCAAAACCCATGAAATAATGGCATGGTACTCAGGCTGAGACGGGATGTATAGAGGAGACGCTACAGTGGGGAATGGGGAGGACCTGGAAGCTGACTGGACAGGAGAAAGAAAAGAGAAGTCAACGATATTTGAAGTTTCAGGTCAGAAGAACTGTGTAATAACTATGGATAGCAGTAAGCGCTTAAAGAGCATCAGTTAAGAGAAGCCCAAACATCCATTCACATGACTTCTAAGATCATATCTTTGATGAGTATCTCTTAGAGTATTTCCTAAAACCAGGAATACTGTTCCTTCCTGCTTTCTTCATTCTGGATCCAGTTTAAGCATGGCTTTCTCAGTTTGGTCTGTCCAGAAGAGGCAAGGAGATGTTTTCCCAAAGATTTAAAATTAGGAGAAAATGGAGGTCGATCAATACTCAAAAGTGGGTCTTTTCCTGATTGTGTGAAATGATAATGAAGACAAGTATGTGGCATGTACTGACTTGATCAAGTGGATTCTTTCTTAGGCATTTTTTGTCGACCACAACTCCCGTACCACCACTTTCATTGATCCCCGGCTCCCACTTCAGAGCAGTCGACCCACAAGCGCACTGGTCCATCGGCAGCACCTGACGAGGCAGCGCAGCCACAGCGCAGGCGAGGTGAGTCACGTGCCTTGGGAACTGACCCAGGGCTGGTAGAGACTGCGGGGATGGGGGGGATGNCGGGGGTCTGGGTCTTCATTACTCTTTTGTTTTGTTGTTCTTAGTTTGACTTAGAGATTATCATTTGGAGGCTGAAAAGTGTTGGAACGTTGACAGGGTTTCTTTGGAAATACATAGAGCCTAAATGACAAATTTTAAAAAGCAGGATATATGAAGGAAGATTTAAAAAGCAGGATATATGAAGGAAGATTGAAGATATTAGAGATTTTCTTAAATTCTTAAGATGGTGAGAGAATCCATATTATAATAAAATGTTCAAGAGAGGACAATGAGCCCTTTTGCACACCTAAGGGCAGCTTCATGGAAGAAATGAATGTAACTTTTAGTGGGCTAAAATTTGGTAAGCTATAGGGAGGTTTATTAAATGAGGGTTGTAGATTAGATTAAAATCATTGGACAAGTCATGGGATTGTGACATTCCCACTAATATTCTTTAAAATTAGGATATATCTGAGAGTTTATTTACTCTTAACTGCCCAGAGAAAATGGGTGGGAATTAAGGATTACCAAAAGTTCTACTGTGTTCTACTTTGTTAGTTTGCAGTACCAGTGGTAACCACATGAGGGCTCTCTAATAGCCTAACCAAAAACAAACAACAAAAAAAACTAAAGGGAAAAAAAAAGAATATCTTCCTGCTTCCCTATTTTTAGCAGCTTAAATAAAGCAAAGGAATGTTTTAGATCAAAATGTTTTATCCTAAATATGAACTTATGCTTCGAATAGATTCATCACTTAATATACATTGGTTCTAAAAATTCCCTTAGACATATTTAATTAAGATTCTTTCCTGCATGCCTTTTCCACAACTATGTGCATATCATATTTTCAGTATTATATTGTAGGTCAAATATTTTTGTAGCTTCTATTATAAGAAAAAAAATATGAATGCAATAAATAACTGGATTTGATTCATCAAAATTCCACTCTTGGAATTTCCCCTCATGGTTTACATACTGCTCTAATGCATCATGTGTGTTTGCTGGTTGTAGATGCAAACATAGACGAGTATACATGAGAAGCTCATATAAAAATGATATATAAATCTATTGCAGGATGAGGTATGTACAAAAATATTTATGTTTTATGAGTAGCTAATAAATCTTTACCTTGCTGTCATATAAACCATTAGTGGTGAACTGGCTGATGCTAACAGCATTCATGTTTAAAGCAGAACAGACCTCTCATCTTTGGACCTTGTGCGTGATGTGTAGCATAATTAGGGCCCTGCCTGACTTGATCACGTGGCCAGTATACTTTACCCATTTGCTTTATCTCATCATCACGATAGGAAACTGACTGTTCAGTCTGGTCAGAACTGCGTATGGCAGATTAGTAACTATCCTTACGTTTTCTTTTAACCCCTCTGCCTCAGAACTTCAGTTATTTTCATGGTCTCATAGTAGCCTGTTGTGGGAGAGGGATCCTAAGGTACATGTTAAAATGTGAATGAAGATCTCTCTTTATATTGATGGAAACCGAGCAGCGGAACAGAGATACCCCATAACATCTCAGCATTTGGCCCCCAGCATTGGTAAACATTTGAGGGGCATATACTTCCTGACCCAGCTGTTGGAAACATGCATATCCTGCCATGATATGCACATGTGTCAGGGCTCACCCACTGTCTGGCAGCCTGGTTTGAAGAAGTGGGGTGCCAAGGAGAGGACCTTTGGCTGTTCAGGGAAATGTTGACACATAGCAGCATACTGACAGCAGGGAAAGTATATGTTGGTGTACTGACATGATCAGTTCTGTGAGTGACAAACAAGGTGTAGTTTATGATTGAATCTCCTCCCAGAGTGGATGACTTCATTCCACAAAGCCAATCACTCAAGAGAAGCAGAGAGAGAAGCTTTTAGTTGCTTACACAAGTTTTTCTTATACTCATTTAGCAAACATTCCAGGTAGTAGAAATGTTTGGTATCTCTTCCATCCAACAAATTAATACCAAGTACCGATAGTGTAGAAATAGTGATGGTTGGTGTGAGTGACATAAATAAACAACATATGTTCCTGTGTTCTTATTAAGGAGAGAAAATATGAGACTAACCATAATACAAATAAATGAAAATATGAGTGAAAAAAATGCTTTAAAACTGTCAGTAATGGCAGCTGCTTTGTAAATGTACGCCAAATACTGTGGGAGCCCAGAGCAGGTCACATTTAATGTCAGCTTGAAGGGAAGGGAAAGCTTCATCGAGGAGCGCCTGTTTGAATTACGCTTTGAAGGAGTGAGAACATTCTTGAAGCCTAAGCAGGCAGAGTAGGGTGGGGATGATCTTTCCAATTTTAGAGCTTTTAGAAAACCCCCCATCAAACGCCAAACTGATGCAATATGATAAAACGGTAAAGGTTTAAATGGATGGGAGAAGAAGCTCTATTTTTAAAATTCCAGCTTAGAAATCCAGTATGTTATTTTATTTTGCCTTTTGTTCTCTTACTCTCATATACTACTGTTCTAATGTCTTAAAAGATTTCTGTAATATGGGGGGAAGTGCTAAAACAGAAGCTAAAGCAAAGTTAGAGTTTTCTGGTAAGAATATGAATGGGTATTTTTGTTTATCTATTTGTATGGATGAGTTTCTAAGTCTATAATAGTTACAATAAATAATTCAGGTCAGGGCAACCCTATTTAGCTCTTCCACACCTGCTATGATTAGCTCTCTGGTGTGGGAGTTTCAAACCAGAAAGAGCTGTTATACTGGGTGCTCTAATGAGCATGTAAATTGTTTCTAAGGAGATAATACACCAACTCAGAAGCTCACACGAAGATGGCTGCTCTTTGTCCTGTCCTCTGCTGAGACAGGGACTTTCTTGACCGGCCATTGCCAAAAGCAGGTCTGTTCTGGCACTGCCCCCATATGTTTTGGGCCACTCAGGTCTTTTCTCCGCTTGTATTGTTGCAGGTTTGTGTTCTGTCAAGGCCCAAAGTTATTCCTGATGAACGGGTCTGCTATTTAGCACTTAAAGCCCAATAATTTAAACATCTATGGAACTATTCCTTTACCACTTGGTAAATAGTCAGTGCCCTGGCCCTTCTCAAAGACCTGGGTGCCTCAGCCCTTCCACTCAGTTCAGCCACTAAAGCAGAGCTTTTGAGAAAGCTGGCATCTGTTCTGCTCAGCTGGTACTTACCAATGCTCATTGTCAAGTATTTGGAACAATTCAGCGTGAGTTGCTGATACAAAGTACTCAAGTCTTGGGGCAGAACCTAAACGATGCTTGTGTTTGCAGGTCGGAGAAGATTCTCGACACGCAGGACCACCAGTTCTCCCCAGGCCGTCGAGTACGTTCAATACAGTCAGTAGGCCACAGTACCAGGACATGGTTCCAGTGGGTATGTCATCCCTTCCCAGAAACCTTCATCTTTGCTTTTTATGTCAGCTTGGACCGTGCGTTCTGCGGTGATGCTTCCCTGTTGTCAGCCTGCTACTTTTGCCGTGTACTGAGAAGTTCTTCCATCATCCCTAAGAAATTGATTTGAATCTCAAAGCACCTATGTCTTATAAAATCCTATAGGATAAGATTTGTTTTTCTACCACTCTCCCTTTTCTGAGTAGAGCCATTGCAGTAGATTGTTGAAGTTAAATAAGTTGTTAAGGCAACTGTGTTATGTGCTCATTTCAAATTAGGCATTTACACAAGCATACACTTAGTATATATTGATGCTTGGGACATTTCAATGATGTGTGACACTGTAGTAGCCTCACAAAATAAGAAAGCAATGATGGCACATTCTTAAGGGTTTTTGTAGCAAATATCGGAGCAAAATTATAAAATAAAGATAAAGGATTGTGGGAAAATAGGCCTAAAGAACAACTTGAGATGTTAAAATGATGAGGCTGAAGTAGATCAGTTTTCAAACCCCAAGTTCCTAAAAACAGGTGGAATGGACAGACTGGTGGGGGGGGGGGCCACATGGGGTCTCCATTGAAAAGCTCTCCATTTGTCTGTTTTTACTTTAAAATTTTTACTGTTTTAAGAAACACTTTATCATGAAATGAAATGTAATGCCCATGGCCTAAAGAAGTTTGATCAACACTGGATAAGAAAAAATCTTGGGTCAAAGTACTTGTAAGCAGTCTATTTTTTATTCTGCCATTACTAAGAGGATACTAAATACTGTATATAAAACTTTAAAGCACTGTAAAGTTGTTCAAAAGGTTATCTAGTCTGTGATCGTGGATGGAATGTAAAAACTCATTGACAAAATTTCAGTTATAAAGGTGGTTTTATTATTGACATATGCTGAAATGTGCAGTTACGGAAACTTTAAGTCTGACGATTGGATTCCATGTTAGCAAATAGTATTTTTTTTTAAGTTTGTTCATATTTAACTAAAATGTATATGCATAGGCAGCATGACGCATTCAAATTTGAATCGGCGAATGCCTGGAGAATTATATTTCTTTTGTTTGATCATTTGTTGCTTTAGGTAAGGCATGTTTCTTGATCATATTTATGAACACCAGAGTGACGACTAAACTAGGATTTCTGATGTTTGAGAATTCAGACATTCAGCTCTGTGATTTAAGTATATCTATATTTCTGATTATATATAAATCAATATAATCAAGATGAATCATCTTAAATAAACAAATTAGTTTTCTTGATAAAAACAGGTATTAAAAGAGCCCTTAATAAATTTTAATTAAATATTTAAAATTG
This sequence comes from Hipposideros armiger, assembly GCF_001890085.2. Lineage (NCBI taxonomy): Eukaryota > Metazoa > Chordata > Mammalia > Chiroptera > Hipposideridae > Hipposideros > Hipposideros armiger. The sequence continues at coordinate 1,038,808 of NW_017731373.1, read as the reverse complement.
CTGTGGACATTAGCTTGACTAAGATATAAATTTTTCTTTTAACGTATTATGTATATAGTTGATGATGCTAATTGTGTTGTTGCTATTGGTATAGTTGGTTTGGTAAAGAGCTATGTGTGGCTCAATGGCATTTATTTCCACATAGAATTTAGGAATGGTTTGTCCTTTGCATTTTGATAGTAGCTGTTGCTGGCAACTGCAGCGTTTGGGTGACTCTTGTTCTGCCTCTTTATCTCTTTGCATGGCTGATATTTAATCAGAAGATCGTTTTCCATTTCTAACAGTTGATTTTGGTAAGCAGTAGCTTAAAACATTCAATATCTAGAATCTTATTGGTGAGTTCGTCTTGCAATTTGATGACAGATATGGCTCATCAAATGAGTTTAATGAGTGTTTAGGTAAGTCACACCTAATAACTCTAAGTCTAATACTCATATAACATGGTAGTGGTTCTTTAAGCATTTGTAGTGGTTCCAAACTTTGACTTTGAATACTAAGAATATTAATCAGAAAAATGGGTTTTTACAAGTTTGAATTTATATGCACAAAACTAATAACAGATTTTTAAAACATTGTTATATTTTCTGATTTTTCAGCTTACAATGACAAGATCGTTGCATTTCTGCGCCAACCCAATATCTTTGAAATTCTACAGGAACGTCAACCTGATCTTACCAGGAATCACTCACTCAGGTAACCGGAATATTGGTGTTTGGTTCAAGTGGTGTTAGCCCCAACTATTGAATCTTCAGTAACAATGATAATCTTCTTGGAAATTCACTCTTTCTTTCTGGCATCCTGAACAAAGATATCTTGTGCACAAATACTTTATGACATCCACACCAGGTCATTGTAGTCCTGGCTTTTTTCTATTAAGTACAAAGGTTGAATAAACTTGACTGAAGAACCTAGAACCCTCTTCAAGGAGTATGAAAAAGAAACAAAACTTCACAGCCATGAACACACCCTAGATGTGCAAATTCTAATGAAAATAATAAGATACTAATCTTTTTGAGTATAGCTTGAGTAAACAAAAGTAACATAGAGTTTATTGAACCAAGATTTATAAAATCCTAGACTTGGTATTCACATTTTTCCATAATAAAAACACAGTGGAACCAAGGAGTAATATCTGATACTCTCCAGAGCCCAGCATTACCCTGCATGAACCCTCTCTTCTAAACAACTCTTCAATGCATCATGCTTCAAGCCCCGTTTTACTTTCCTGAATACATGCTGTTCCTTTTCCCTGGCATATTTTTTTCCTTCTTCTTCATTGGGCAAGAAAGATCATTCCTTTAAAACGCAATGCAAGTGGCCCCTCCATGAAGTCATTCAGCTCCATTGTGGACTCTTGCTCTCATAATGTAGGCTAGTATTTTTCTACCTCAGTGTCTCAGTGGAGATGGAAAAACCATGAGTTAAGGCTGAAAATCTCTTAATTCAAAGCCCATTTGGTTTACATGCCACTTTTACTGGTAGAAATATGCCCAATGGTGACATCCTGATCCACAGCAGTGCTTCTCAAATACTACTCAACCTAATTGTTCCAAATTGTTTTCATCAGGATTATCTGGGGAGTTTTATAAAGTACAAAATGCCAGGTCTCATCTCCCACAGCTCCCCTCCCTTCTCTGAATTTATATCCCCTATTCTCCCATGCTCTGCCCAGAAATTTAAATCAGGCATAGGGGAGAGCTCAAGCGTTTAATTTTTAAAAAACCTCTCCATATAATTTCAATTGCACAGCTAGGTGTAATAAGTTCTTGTCTAGACACTAATTTCATAATTAATTATGTAATATATCAAGTTGCCTTTCGTACTTTGGTTATAAGACTTTTGTGTTTTAATTAGACTTTTCAGGTCTTTATGCTTTATTTCCAATTAGATTATAAGCTCTTTACAAATAAGGATGTTAGTCAACTCTTCATTGTTTCTCCTTACTGCTCAACTATTTAGAATAACATTTTGCAGATAGTGAATATGTGTGTGTGTGTGTGTGTGTTTGTGTATTTGTTGATTTGAAAATAAATTACCAAATATCCTTTTTATGATGTTCTCAGTCCCTCATATCTGTTTTTATTGAGGTATAATTGAAATATGACATTATCTCAGTTTCAAGTGTACAACATAATGATTCAATATTTGTATATACTGCCAAATGATCACCACAGTAAACCTAGTTAACATCTATCACCATACACAGTTACAGAATTTTTTTTGTGGTTAGAACTTTTAAGATATACTCTCAGCAAATTTCAAATATGCAACACAGTATTATTAACTGTAGTCACCATGTTGTACATTACATCCCCATGACTTATTTATTTTATAACTGGAAATTTGTACCTTTTGACCCCCTTCACCCATTTCACCACCCCCACCTCCATCAGTCTCTCATATCTTTAAAGTTGTTATTACCTTCTAAAGTTTCTGAAAGCTAATGCTACATATAATTTCAAGTATGACATTACAAATGTTGTTTATACAGAAAATCCCAGTTTCACATTAGTTAACATCTAACTCAGTGCTTTCCCCAACTTGACAAGAATGCTGTTCTAAATCACAAAAATTATAAAAATTATACAATATCGTTTTGTATATTATGGCATCCACTCAGGAATTTGTGGTCCTTTGGAGAATATTGTGTAAGAATATTTAGTTAATAAAAACTACAAAAATGAGCTCCTCAGTTGTCTAATGAGAGATCTTAGAGATTCTGAGCCACAAAGCAAAATGAACATACAAAAGCCCTCCTTTTTTGCTAATTACAAAATAAGGAAAACTCTATTTTCTACCAACTCCAGCCACAACACACACACACACACACACACACACACACACACACACACCCCACACACACACACACATCTTGATAGTACCCCATCCCCCACAAAAAAGAACAAGNACAAAATAAGGAAAACTCTATTTTCTACCAACTCACACACACACACACACACACACACACACACACACACACACACACACACACACCCCTAGTCAATATCTGTCTTGATAGTACCCCATCCCCCACAAAAAAGAACAAGAAAGCGGAAACTCAAGAAGTGTTTCACTTTTGCTCTGCACATTATTATTTACACCAATTTAACATGTCTTCAAATCTCCACTATCAGAGAAATCAGATGACTTAATCTACCTGAACAGGGCATCTGACATTATCATTATTTTTTAATGACTTGACAGACCTTAATAGATCCTAACAGAGGGAAAAGCTGCAGACCTCATTGGTTGCTTCCAGTTTTGTTTTTCTTTCTGCTTTTTAGTCTCTTTAAAGTCTCAAATCTCCTAAATTGCTGAAGATGTTTATTTTTTAATGATTCCCGCGGTCCTCAGTTAAGCACAAACTTTCTTCTAAGGTAGATCTCACATGGTAATCAATTGCTAGGAAATCATTTGATAGGCTTTGAAATAAGTTTCCATCTTATTCCAAAACTAATTTATAAGTTTTCATTTCCACTTTCTAAGACTGTTTACAGAATTTGACCATAAAAAGCATATGCAGTCATGACAAGTAGAAGGAAGCAGGAACTTAAATCAATGAGATAGTGCTATTCCTCTTACACAGAATATGTATCACAGTGCACTTTTCTTTTCTGAAAAGTTTTTGGTAGTTAAGCGTTTTCCTTAACATAACAACATAATGGGGAAGTTTGTGTATGTAAGAGAACATTCTGTTTCACATAGTTAAAAGCTGCCTTGTAAGAAGCATTCCCACAAATGCAGGGGTGGGGAACCAGCTGGGGTTCTTTAATCTCATGTGTCAGTGATATTTTTGATAAGAAATATCACTGCATGGCATAGACTGCTTGTGTGTCAAAGGGAACTATGAACCTTATATTCACATCTTGAGCAAGAGTTCTCAATAGCCGAGTAGCTCTGTATGCATTCTTCCTCATCCATGGAGCACAGCCACTTAAAAGAAACATCCCTTCTTATGTTCTCCGCAATATCAGGAGGAAAAAGTGTTAGCCCTCGGGAAATTCAAATAGGTGTGCCTCTTAACTTTATGTTTTTTCCTGCTTTGCTTGTGATTCCTCCTAAACCAGACAATAGGAAGCACTTTATTTAGTTTGTGTCCATATAGTGCTCCCCTTCCTGACACTCCACTGGTGTATCTTTTCCTGTAGAATGACTGTGGTTTCCATGCAATGGGACATGGCTTTTGCTTTCAACTGCTGTATTTAAATCACTGCTCCCTCTAACCTGATCTGTTATGCAAAGGTGAATTCTCAGAAGTTGCCCTCCTTTTTTTTAATCTCAGAAGAGGTTTATTTCCTCAGAAAAGTCAACATCCTAACATCAGTACCATCACCATCAAAGGGGTAGTGTCCCCAGTGGATTCCTATGTACTTACTATTGGTTCTCATTGAAACATAGTAATCTCTAAGAAGCTTTTTGTATGCTATGACATTAACACAAAAGATGAAATAGAATATTCTTATACTTTATTAGAAGACAAATATATTCTTTAAAAAACAACTTTTTAACAGTATTTTGTAAGTGAATGTAATGAATACAAATTCAATAAAAGTTTTGGTATTGGTATTAGTACAGCATTGTGTTATGAACAAGGATCTAAATGTCATAAAACTGAATTAACAGTTAAGAATTTCTCCTCTTGTGTGATTATTATTAGGTCCAGCCGGTAAATCTATTCCCTACTAGTCCAGCTTTCCCCAGGCATCAGTAATAATTATTTTGGGCTCCAGGTTGAGTCCTCCTTAAGTGCTTCTTAAATAAGTTCCCTTGCCATGAGGATGTAACCTGTGATAATTTTTTTCATTCTGGTAAAAATTAGGCCATTCCTTTTTTTTTTTTTGTCATTAGTAAATTAGTAACTTGGAAGTCAAATTCTGAGCCACGAAAGACAAATGGATACAAGTCTCAGCTTTCACCAGAATAGAAGTAAATACACACTATAACCTTCTATTTCTTCCCATCATCCTATTTTAAAAGCCTGGAATTTTGTTATTGCTCAACTTTACTTTTTTTTTTCATTTTAAAAATAGCACATGCCATTGTGAAACTCCCAAACAATACAAAGTTTTTGAAATAAAAAATTAAAGTTTCCAAAAGCTAGCTTTCAGAAAACAAACCCCAGGGCTCAAAATGTCTAACCTATTCCTTGTTGTTTTCTAGCAAATGAATTTTTCTACATTTAATATTGTGCTGGAAATATTAATCTCAGCTAACACCTGGCTACTTGGTCAAAATAGCATAAATGTACTTCTGCTGAGCCTTCTGAGGTTTCCTGTTAAGACCTGCCTAGCTCTCTCTCATCGTCTTCTAATTGTTGACTGCTCACTTCGATGCCTGGAACCAACATGACACACTTTTGACCTTAGTTGTACCAAATTGAGATAATAGGAAATTTGGATTGGAACTATCATTTTCCTTTGGACCACACAGGCATAATTATTGAATGTTTAAAACTACCTGATTAAAATAATTTATTGACAACACGTAGTAATAGTCACTGGAGAATCTTGGTCTGTCTCTCACTGGGAGACCAGCATTAATAATGACTCTTAGGAAGCAGTAGAATATACATCTTAAGAGTTCAGGGTTGTGGTCAGACAGACCTAATTTGAATTCTGACTCTGCAATTTACTTGTCAGGTGGCTTTGAATGAAGTATTTAGCCCCTCCAAGTCATAATTTCTTCATCTGTAAAATGAGAATGGGAATTTCTAGCTTGCAGGGTCCTTTTGAAGATTAAATGAAATAAATTATTTAAAGCACTAGGTACTATGTAAGCAGTAGCCAGCATAAAACATAGAAATTCATATTATTTTAGTAGTGTGTTCTTCCTTCTGGTATCACAAAGATTCAGTTTAAAGTAAATTGTCCATAAATTTACTCTGTTCTCCACATCACTGTCCCTGAGACTGATCGTATGTATAAATGGAACTATGTGATTTTGTGGATATAGTTAAAATACAGGAAGGGTCTCTTGAGTTCCATGATTAACTTCTGTGTGGAAAGGCTTTCTAGTGTTGTTCCCTACAGAAATCGTTGCTCTAAATTCTTTTACATGTACACGATGAAACCAGTCCTGACTGATGCATGCTACACAGAGACCTGAGCCTTCTGGCTCAGAGTTCAGCAGAAATTACTGAGGATCACAACACCCTGGCAGTGCCATTGAGATAACATCTCAAAAGCCATCCAAAGGCATATTAAAACACCTTCACAAGCAACTAATCTTGTAGATCTAATGAGAGAGGTTTGGGATTTTGCTACATAAGACTGTAAGGAACACAGATTCTTAGCCCCTGTCATCTGTTCTATGACTTCTGTAAAAGGAATAATTGCTACTCATGTTTTTTTTTTTAATGGACATGCTAATTCATAGTTATATATAGGTTTTTGACATACATATCATGTTTGTGTAGTTTCCACATTTTACATGCATGGAATCTCATAGCTGTTAACTGGACAGTCAATCACTGAAGATTAAAAAAGGCCCAAAAGATGAAGTCTCATAGCCAAAATTAGTTAAGATTCTTTTAAAGTATCACACCCAGATATTTGTTAAATTGTTTTTTCATAAATATAGTTCCTTGTATCTCCGGAAGATTTCCCACATTATGAACACGTTCAGCCATTGAACATTTCTCCAAAGTATTGCATTATTTTGCTAACAAATAATTCAGACAGCATTTGCAAACCATTTTCTAGCATGAAGAATAACCATGTTTTAGGTATGTCTGTTCACTATTGATTTTTGCTATATTCTGTTGCATTTATCAAGAAAACAGTGTGGACCCAATTAAAATATTAGTACTGAATCAAGCCTCAATGCTTTCCCCAAACCCGAAAGAATAATGAGCCATTCTAAAATCATAGAAAACAATGCATTCTCATTTATGATAGTGCAAACTGGTTTTTAATGAAACCTGTTTTTACATATATAGTATTTAAATATATTAGCTAAGTTGTTAATAAATCAGAAGCATTTCTTACAAAGCAAACAAAATATGCATCCCTTCTATGTTAATAATGTGCTTTTTTTTTTCTTTTTTATCTGTCTCAATGGATTTAAATAGTCATGGAAACTGTCTTCAGAAAAATTAACAGATAAAATTAAAATCTCCTTGTTTCATACATAGTATGCTACATACAAATGGATACTATTATTACATCCCATTGAATAAGTTATTACTTAGTTTCAATTCCTGAATATATTTTCAGTTAAAACACGTGTTATCAAATGCATGATAAAGTATAATTCAAAAGAAAATAAAATCCCATATTTATATATTCTAGTATACCCTAGATATTAATTCCTCAGAATAATGATGGGCATAGGGTTCAAGCTGTTAGAATGCTTTAAGTCAGGTGTCTTTTGTGTGTAATAACTAAAATAACCAGATTCTTTTGTGTGTAATAACTAAACTCCTTTTTTAGAGTCCAAAGTGGTTTTACTTTAGATAGAATTTTGCTTTATTGAGAATGCTTCCCACTATCTATTTATGAGAAACATAAAGTCTTCATATGTGTTATCTCTTTGTTACAGCATTATTTCAGTTTTATAGAAAGGCCAGTATTTTATCTACTGCATATCATAGAAATATTCAATAAATATTTGTGGAATTAACCAAGGTAAACAGCATGATTAAGACAACTTGCCAACAACAGAAACAGAATAAAGAGTCAGTCACAAGGCATCTAGTTTGGCTGTTTTCAAAAAATTATACTGTCTATTAAAAAAGGAATAAATAATTATAAGGCCTATCTAATAATATACTCAATAGCTAAAAATTATTGAGTGCTGCCATGTAATAGGCTCCAAGCTAAGTATTTTATTTGCATTGGTTCATTTAATTCTTCCCATAACCCTTTGAGGCAGGCACTATAACTATGGTTATTTCAAAATGAGGAAACCAGAAGACAGAGTTAAGTAATTCTTTAAATCCTTAGCAAAAGCCGATTTATATCTATTTTTAACAAATTTTTGCCCTGAAACAGATGACTAGTTAATGTCAATTCTGTGTGTTCATAAGAATCATGTGACCAGAATGGACCTGTATTTTCAAATCTAACTTATATAACGGGAAGTAGAAAGAAAAATTGATCTCTTTACTGCTTGGCTGTATCCTTCAAGTCAAACCCATACCCTATGACTGCAATAAAAAGTGTGAACGATCAATGCTAATTTTCCTTCCTTGACATTTACCATTAGAGATGTCCCTAGGGATTTCTCTAAAATTGCCCTCAGCAGTTTTTAAAAACAAATGTATTTTGGAAGGTGTTACTGAACTGTCTGCAGGAACCATGTGTGTGCGGAGTGTGCAATCCAGAGAGTTTTGTGGTTTAGAAGCATTGCTGCTTCTGATTGTTTTTGATCACGTGCCCTTCTCTAACTTCATCAAAATATTGGTTGGTTTCGATGAGAGTATTTTGTGTGGGAATTCCGGTCTTGAGACTATGTTTATTGTCCTCAAATGATCTGCTCGAGTTTATCTTCTGGGGTTCTTGTGCCTTGGAGGAAGTGGTTACAGAAATCTAAATATGATGGGCATCTGAGAGACAGCAGCAGCCAGCAACTTTTTCCTGAGGTTGTCACTATATAGTTGAGCATTCTTGTTCTAAGAGTTGTTACATTTTTGTATTAAGAGAGTGCCTCTTTACATCTTTGAACTTCCCTCAGTGGGTTCTGTTTTAGTTAACCATCTGATGTCAGCTTTCGGATTCTCTTTTTCTCTGCCACAACAAAAAAATAGCAAGATACTTGATTCCAAATACTGAGTGGACTCAGGGATAAATATGCTGGAGCCAGATCTGTTATTTTGGCATGAGCTGATCTAGTGCCTGGTTTGTGTTTTACTGAGCACTCCTTGTGTCCCCAGCATGGTGGTCAGTACTTGGGGAACACAAAGGTAAAGGAGGAAGGGAGGGTTTTGCCCTCAAGAAACTCGTGTTTCAAGAGGAACTTAAGTTGTAACTGAGTGGCCCTGTGAGAAGGTCCAATGGAGGAAGTGCTGGAATGTATTCTGAGGGGCGCAGAGAAAAACATACCCATGAGAGAGGTCAAAGGATAGAAGGCTATTTGAATATAATCTCAATCCCCATTATAAACCACTAAAACTGAATAGAATTTCTTCATTAAGGCAAAGGCAGTAAAGAAAGAAATTAGAGGACTGCCACAGCTTCCTTCTACCTCTATAAATTTATAAGTCACGTATCTTTAACAATATTTTTAACACTATTTCTTAAACTTGTTATGTTATTTCAGGCCCTGAATGAACTCATGGAAATTTGTTAGGACCCAAATCTATTTTCCATTCTAAAAGGAAAAGGAAATACTGCAGCTCTAGCAATGTTGATTTTAACCACTTTTATTTTAATGCAACATAATGCGCGCAATATAAATATGCATAAACTTCTTATCTTGCAGCTGTTATGAACTATAAAAACCAAAAGACATATAAATTAAGTAAAAACTTAAAAAACCAATAACATTTGCATTGATGATATTAATGCGAGATTTTGTTTCTTAGAAGCCATATCACCCATGTTGAAACCATTGTCAGTGGAAAGATACATTTGTGCTTTTTGTTTCACTTGCATTTGACTTGATTGTTTTGATTTTGCATCTAATGGTCATCATGTGCATCTGTGGTATTATTGTGGCCATCATTTTTCCTTCTTAAAAATAGCTTATTTTTAGTCTACTGATTCACTGTTTTGATGAGCCAGTTTATTGAATAATACACCCCCAAATGCAATGCTGAAGAAAAAATATATCATTAAATGCACCCTGTGATGATTCTACTGCCAACTTGTCTATTTGTACACCATTGTAAAACTTTTGCTCTTAGAGTGAATTATGACATCTTTCATGCTTTAGTAAAAATGCCTCATTTATTTTTTAAGTGCATTTATTTTGTCTTCCCTTTAGCCTATGGCAATATATATATATATATATATATATATAAAACTATATAAATATATATATAAGTATATAAATATATATATAACTATATAAATATATATATAGTTATATATATATATATATATATATATATATATATATATATATATATAACTTATCCTCACTTCATCATTATCACTATGCAAAATAATACCCAAAATAAAACTTTTGGGTTTTTGATTGGTAAGAGAATTGTGTGTGAGTGGCAGATAAGGGCTGTTGCTATCATATTTAACATCAAGGCCCTGATGATGACTAAGGGCCAGGCATCTACACTTTGAAAGTTTATCTCTCATCACTTGGCATCAACTGTCTTGTAAATGCAAACATGGGAGCCAAAGTTGCATGGCAATATTCACTCATAAATGTCATCCACATTATCCAAAATATGCCTACCTCAGTATTAGCAATTTTGATCATTAAAGTGAAAACACAAAAGTTTTTAATGCTCCCAGAACTCGAGATTATGTCTGTAGATTTCTAGTAGACAGGAACACCAGTTTGAGAAATACTGTCTATAGATTATTGGGCAAATTCCTGGTAACCAAGAAGTAGTTCCCATTTTTTTGTTTTGTTTTCATTTCGCAGAAAAGATTGATGACATTTCTGGGGCTATCTCTCATCCTCAGCCTTGATATTGATCTGTTCTCTTGACCAATGCCTTCTTTGTTTCTACATAAAAAGACTTTAGGAAGGACTTTATAGAATAGGAGTGGGTAGAAGGCCTAAACAGAACTCAGTTAAATGAATGGAACAATTAAATATTTTTATTTAATACTAGAATTGTCCGTCGACTTTCTCTCTTCCATTGCACCATGAATTTTTTGAGAGAGGGACTGTATATTACCATCGGTTGGACTCCCGGTATGTGATACTGTGCCTAGCACATAGTAGGGACTCATAAAATGTTTGCTGAAAGAATGAATGAATTTTAGTAGAAGAAAGTACTTCGTGGTATGATGTATATCAGATGACACACTCCAGTGTCTTGTTCCTGGAAGCATATGACCCATAGCTTGTCATTGTGATAAATTAGCTGGCCTGGCAGAAAACTAGTCCCAGCCTGCCTCTGGTATGTTCTTGCCTGAAGAAATAGATCAGTTGCCTTCACTGTGTAAGAGTTAATATCTGGAAAGTGATGAAAAATTTCCCAATTGGCATATTTCCTCTGGTGTCTTTCCCTTTGCTTTCCTCAGCCTGTCATCCTTGTGACTCAGGAAGCTATGATCTCTTCCTTATTCACAGGAAATGTACAAGCCACAGTCCAGAGCAAGGTATCATCACGTCACCCGCTCTGTCTAGCTCCAGTGAAAGAAGTGGAGGAGGGCGCTCAGCCTGTTGGTTTTCTGGTTTTGCCGTTTACTGATTCATTGTGAAAATAGATTAGGATGTAAACAGTGCATATGTTGGAGATACAGTCTTCAAGACCAAAGCATATTGTTGCTGACCTTTACAAGAGTATATTTTTGGTTATTGTTCATTTTTTTTCTCCACAATAACTTTTAGTTTTTTAAAACCAACTTTTATATATCTTATCAAAAAGTCAAACATCAGATAATGAACCTTGGTTTTCGTCATGTACTTCAGACATGTGATTGTAATGCTTGAGGGGGAATGTTCTGCTTGGTTCAAGCCTTCAGATTGAAATGACTTTAAGCAGAGAGGCTGGCCTGTCTCCTCAAAACAATTCCATTCCATACATGTCTGCCATTCATTATATTTATATATATATACACACACACACACACACACACATATATACATACACACACACATATATACATACACACACACATATATACATACACACACACACACACATATACTGGCAATGAAGAACAGAAAATAAAATTGGTTGTACCAAAGATTAGTTGCTTTATCTGCTAACATATTGTGTAAAATGGATTTAGCCAGAAGACCCTGAGAACTGAACTGTTTATTGCTGCTCACAAGCTATGTGGCTGAGGGCAAATTGAGCTACGTGACTTTTCTGTGTATTGGGGAATTTCTCATCGGAACAATTAAACCTTGCCTTCCACCTCATTGCCTTCAAGCCTGTAAGCGATTAAGAAGAGAATTTGGAATTTGGAAGTATAAAACGCAGTAGAACTTTATGAAAATATCAACCCAAAAATTCTCTATAGATAAGAACTAAATCTAAATAAATACTTATATCAGACATTGCTATTTTGAAGCATACAGGAATCCAAATATATGGTCATTAGCACTTAAAGTAAAATTGCATACTTGTGTTGACCCCTATAGTCCTATCAAATGTAATGCTTTCAGTACCATAGTTTATGTTCTTATTTTTTCCTCATTTCATACATATTAATATGGTATACTTTAAAATAGCATGATGTAAATGAAGGGAAGCAACTAGGAAACATTTTGTTAAAATTGTTTTCATATGAAGAATTAAAAATAGTGACGTGACTCATCAAACAAAAAAAAACTTGGTGTTATCACATATCTCTATAATAAAAATAATGGTAGAACTATCTTCCATTGTTGTGTTTGATATGTGTTTGTAAAATAGATATTCATTTGCACAGAGATACACACAACCTGTTACACCAACTGTAGTAACTCAGTGTTTCACTTATTTGAAAGAGCCATATGCTTTTATATTGAATATATAATACATAGATACTATCTGCTTCCAAGTAAGAATGTGCTCATCACCCATAATTTAGAGGAAAATAGATGACTATCCCTACACACTCACTTTTTGGAATAACAGAACCGGCCTGAATGGTCTATAGACTGTTGCTAGATTCAAGTCCACCACAGGCAAAACAGAGACTGAGTTTTATTGGTTGGATGATACTACTACCTATAGTAGTACTAGGGCAGCAAAATGATGAAAGCAAGAAAAACATCTTTTCCCAGCATTAGGACTGGGTGATGATACCCATGAGGTTCTCCTTGAAGGTAAACGACTATGTGTGTCTTGGATGTGTATTTCTAGGGTGTCACATAGTAGCTGCCACATATTAGTTACCCCACAAGTGTTGTGAACTTTATTTTTTTAAATGGTGCCTAAATCACTGAGTTATATCCCAAAAGTCTACCACATACATTGTGAACTGTTTTTGTGTTTTGTTTTGTTTTGTTTTGTTTTGTTTTTGCTTGAATAGGGAGAAGATCCAATTTATCCGAACTGAAGGGACCCCAGGATTGGTGCGTCTTTCAAGTGATGCAGACCTTGTTATGTTGCTGAGGTAGGTAACACTATTTCTTGAAGTAGAAAGTCTCCTGTCATCAGAGATTGTGGAGCATTTTAGAAAATAATATGACAACACTGGTAGCCTAAAAAGGTCTCCTTTATTCTTGAAGACTGTGGAATACTCATGTTGAAGAGGTGGATGCTGGTTTAGTGATCCAAACTCATTTCAGATTGCACTTCTTGTCACTGAGATGTTTGATTTTGTTTTTACCCAGTTGGCAAAGGAGGTGGTATTGGAGAAAGGAAAGGTTTGTAGAGGCCAATGAATGGAATGGTCCATAACGGCGCAGAAGGGTTTACACAGCTTACTCTTTCAGAGTAGAAGAGGTCATGTTTATATTTTCTTTTTTTTTTTCCTCATAATGTGCTTTGTTCCTTTTTGCTGATTCAATACTATTTATTTACTTTATGGTTTTGAGAGTTTGTTTAGGTTTGGGAGATCCGATCAAGTTGAAATTTGGTCACTGGTATTCACTGCCAACTTGATAGCCCTTCATAAAACTGACCAATTGTATTTTCTTTCCTGATGCTTGGATCAGCTTTGGTTTTTAAATTTTAGAGTAGTTTAGAAGGGAAAATAACAAGTTTTCAAAGGCCTTCTTCATTTTTAACATTACCCTTTAAATGTAGGAGGTCAGAGTAAAATAACGCTTTGCATTACCCAGTGGTTGGGACAGTCACCACCATAAATAACCTCCATAGAATTAAAGGGAAAGTCGTGCTGAGCCATATCAGCCAATGTTTTATTTATCCCAGAGTGCTAACAATCTCATTTGTGTTATTCATAATGATCTTGACCCTAACCATTTCTAACTGCCTACTTGAGAGTTGCCATATTTTTAAAACTAAAGCTAAAAAATTATTTTCCTTTACTGGATAGTTGGAGCATAATTAAGCGTCATATAACCACTTTCCACAGAGACTTCACTTTTCTTGATTCTGAACAAGACCTATCAGGGGTGTTACTTCTCAGTCTAGGGGGTGGCCCTTGACTGAGCTAGCTCTGGAAACAGGATATAGTATGCCAGACGATCAGGAAGACGTTTCGTCAGTGAATATGGAGTATGATGTTTCTACCATAGTTTGGTTGATGATAAAATAGTAAGTTTTCTTACAAAATTCTGGCTAAGACATGACTCTTTTGCTTCATTCTAGAAATGTAGAGTTCTTCGTTCAAACTAAAGAATTCTGTTTCGGTATTTGTAAAAACAAAATGATTGTAAAACAGAAACCAGGATTATCATTCACCTGTCCTTAGTTAAATAATCTTTAGATGGTATTGTCCTAAATAGTTTAAGTTACAGTATAGCTTAGAATATTTGTACTTGGTAAACACCACAGTTTGCATGAGTTTCTGTGTATCATGAAATAGAATTTTAAAATATGTAGAAACCGATATAGATAGATAAATGATAGATAGATAGATAGTTAGATAGATAGATATAAGGAGCAAGGCTACATTTTCTCCCATTTGTGGAAATAAGCACATTTTCTGAAGTTAATGGGCCTTTGAAGAAGCATGGGAAATTCACTTGTATATAATAGTTCTATAATTTTTACAAATGATGTTATTCGATTCTAAACATATTTTGTTTGGATGATCAAATGTATTTATTATTTTAATAATTATACATGGTGACAATGTATTATATGTGTATGCTTAATGAATAATATTTAATGATTATTGAAACCTTTTGGAATATCCTCAGTTCTTTATTTTTTATTTTACTTTGGTTTTGAGTCATTTGAATCAGTGACTATAAACTCAAGCAATGGACTTGTTGCATACATAAGGGAAGACTTTGTATGTGTTTTTAAACTTTGTCTATTCCTTAAAAAAGGAAATCACTCCTGGCACCAATGGACTTGATTATCAGCAAGCTGAAATGTATTGATGATATAGTGCTAGGAAATTATTCAATTCAAAATGAACCCATGTGAGGATATTTTCCAATGTAGCTGTTATAAAACTGAAGAAATTTTAAATAACCTTTTCTGCATTTGTTATTGATTATTCTATTTCATATATTCTTTCACTAACTCAATTCATGTAAAAAAATGTACCTTTATCAGAGCTCATATAGGAAATGATTGATAAATTTGACTACATTCAAATTTTAAAATTTACGTAACGAAAGACATCACATATAAAGCCATAAAGAAAGGTAACAAACTGGAAGAATATTTTCATAACACATAAAACAAAGATATCATGAATACATAAAGACTGCCTTTAAATCAATTTAAAAGAAGAAAACCCAAAAGAAAAAGGAATAAAGGACATAAGGCATTTCAGGGCTTAATTCAATATTACAAATATGTTTACTTACTGGTTCTGTTTCCAAAGCTGTTAACTTTTATAGTTTAAAAGTGGAAAGATGACTTTAAAAAATACCATGTCTAAAAATGCTTTTGCTACAATGGTCTAGGAGACATGTATGCATGTGAATGAAAAACAAGAAAAAGACTTACCAAGTTGTTATTGCATTGCTATAACCCAGGCTTTTTCAGCCTCAGAAGTGTTGACACTTTGGGCTGGATACGTCTTTTTTTCAGGGAACTAGTCTGCGCATTGTAAGGTGTTTATCAGCATCATGGCCTCTACCCTCCAGATGCCAAAGGGGAAGGGCAAAATTGCGTCAGTTGAGAACCAGTGCTCTGGCCCTTAGGAATCCTTTCCTTAAATCTCTGCAAGATTAAACTGTTGCCACTTTTTCTGAAAATTCTTTGAAAACAAGTAACAGGTTTCTAGATTTGGTCAAGTTTGAGGAAAACCTACCTCCACCTCTTCATTTAAAAACTCTTATTGTTGTTTTCATCCTGATTTGTTAAGTGTTTGTATATTTGAGCTTAGTGCAATCAATATTACTTTTCTCTATCACAATATTTATGATATAATGGGATTCCAAGATATCAGATACCTACCTACTTACTATATTTTAGAAGAATGTTAGAAACAGAAATTTCATTGTAGAGGAGAAAGAAGACCCTAGGTTTAATAATCTCACATCAAAACACTCACATTTGAAAAACATTATAAAAAACCAGAGTAAATGAGGGAGCTAATTATTTAGCAGTTGTAATTATTTAGAAAGCATTTTGTTTTATTTTGCCTTTAACTCTCCAATTAAATCCTAAGCTCTTTGAAGGCTGAGACCCTGCTGTATATTTCTTGGAATGAAGATATAAAATATACTTTGTGTATCTACTATGGGCTCTCAATAAGCATTGTCTGTTGTGATTGAATCTTATTCTCAAATTTAAAAACCCACGTACTATTTCAAACACACATGCAAGCTCAAACTCGCATATTAAAGTAGCAAAACAGAAATTATGTTGTCCAAAGTAGGTAGGAAATCACACAAGTAACCACAGGTTTCACAAACACGGCAACAGCCAGCCAGTTTGTCCCAAGAATTACCTGAAGGAAAAAGGAGACAAATGCTCCCTTTGGGACGGACTGGACCGCAGATGGAAAGGGTCAGAATGGGAGAATCGACTGTCTTACTCATTGTGGGAACAAGACTTTTCCCCACTTCGTTGGCTAAAGTATGCATTTTGTTTCTTGTTTTTCCCCAGTTTATTTGAAGAAGAGATAATGTCTTATGTGCCTCCACATGCCTTACTGCATCCCAGCTACTGTCAGTCCCCACGTGGCTCCCCCGTGTCCTCTCCCCAGAACTCACCAGGTGAGTCCACCTGCAGCTCACAGTGAACTCTCTGAGGGGTGAGCCCTGAAGTTCTGTTCTTCCTAAAGGACAGGAAAGGAACACTTCGGGGACAGCTTTAGTGTTAGCACAGGTACATATGGTATGGCACTGTCTGTCTTTTAAAACTGGCTTGTTTCCATTGGGAATTCAGTTTGACAGGAAGATAATGGCTTTCTAGAACAGGAGCAGAAACGTGAGCAGTGGGACATACTCAGATACAGAATTTACTTATCATGATGTTATATCGCGCCTAATGTACCTTGGAAAATACTAGGGCACAAAATACTATGTGAGCTTGTTGGATTTAAAAATCTCTAGTTAAGAGACTGACTCAATGAATAATAAAAAGAAATCTCTACTTTCAAGAAATAATAGAGAATTAAAATTAGTCAGTTTAATGGACTTGGGTAGTTTTTCCCTGCAGTAGTCACTAACTATGTTAGATAGGACGACTAGAGACTTATAGGCAGATGGGACGTATTGATAGGTGAAACAAACTAAAATATTTAAGTTCAAATTCTTTTTGAAAGAGTTATGTTGTGAATGAAGGAGTGGATGGATGGATGGATGGATGGATGGATGGATGGATGGATGGTAGAAAAACGAGCTCAGCAAATAAGGTTTTTTTATAGAAGGTAGTCATAATGTTGACAGACATCAGCTATTTAGTTTTGTTATAGGCAATGTATTGTTCACACTTTAAGAGCTATCAGAATTTAACACTATTTTAATAGACATACAAACTCCAGATGTGTCACTAAAAGCTACTCTATGTTCTTTGATATATAATACATGTTTTCACATATTGTTATGATAATGAAGCTACAGCCTAATTGAATACCACAAACAGGAAGAAGTCTATTAATTTGTTCACTTAACACAGATTTATTGAGCATCCACCTATGATGCAAGCACCGAACTGAATCCTGGTGCCACAGAAATGAATAATACAGTCTCTGCCTTTGAAAGGAGGATTCATGGTGGGGCAATGAGTCAACAAATGTCTCTGGAAAGCTCTGTGGTTAGTCCTGTAATGAAGAGAGGTATGGGAACACAGATGTGGGAACAATTCTTCCTTCAAGAGTCGGGGTGGGGTGTTTGGGGAAATATGAAGATAACAGGTATGAAGGGGAGCCTTGAAGAATGAGGAATAGGAGTTGACCAGGTGCACCGAAAAAAGGATAGTTGAGGTAAATGAGTAGCATAAGCTAAGCCACAGAAGCATGAAAGTAGTTTAGGTCAAATTGATAGATACAAGTGAAGGCAAGTTCTCAAAGCTCAGGTTGGAAAGATGGGCTGGGGCTAGTTGGTCATTGAAGCCTTGTTTTGTAGTTTATGTGGACCAATGAAAATTTACAATCACAGAAATATACTTGGTGACCAAGATCAGTTTGGTGGCAATACAGAGGATGGATTAGAAGATGAGAGATGAGTCAGAGAAATTATTTGAGAGGATGTTGCCCTAACCCAGGTGGCATACTATAGGGCTGGACTAGTGGTGATGGAGAAAAGGGAATTCACATTATCTGTAGGATGTAGAGACACCAGGACTCTGAGTCTAGGTAAGGCAGATTCTGAGGGCCTCACCACCTAGACCACTAGGCAAATGGTCACATCATTCATCAAGAAAGGAAAAAGATTAGGGGATGGGAAAAATGAGTTTGTTTTGGGACATGTTTTTTGAGGAATCTTTGGAGATACCCAAACACAACTGGAACAGACAGCCATGGAGCTCAGGAGAGGTTGGTGGCTAGGAATTCAGGTATGCTGGTGGCAGTCGAGGCCCAGAGTGTAGATCAGAGGAACTAGAGAGGACAAGTCTGTGGGAATAAGAGAAAATAAAGGATGGTAACATGAGGAACCCCAGAATGGAAGTTCCTCTGAGACAGAGAAGCGAGTGAGAGAAAGAAAGCCAGTGCATTTTGGAAGAGAATTAGGAAAGTCTTTTCAGGGAAGCCAAGTTTCAAGGAGGAAGGAGTGGTTAACAGGGCCAATTTTCAAAGGATTCAAGAAGGATGAAGCCTGAGAAGAGGCCACTAAGTTTGAAAAATCATGAAGTTAGATATGGCCTCTGCTGGAGCAGTTTCCATGAAGTAATAGGTCACAGACTGGAATGTAACCAGTTATAGAAGGATATAGGGTATAAAGTAGAAGCCAGGAGTATATAGTATTCTTTTCACAGTGTGAAAAGAACGAAAGATGTATTCATTTCATGAAATATGAAAGGAAAGAAAAATGAGACAGTACTTAGAAGGAGAAAGGTTAAGGAAGGGATTTTAGGATGGGGACGTTGAGCATGTGTGTGTGCAGAGGGCATGCGATGCAGGTGGCAGGAAAGTGGTTCCTTGAATGGGACAAAATGGCAGTTGTCAGCACAGCACAGGCCCACAGGAAGGCAGGGCATGGGAGGCAAAAGCCCCGCTTTGGAACAAAGCAGGGACACCTATTTTGATGATACAGGATGAAGAGAAGCATTGGGTTGTCGGAAAAGTCATGACATATTTTTTTTTCTATGTTTTTCATTGCAAAAATGCGCCATGTCTTTTCCAACAACCCAATATATGACACTACAGGTAAGTTTAACATGTAGGAGAAAATTGATATAATTTACAGCTGGCCTTAGTCTTTATCAACTATGTGTGACTTTGGGCGATTTACTTCCTTCCCTGAGCTTGAATTTCTTTTTCTGTAAAATGGGAATAATAGTGATTAAGCCCCACCCCCCACCCTCCATCATGGTTATTTGGAGAATATCTCGCTGGAGCAAACCGTAACAAGCATCTAGTAGTGAATTTATTCCTTTTTCTTTCTTTTTGGAAACTGGATTCTGAGAACTATAGTTTGTGAATATTTGAACCATTAACAACAGGAATCTACGAACCCATTTCTTCCTGATTTGCAGAGCTGGTTGCCTAGATATTTAATCATTCTGCCTGGTCTTTATCTTAGCAGGGACCTATGATGATGTTTAAATGGGTTGTCCCTTTACCGAATGCTTTATGGTTAAAGAAATGAAGCTGTGTGGATTATTGCTTATTCCAACCAAGGTTCTCGTTTCCAGGCCTTTTCTCTGGCCCATCCTCCCCCAGAAAAAGGTAGATCATCAGATTCTGTCCCTTCCAAGCCCCACAAAGGCATGTGCTCTTGAGACTGGCTGGACATTTTAAATGATGACAAGGTGGCTTCTTTTAATTTAGCCTCACAAATGTCCATGAGTAACCCCAGGGTGGTAATACAATGCACTCGGGAAGCAGATTTAGAGTTAAACATTTCCCCAAAACATGTAGAGCCCAAGGAGATCTAAATTGCTAGCAGTGTTTGTGGTGGTTTTAATTTTCAGGAAGAATCATCTCCATATTTCTGGCCTACTCTGTTTCAGTGGGCCTCATTTGATCTTGAAATTGGGATATACTGCCTGATACCAATGGCAGTAACTCTAACTAATTCCACATGAGACGAGGGCAGGGCTAGCTAGCCACTCGGACCTGCTGGAGCAAGCTTCTGTTTCTTTGAGTAAAATAGACTGTCCTGCAGCAGCATCTCTCAAGTTTTTGTGAAAACACTTCAAACAGGTTTTTTTACGTTGTCCGATCCTCCTTCTTGAGACTTGAGTTTCATCCCTTTGAGGAGTGTGGGAATAATATTATGAAAATTACGACAGTAATAAATTTTCATGATCTTCTTTCAGAATGCCTAAGAACCTGGTAGACTTTCCACACTTTTCCTCATTCCGAGCACATTTACATGTCTTTTCAAGTACAGAAGAGACAAGAGCTTTGGAAACTTTGACTCACTGCTTTCTGCAGCTGTGAGAGTGCTCACCTAAAATTTGTCAAAATTTTGGAATGTGAATGTTTGCTTTTCTAAGGACGTTATAATGCCAATCCCGACCTTAGCTATGCCAGCAGGAAAAGATCTTTCCAAAGACTATATGGTTTATTATGGCAAATATGGGACCCAGAAGTTTATTTAAACACCTTTTGTAGCTGCACATTTCTAGGAATTTTAAATGCAATAGCACCAAATTTATCTAATGTTGGAGATGTGCTCACTTATGGGAATTTTCCATGTAACCAGGTGCATTGAGGGTATTTCATGATTTGGGGAATCATCGTACAGAGGGAGCTGTTGTTACTTGACTAGAACTGGACTCCCTGGAAGCTAGGACCAGCGTCAGGTCATACTCAACAGAAGTAAAAGAGACCACAGAGCCCTGAAGCGCCACATGGGTCTTTACCGAAGGTTGTCGTGAGGGCACGGGATATGAGGAGTTGGGATATGAGAGGGAACTCCCGACACGCAGTGCTCCTCCTTGAGGATCCTGTTTTCCTCTCTCCTTCCAAAGCCTTAGCATCTTAGCTGCTGCTTATCTAATCTCCTGTTCTTTTCACAGACATTCTCTGTTCCTCTCCCTCCTTTCCTCTATCCCTTCCCTTCTTCCCTCTCCCTTCCCCCCTCTCCCTTCCCCCATCTTTCCCACAGTCCCTGAAGTCGCCCTATACTTGTTTTTAGAAACGGTGTTCTGTCCCTTCTCTTTCTTTGCTCAGCTCCACAGAGATGATCTAGAAACCAAATGGTACAAATGAAGGATGCTCCCTGGGTGGGTGGGGATGGGGGGAGTTGTGATTCCAGAGACCAAAGGAAAGCCCAGTACAGCTCTGTCACGCGAGAGAGGGATTTTGGTTTTTGGTTTTTGTTGTTGTCGGTCTCCCTTGTCCCCCACTTCTAATGCTGTCAGAGGATGCCTGCCACTGACATGCCCTCTGCTTTCCCCTTTAAATACATTGCTTCTAATTTGCCATGGTCTGAAACATCAGACTATCAAGTCGGTTTTTTAAAATATGTAGTATGTAAATGAAACATAAGCAAGCTCGAAACAATGACCTGAGGGCCTTTAACCACTCAGGGAATATAACGAAAGTGTGAACGCTTCAGTGCTTGTGCTTTGTGCCAGCCACTTTGGAAGAGCTTTTTTTCCTGAGTTTCCATTTTTGAGCTATGTACCCGAAGGTGAAATATTCCAGAAATTATTACAATGCTTGAGAGTTTGTTCTCATTACTAATAAGGAATTGTAAAGAAAACCAAAAAAGTTATAGAGATTTGTGTTTTAAAAAGTGGACCAGTAAAGAAGTGAGCTTCTGAGCTGTCTCAATCAGAGGCCTGGAACTATGCTAGATTAGGCCTAGCTCCGTCCCCGACCAACGCAGAGTGAGAGCTTGTCATCAACACTGTCTGGGTGTCTGGTGGCACATCCAGAATCAGAGAATACTCCAGGCTTCTTAGAAGTTTGATGCCAAGATTTTTCTAGTATCACTCTAAGTATTTCTCAGGCAGAATTTTTTTAGTTTGCATATGGTTATGCAATTTTGTAACAGTGTTAACACTATATGGAAGTACTTTAGGTCTGCCTAGCTATATAAAGAAAAGAAACTCAATATCTGTTACTGAAATTTTCCTGTAAATAATTAACATAACGCTGACCATCCCTGAAGTTAGCCATTCATTTGATCACTTCCTGAAGTAACACTGACCATTTTGTATCTGACTTCCTTTTTTTAAGACAATAAAGACCATAAAATTACTCTGTCTGTAGGAGTATTATATCCTAGAACTTCACTTGCAGTTATGGTTCCCATACAATCCTATTAGCTGAATTTTCCAAGACCACTTTTGATTTCCAAAATGGGAGTAATATTGTTCCTGCCCTGGAATTTCTTGGCAGTTGAACCTGACTTGCATTAAGAATTTGACAAGGGCCAGCAGCATAATTCAGTGTAATTTTTAAACCATGAAGTAATGTGTAAATGATTTTTTTCATAATAGAACTATTAGCAAAAGAATTTTTGCATTTAACAATGTCTGTCCCCAGAGTCTCCGTAATTGAATCACTTTACCTAGAGCGTAAATGGAATCAAAGCTAATTTTTATTAAGTGTCTGTATTGCTATTGATGGAATGCGTTATGGCATTTCCCACATCCTTTTAAGCATCTCAGGTTATACAGCAATAGTGTAATATATGCTGGGGTTTTTTTAAGTAATGAATTCTTAAAGAATCATGTTTCTTTTGAGTCCTGTCCTGAAAGATTTTCATTCAGTCCTTTGTTCTTCTTTTCCCTCTTCCCTGTCAATGATCTTGCTGTTGAAAACTGATTCTTTGGGGATGCTTTCTGAGCTGTCTGGGTTTACTAGTCTGCAGCACTGACAGCAGGGTTCTGCCACCCCTGAGGGGACTTGGATGCTCCTCTGTCCCTCAGCCATCTAAGACAGCAGCCTCATGCTTGTTGAGATCGTGTAACTAACGATGTCTTTCAAATAGCACCCAGGAAGCATTGCCCCTCCATTGGTCTCTGGATGTGCCCACGTGTTTCATTGGTTACATTTGACCTCCCTGTAGGGGATAATGGTTCTCATCCTTGACTGCACCTTTGGAGTCATCTGGAGAGATATGTAAAACACTTACGTCGGGGTCCCTCCCCCACAGATTCTGATGTAATGGGTCTTAGGTGTGGTCTGAACACAGATTTTTAAACTTTCCTAAATGCAGTCAAGATTGAGGGCCACTCACTGCCAAGGAGTCTCTTCTGTATCCCAGACATCTTAAGGTCAAGTTTGTTTCCTTTATGACACCGCTCCTAGCTCTTTTGGGTAAAAGATTTATAACTGTGCAAACAGATCTCTGGACGTATTATTGATCAATAGCCAGTTTATTAAAATCCATGCCGTTAGTATTCACCTCTATGCAGATATTAACAATGACAGCTAACACACGTGGGGCTTTTTATGCAAAGGCATCGTCCCAAATGCCATATGTACACTAACTCGTTTCATTCACAAGTGTGTCCCTGATGTCTTACCCTAAGTCCAGTGCTCTATTTTCAAGCGCCTGTAGAGTATATCCATCTGCACGGCTGTCATCTCTAGCTCCATATGTATAAAGTTTCACATGCATCATCCCCTACATGGACTTCAGTGTCCGATGGACCCGGCCCAAATCTCAAACCTCCCATTCACTGGCATATGCCTTCAGCTTCCTGAATTATTATACAAAGTGGTGATGGTGGGAGTAATAACGCCTGCTTCACAGACTTGTGAGGACTCCCCAGGATCCTCTGTGTAAGGTGCATGGTCCCAAATGTTAGCTATTGTTCTGTTTGAAAAGCTGTAGTGCCACTAGAGCTCCCTGTTTCTCTTCTTTACCTATCTGCTGTTACCAATTCTTACGCACACCGTAAATGTTTCTCTGAGTCACCACACTCAGCCTAGTGCTCACCCCGCAGGCTTCCATTGCTGCAACTACTCCTGACTGGGCTCCACCCTGCATCCTGTCCTCCTTCCCACCCTTAATCCACACAACACACTCTGAATTGCTTAAATAAAACACCACTTGTAGGTTATTTTCTCGCTCAAGAACCTATAAAGGCTTCCCACTGCTCACTGCATCGTGCCCAATCTCCTCGGCTAGGTTTTTTTTTTAAATTCCTCTCATAATTTGGCTCCAATCTTCTGACCGATTTAATTTCCTGCTCACTCCCCAGCACTCCCCCTCTACTCTGTGTTAGCTGGGTCTCTTCAGTGTCTTCTGAACATGCACGCAAGGCTTATTGAGCTGTTGCTGCCCTGCCCCAGTGTAGAATATAGGTTCTCCTGTTTACAAGGACTGGTTCCAATAAAGCCTCCTCCCTAAGGTCTTTTCTATTTTGATCTCTGCTTATCTTTGTTTGCGATCACTTTTCTATAACACTGATCTCAAATGCAAATACCAAGGGGGGCCAGGCAGTCAGTGGCATTGAGTGGCTGTGGCACAAGGGGGGGGTGGGGTGGACACACACGCTTCATTCACTGGAGCAGCTGCCCGCAGTGGCCCCAAGAAAATGCAAGCCAGTTGTTGCAAGAGCTCTCAAATCATTTTCAAAAGAAAATCTGAGTATTTTTTTAATTGACATCTCCTAATTTTTAAATGTTGAAAGTTAATTTAAAAATCTTTAAAAAAAATGATCGTATGGCAAACAAAATAGATCAGTAGGCCTGGGTGTAGCCCCGGGCTATGGTTTTGTCCTCTCTGTTTTGTGGTTGGTATACCATCTAGTTTAAGACTTAATTATTCTCTAATTGTTTGATAGGTTTTATTTCTCTCTTCAACCAAGATATCCACTCCAGGAGCCCCTACCCCCCTTAATTCATTTTGAGAACCTGTTTCTGAACTTAACACGACTAACAAAGAATAACAATCATTTAGTTGATTCATTCATTAAAGAAATATTTAACATGCTTACATGGTGTATAATGCACAAGACATCACTACTTTTGTTTTCTGGTTTCTTTCATTGTGTTGTGAAATATTTAGTGGAAATATCCAGTGTTGTGTCCTGGGTCTGCATCCGATTCCCATGTTCATCATCAGTTTTGTATCCCGGCTTGTTAGTTAGTCACCTTGTGACCCAAAGCCAGATTTTTCTATGGAAAGAGGAACAAACTGTGTTACTTCTACATTTTATTAATGATACTTGCCATAGGATGACATATGAAACATCTTTAGATAATCACAGTACTTGGCACACATTAAGAGTGCAACAAATAGCAGTATTATTTACTGTTTGCGCAACCTGGAGACATGTGTCTTCCACAATTATGGCTGAATTCTGGGTTTACATCAAGATTATTCTACCCTGCAATATGAACTGTGTGTCCTTATGTGTCTAAAATAATTCTGAGTTGTAATGCATATCCAAAAGAAGTTTGTGTAGGTTTTCCATAGAGAGAAGTATGGAAGCTCACTCTTCTTGCTTTATACACCACATACTTTCACACTGTAACTTCCTCTCTAATTGCCATGATATCATCTCAGCAGTAAGCAAAGCAAAGATATTCCACCCTTGACTGTTACCATTAGACATGAGTAACCCTGTTTGACTCATGTTTGTTGGGACTGAAAAAGGGAACATATTTGATTAACACATGGACACCATCGTAACTATTTGAACAGCATTGTTCTTTTTAACCCAAATGCCACATGGAAGACATCTTGTACAACCCTGGTTAAGCTCTGTTATAGCCTCAACTTGGAGAATCAAAAAGTGGAGGCACTTCAAGTGTTGCCTTCTTTTACTTGTTAACTCTGGTCTCAACCCTATGGTGATATTTTTTCATGATGATATGATGAACATCAGGACTTTGCATAAACCCACGCCCTCCTCTTTTTGTGGTTTGCTGTAGGTACTCAACGTGCCAATGCCCGGGCTCCAGCCCCTTACAAGCGAGACTTTGAAGCCAAACTAAGGAACTTTTACAGGAAGTTAGAGACGAAAGGATATGGACAAGGCCCAGGGAAATTAAAGTAAGTCAAAGTGATACAAACCACAGGATCTGTAGGTGGTGAAAGGATGGGATGCAGCTGGGAATATAGGAAACTGATTGTGATTTGGGATAACCAACCTTTGTTTTAGTCGGTATAATTATTCTGGTGTGTGTACATTACAGGACCATCTAAAACATAGTCCTGGACTTAAGGACAATTAAACTTAAAGTTTTAAAACAAACAGTAAAGAAACTACCACATTCCATGTAAAAATATAGGCAAAGTAAAAAGTGGATTGATTTTTTTTTTCCCTAAAAAGTACCTCTTTGTTGGCTTAGAGCAGGGGTCGGCAAACTGCGGCTAGCGAGCCACATGTGGCTCTTAGGGCACGTACGTGTGGCTCTGAAGTAAAATTGAAAATGAAGATAAAACTATCATAGTTTCATTTATAAAAATTTTAAAATATATTATTTACATAATGGTGATTTCATTTGCTTTATGGCTCTTGAATAGTTTTTAAAGTGTTGTGAGGGACAGGATTGGCTCTTCCATCTCAAAAGTTTGCCGACCCCTGGCTTAGCGTATATTCGTTAGATAGAAGGCTGTCCCAGTGTCCTGTGCTGCACATCACTGTCTGCTGAGCTGACCTGAGTGTAGGAACACTGCTCAGCTCTATTCCGTTGTGTGAAGTGAACATCACTTGTCCAACAGAACATGTCATGAATGTTGTTTCTTTCTGCACCTCCACTTAAATGGGGGAAATTGAAACATGTCGTTTGGCCTAGAATTATTTTCATTCCCTAATTACCCCTCCTCCCTTCATCCCTCCCTCCACCCCTGTGCCATGTCCCCATTAGAGATCCCTACACTATGCCGCCTGAAGGAGGACAGAGGAGGGAGGGAGGGGTCTCTACTGTAGAAAGTCTAGGGAACAGCCCAACAGCCCCATGGCTCGCTTGATTAAATTCACAGGTTCTGCTTTCATCACCCTCAGAAAACATCATCCTGCCCCAAACACCATGCCTTTCAAAGCTGTACCTTTTTCATGTTGCTCTTATGAAGGTCTTGATGATCAAGCTTTCGTGCGTTTGGTGCCCCTGTCATCTCCCCTTCCATTATTATTTGCATTAAAGGCAAACTAATGTCCACCTAAGGATGACTTTAATTGTCATTATTACAAGTAGATTAATGGATCACAAGTTATCAGTTATTTGTATCTGCCCCTTAGGGAATCTCAAGATTCACTTAATTTAAAGATTAAGCACAATTACAAACTACTGTGCTTTGGAGGACACTGAGATTTTTTTTTCTCCTTGTTCTCACAGCCCTATCTTTTTAGGTACTAAGTAATTGAATTCCTTGTCTAGGTGCATTCAGGCTTCAAACATTACCTCACAGGGTTGTTCTTCCTTTACCAAACAAAAATGTGGTGCGTGTGTTGTTTCATATCCTTCTTGGATAAATTCATCTGCCCATTCAGAAAGGCCTCTGGAGTTGTTTTCATAGTTCATAGGCGGGGTGCTATCTTTACCAATTGTTCTCTTATGTAACTTTTGCTCATGTTAAAAGGTAATGACAAATGTGCCCTTCATGGCAGATAACAATGACATGAAATCACTCCTTTTTGCCTAGTTAGTTATGGTAAATGGAAATTCAGTGGCAAGGGCCCAGCTCTAGAAAGATAAGGATGAGGAAATAATCAGTGTTTTTCAAATTGTCTCTTTACGGACAGGTTAATTATCAGAAGAGATCACTTACTTGAAGATGCTTTTAATCAGATTATGGGCTACTCCCGAAAAGATCTGCAGAGAAATAAGCTGTATGTGACCTTCGTCGGGGAGGAAGGGTGAGTAGCACAGAGAAGTGGCCTGTGGAACCCAGGCTGGGACTGCAGGGCGGATGTTTCACCACATCCTCCTCGCTGTGGTTGCCTGAAACAGGAAATCCTTCTGGCAGGAAATGCCGTTCTCATACACTTAAACCTCTCGGCTGCTTCTTCTTTTTTATTTTTTTAAGGCTCCCTCTGGTTTTTAAATCGTTTGACATAGAATTTCTTTGGTACGAGCTTGAGAGCAGAAGCTTGGTTTGGGCTCTCCTCTCGGTAACTCCCATTCTCTTAAAGGGGAAAAGTGGGCTTTGAGGAGTACAAAACAAGGAATTGCATTTTAGCGCCTGTGGTCTTGTCGTCTGCACTGGGGTGCTAATTAGAACATGCGTCACCTGTTCAACGAGCTCAGTTTCAGAATCACGAATTAGAATCTTGCTCATCTGCCAGGAAGCCTCCCCAGCAGTAACTCTTGAGGCTGGCTTGGTTCTTATTTTCTGTCCCCAGTTTGTCCTCTCCTTTTGGGATGGCAGCACACCTACCAAAATAACTACCTGCCATAAACAGGTCTCCAGCCTTGTACGACTGTTCCATGAGTGTGCTCGTGTAAAGGTTAGGACATGAGGGAGTGAAGACTCCCACACGGCGTGTGTGGCATCTGAAGAGACGTACCAGTTGTTTTATAACACGAGAAGATGACAGCACTCATCCCTTCCAGACACCTTCCTCTCTACTCATTTCAGGTCAACGCTTTGAGTTGCAGTACCGTCTCTACAACCCAGCCTCCGTTAGAATCAATTTTTAAAAATGCCACACAGTTGCCTGAACTCTGGCTGTCTTCTTCTTGATTCTGTTGATTTGGATTATTTTAAGGCCACTCCTCTCAATCATGCCCAAGGATAAAGTATATTTGATTATGGAATCACAGTAATAACAAAAGTAGACATTCGGTATACAGTCCATGACATGGAGGCTTCAAAATAAGAAATAACTTGCATGTGCTATAACAGAACTAGATAATGGCAAAATTAAGATTCACAACTAGGTCTTCATCTTTCATCTAGTACTCTTGGACCAACACTGGGATGCAGGCAAAACTGAACACTGGTCTATCTGAATTTTTTTCCTACCCATGAATCTTTTCACTATTCTAACTAGTGCCTGATAACTTCTGCTCTTCACATATACTGTTGTATAGTCTCCCAGCTGTGACTAGATTAAAGTAAAATACTACGTGGGAAAATATGATGTGATAAACGTTTGAGCAGAAGCTTGGCTGAGATTTGAGCTTTTCATTGCTGACTCGCAGAAGCTTGGCTGAGATTTGAGCTTTTCATTGCTGACTCACCTTAATGGATGGACTTCTAGCTTATGTTAATTGGCTTCAAGATGCAGGTGCACAATTGGAAATGAAGGCAAATGTTTTTAGCCTGGTCATGGGTATGCATAGGATGCCAAATATTTCCTGACGTAGTCAGCCTGGCTGGGATGAGAATACTTTTCCTCCCCCAGCACTCCAGCTGCCTTCCTTCATTGTTGGACCACAGTCTGTTGAGATCTCAAAGATTTAAGGAAGAGTCTATGGGAGCCGTGTAACTCAGGTTTGAATAGAACAGATGCTTATCATGTTTGATCATCCTCGTGCAGTCTCCCTATGATCTGGACTGATGACATCCACTTGGAGGAGGCCCAGGTTGAATGGGGCGTGATATCTCTGTATTTGATTGCCACTAATGTCCAAATGCTTCCTGCTTCTGTCACCTGTCTCCTTCCTGTAACCCCAGCGGGAAAATAAGAGGGAGGACATTTTGAGATATGACCTCAACCATCAGGAGCAATCTCTTGATTAGGCCCTTCTGCAGATGGCTTATTGAAGCTGGCAGAGGGCCAGATAATTTCTGGTCTCATGGCTTTATCGTGCCAATATCATACATATACATTATTAGATATAGTCTTTATTTTGCCATTAAGACATTGAGAATACATGTACTGTATTGAACGATTAAAACAGCATTCTTGCTGAAACAATAGAAACCTCAAAACAACATAAAATTAAGAACTTATTTTAGCCTTTGCCACCTTCTCAAACACATCAATTCTATCACATTAAACCTAAGGACCAGAACATTTCTTTCTTGATTATAATAAATGCTCAAAGTGAAAAGCTACCGTAATTTTTCTATGGAACTATAAAAATGAAGCTGGAAGTTTTCTGTCATTTTCCCTTCATTAATTTCAATGCCCTCAAAATATGTCATTTTGTA
The DNA here is from genome assembly GCF_001890085.2 of Hipposideros armiger. NCBI lineage: Eukaryota > Metazoa > Chordata > Mammalia > Chiroptera > Hipposideridae > Hipposideros > Hipposideros armiger. Next base: position 1,008,526 of record NW_017731373.1, on the reverse strand, counting down.
AGTTCCTCATGTGAAGTCTAGTAATAGGCATTTAAAACATATACCATGAGTGCCCGGTTCATGGTTTCTAATGTCATTCTTCAATAAAAGGAATGAGGGCTCCTTAAGGAGATGGCTGATTCTAGGACTGGGCACAAAGTATACAAGAAGAAATATCTTGCAGTGCCAAAAAGTGAAGAAGTGCTCAAAAAGTCCATCATGATAGGGGGATGTCAAAGGGACACAAGAGCCAACTGAAAGAGCTCCCAATGGCCAAAGCTGGGATAATTTGAGCAACAAAATAGTAAAGTAGTTCTGGATTATAACTCAAAGTATAAAGTAAATATCTATACTCATATAGATACATGATTGAATAAATAAATGGAGTAGAATAGATAAGTCTCCTGTGCAGAAGATTGCCAAATAATTCAGCGTAATTCCCCTTCCTTAATTGTGGGCTGCACATAATGACTTCCAAATAACACAATATGGAAAGCGGGGGAAAGAAGATGCTGACAAACACCCAGCCAGGTGACCGAGGTTAAAATTAACAGTGATGTATCATGTTAATAATATGTACCCTTGATACGATGTGATGAAAATGGCAGTTTACCTCTACCGTCCTTCTCCCCAAAACTCATAATGCCAGTTTAATGGTGAGAAAAACATCAGCTAAATCCAAATTGAGGGACATCCTACAAGCTACCTTACCAGTACTTCTTAAAACTGTCAAGGTCATCAAAAATCAGAAGAGCCTAAGAAACTGTCCCAGCCAGAAAGAGCCTAAGGAAACATGACAATTAAATGTAATATGGTATTTTGGATGGGGTCCTGGGACATAAAAGAGACATTAGGTAAAAACAGGAAATCTGAACAAACTGTGGATTTTAGTTAAAAATAGTGTATCAATATTGGTTTACTAATTGTAACAAATGTACTATGCTAATGTATGATGTTAAGAAGAGGGAAACTGAATGTGGAGTATACAAGAATTCTCCATACATCTTTGCAACTTTTCTGTAAATAAAAAACTATTCTAAAATGAAACATTTATTAAAAGAAAACATATGGTCAGGATTTGGGAAGACTTGGGAAATGTTTCCCTGAATGACTTTCCTTATTTTCATGTTGTGCGATAAGTGACTGCCACCAGAGTAATTTTGGGTATGTGTATACTTTCTTCTGAACTTTTGGTCAGTAGAGTAATAAGCATCTGGATAGAGTTAATTCTGTGGGAAGTCCAAAATAGTAGGGGTATTGGTATATAGAGAGTATTGTTTTGGGTTGCTAATGTCAACTTTATGTTACCTGTGATGGAATAATACTTGAAATTCTTATTCATACCATCTCACTGATCATATTTTCTACTTGTCATAATCAGGATCTTTATTTACAATGGATTAGGCATACAGAGAAAGGGATTTATTTTTAAGAATAATGCATCTGTCTACACTCCAGAAAGGTGTAAATTAGCAGATTCACAGAGAGACTTTAGCTCTGCTTTAAGCTGTTTCTTTACATATGTCTGAAATATGATATATAGATTATTCCTGAAATGGAAGGTCTGACTCCAGAAAAATGATGGAAAAATTTAGTCAGACATTTACAGGGTATCGACAAACTCCATGTGACATAGAATTAACCCCAGAATATTGGGGATGCCTATATTCAATTTTAAAATACAAAAATATCCAAGAGCCTATTAATGCAAACATACTAGTTGACACTATTTTCCCTCGCTAAAATCATGTTTCATATTATACTTGGCATTTTACAAAAAGTAAGTAGTTTCTAAGCAAACCATCATGATTTACTTTGGTCAGAACTGGAGGTTTTGCTCCAGTTATTAAAATTTTCCCCCAACTTAATTTGGTTATCTCTTCTTGCAAAGTGGGAAGGCGTGGAGGTCATCAGCGGTGGGATGGCTGGAAACTGGGTCATCTTGACTGAATGTGGTGGGAAATTGCTTGCTGTGGTTGTCTCTTTCTGTTGGGCTTCTGTCTGCCTAGAAGTTGCTTCTTTAGGAAGGGAGCCAGGAGAGCACTACATTATCTCCTGTGTGTTATTTTCTTCTGAATTATAAGTCCTAGCCACCAAAGCTTATGTGGTGTCAAAAGTTATCTAGGTAGAGTATTGTGTTCTGTCTGATAAGGCATCCTGGCCATTAATTTCTTAGTACCCAAAACAGTAAGGACATAGTGGCCTGACTAAAGAGAGGATGTTTACACTGTGATTGTCTTGCCTCTTTTTTTTTTTTTCTCCATGGTCAACTCTGTAAAAGGCACCTTTCTTTAAGAAAGAATGAGTTCATTATGTGGATGGTGCCATCTATATGACGTCAATCATCTGTCTTGCAAAGCCACACTTAGCCTAGGGACGGGATGTGTGCGCACAGTTTGAGTTGGGGAGGGGAGTTAAGAGCAGGTGAGCCCTTTTTGTGACCTTTGTCTCGAGACAGGCAAATGACTGCAACTCGGGAGAATGAGATCCAAAACGGATTTCTTGTGTCTCTGCTTATAAAATAACCAGTAGTTCTTATATCTGACTGGCCTAATCCTTACTAGAAGTTGTTTGCGATCCTGAGCTTGACATTTATTCCTCAGAAATCTGGAAAACTTCAAGGTAAAATTTATGGTGCTATTTCTTTTCTTCCAAAAAAAGAGATATTTGCAACATAAACTAAATAACCCTAACCCCGCTGAAGAAGGGGGTTTTGTGTCTAGGCTTAGTTAGGCTTGGTATCTCACCAGGTGAAGCTTTGCTTGTCTTATTAATTGCTCACAAAATTCCTTACTCACCCATGAGGACTTCTTAAGTGCTGAAGAAGCGATGCCTTGCTGCTATAAATATTTGAGGGTGAGTCAGCAGGTGCACAGGCCATGTTTGTTGAACTGACTTATAAGAAGGCAAACCTTTCTGTCTTCCAGAAAACTTATAGGAAATGATGGCGCGACTTCCCAAGGCCATCGTCTTCTTTCATTTTATAGTCTCCTTCCATTGGAATACTTTGTTTTCAGTAATTTTTAGTTGAAAATAAACAAGGAGAATAAAATGATTTTAACAAATATTGAATGCCACTCATAAGTCAGGCAAGTATCAGCCCAGCAACGTGATGGTGTTTAAAATGCTTTAATCAGCATTTCATGAGGCTCAAAACTGCATTGCCACCCGAAAGACATCTGTGCTTATTCCAAAATGCCCTCAGATGCAGCTGTTGTGTGGCTACACACCCGTTGTCCGGAGTTTCTGTATTTCCATGCCAAGCCTTTAGCTGTGGAACCAACCTAACTGGCAAAACAGGAATGTAACAAACGATCCCCGTGATATGAGTCATATTAACTATTTATATGGATGAGGTTGCTAAGGCATTGCAGAGAGCACATGCACGGAGTGTCCTGCTAGGACATGTCTTGTTGAATTAGGTAGACGTGGGTAATTTGTAGCCTCCAACCTGCTCTCAGATACACAGTTCTAAGTTTTGGATCGTAATCAAGTCAAACTTTAAAAACCGTCTTGGCTTGAGAGTGCCTCCATCAGTGCTGCTAGAGTTAAAAAAAAACAGCAGATAAAAACCTGAGCAGTTGAGGAAGATACATTTTCGTCTTAGAGGAACTGCTAGCTTTGTTCTCTCTTGGGAAGAAAGGAGTTTTACTTTTCAATTTAACTCCTCAGGGAACATTCATGTTATGTTAGCCAGGTTCAGCTATTATCATAATAAAAGAACCAATCAGTGAGGTTCATATTTTTTTTTTTATGAACTTTACCTTATTAGAGGATACTAGACCTGGAAACGACAAGCACGAAGCTCTCTAAGCATAATTCGTATGAGTGATTTCTGACAATATTTGCAAATGGAGTTGTCTTTTTGAGATTGGCATAACCCATTAATGTCATTGAATCAATATACCACCTGAAGGCAAACTTCTGCCAAGTTATTCATTCTGCTAAATGTCAAATAATGTAAATGATGTTGGTTTTCTTTAGAGAGCACCAGAGAGCCCCACTCATTGATTCAACCGTGTATGTGGAGCTCCTACTGTGTATCAGCCTCAGTACTTGGAATACCAAACTGAGAAAGACCTCATCCCTGCCCTCTGTGTGGTTACAGTCTAGACACATGGATAGGGAAGGCAGACACACAAACAAATAATTATAATACACTTGGATAAATGCAGTATTATTAAAGCACTGAGACTTAAAGCTCAAAGCAAACCTGCCATTTCTAACTGAATTCCACAGTTTAATGTTAAGCAGCAAAAAAAAATCCATTTTCCTTATACCCATTGTTTCTTTGTAAGCAAACTGACTCGTACAGTATTTGGCTCAGGTTTCAGCTGTCTGTGACCCTCCCCATCCTGTGCCTGGATTTTGTCTGAAAACCTCAGCCAAACTAGGACCACTCATCCACGGCTCTCCTCCTTAGTTTTGACCCCTTCTTGAGGTTGCATATCCCCTAGCATATTATAGTCATTTTCTATTTCTTTGAAGGTATCTTTACTAAAGAGGATTTATAGTAAGCCAGATATATTAATAAAATCACGTTTCCCTACCATTTTCTTATAACAGGAGTTGGCAGACTTGTTCTATGAAGGGCCAGATAGTAAATATTTCAGGCCTTGCAGGCCATACCGTCCCTGTCCCACATCCTTTTTCTACCATCTTAGCAGAAGAGTAGCCACAGACAACACATAAACAAATGGGCCTGGCTGTGTGCCAGTGAACCTATTGCCAAAGCTGAGGGTGGGCCAGACTTGGCCTACAGGCCATAGTTTGCCAACCCCACTCTATAAACAACTTTTTTCTTTTATTTTTTTAAGTCTGATGAAATTCACCATCAATAGGAAATGTAGAGAGATGTTTTGCAGCTACAGAGATCTGGGTAGGCTGGAATATGAACAAATTTCACAAAGTGAAATTTCGCAGGGAAAAGTGTAAAGTCTAGTACTTAAGTTTTAAAAAGATACAGTGACAGGCAGACAGAGTGGGAGAGTCCTGGGGTAAAGCACCACAGGTGACTAGCTCAGTCTGAGTCAACAAAGTGACAGCTTTGGAAGGCAGGGCAGTTTTAAGCTGCATTAGTGGGAAAAAGTGCCCAGTAAGAGAGAACAAGAGCTCTTTCTAAGCTCCGTGCTGACGAGACCATACCTTGAAGTGTGACCAATATTAGACACCACCCCTTAGGTCAGACTTTGACACCCTGGAGAGCGTCCAGACCAGAGAGACCAGGGTAGGGAGGGAATTCCCAACCCTTCTTTGAGAGGAGGTTGAAAGAAGTGGCTACGTTCAGGAATGGGGAAGGCAGCAGGAAGGGACAGACACCAGAGATATGGAAATTGCTAAACATAGGAGTTCTTATATAAAATGACTTTTCAAAGCATCGTATATCTTTAGCATCTAGATTAGTCCCCAAAACATAATAGGCACTCAGCTGCTTGTTGAAAGAAAGCCTCTAAGTATGTGAGGAACGTTCAAGTGCAAGAGGTATTCTACTTGTTCTTGGTGGCGTCAGAGACCAGAACTAGGGCAGCGGGAGGAAGCCCCAGGAGGCTCCCTTGGTCTTGGCATGAGGAGGCGTAGTCTGCATCCTTGCACCTGGGAGGCAGCCAGAGTGCTGCTTTGGGGGTCCCCAGGGTCATTTGGGCATAGTCCCAGTGATCCTGGTGGCCACCTGCTAGCCACATCATATTCAGCTGCCCCCGAGGGCACTTTCATCATGTCGCCTTAAGGCCTCTTTGGGCCTGAGCAACTGATATATTTGCATTTTTCTGCACACAGGGGTTTCCTGTTAGTCTACGCTTGTGTGTCCCAAAGTGCAGAGTGGCCTCGTGATGTGTGAGATGATTTTAGCGATTGCACAGACTGACATTTTCTATTTTAATATTGATGTAGTTCTTTTAATGGATATTAAAAAAATAAAGCTAGCACATCATAATTTCATAAATATTGTGTGAGACAAGGCTACATTGAAAAAGCAAGTGAAACTAAAGTTGACTGAATGAAAAATAGTAAGTATATATATATTCAGATATAGCAAAAATTGAGGAAGTAGTATATGAATAGTTGAAGTCTATTCTGAGTAAATTCTATTAAACTCTCCAGTAAGACATATAAAAGCCATTTTATTTTTCTTACTAGTCTCCCAACTCTATCTTCCACCCATGATAGGATCCTTTTCGCCATCACACAATCCCATTACTGGACAAGACTCAGATGATGTTTTTTTTACTTAAAAAAAAGATATATATTTCTTCTCTTATGGAGGAAATTCCATAAGAGAAGAAAATGTGGAGTGAACAAACAATGTCTTATAAAATCCTACCACCCCATCTTATCCATTGCTTTTCTTCCGCCTTCAGCGTTCCTTCCTGTCCTTGAACCCATGTGTGAGCATTTATCATAGGGTAGATGTCCTTTATACTTTCCATTTTAAATTTAACATATCAGATTGCTTTATTGTAAACTCCTCTACTGCAGTTTTTGCTCTCAGCATTGTTGGCCACTTGTCATTCCTCAAACCTAGCCCAGTCGTTTCTCGTACCTCACTTTGACCCTGATGCCTTTGTAAGGAAAATGGAATTTACGCTGTAGTTCAGGTGCTTGAGTTTTAGCCTCTTCTCCAAATAAGTTCCTTAGGAATCTTTACATACCCTCATTTTTCTTGTCTATAATTTTCCTTGGTGTTTTATAATTTAAAGTTTTCACTTGAACCCTATCATTCCATGTTTTGCCTCTGATCTCCCTAGGGGGCCTTGTATCTATAATATCCTCTCACTAATTCACTAGAGTCTCTTTTTCCCCCCATTTAAACACGTTTCAGAAATCTGTGAGGACTCCATGTCCCATGGGTGTAGGTAGCCGATGCCCTCTCCTTTTGTTCTATTTAAATAAAGCATTCCCACTGTACTCCCTTTCCTTATGACCTCACTCCAGACATTTAAAATATTTACCTTTTTATACATATTTATGCAATCAAATTATTAGCATATTTCCTGCTTTATCCATTTTCTGGCATGTTTTGGATATTCTCCATATAAAATGTCCATTTTGCTATTCTGGGTCAAGACATGGATAAGATCAGGAATCATGATTGTTCAATTTGTTTTGGACAGTTTTGGAATGGGGACAGTTAGACTTGTAATCAGTGTTCTATAGAAAGTTGAGGTCTAGAAAATGTGTGTGTGTGTGTGTGTGTGTGTGTGTGTATTTTTTTAACTAGTTGTTCTTTTTGTGGATTTTTTAAAGGCTGGATTACAGTGGACCTTCAAGAGAGTTTTTCTTCCTGGTATCCAGAGAACTCTTTAACCCATATTATGGCTTATTTGAATATTCAGCCAATGACACATACACAGTACAAATAAGTCCCATGTCTGCTTTTGTAGACAATCACCATGAATGGTAAGTAATTTTATTCCCAACACTTTTCTTCTGTTGATTTTCTGTGATATTAGTTTTTATAGGAATCCACATTTCTTTTAACATTGTTTTCCTTGGAGAAAATCTTATTTTCAATTAAATATCTCATTTGACTCTTGTTTTTGTTGTCAAATTATATACACAAGCAGTCTCCAAGGTAGAAATAGATTGTGTTCCATAAGACCCATGTGAAGTGAGGTGGGTAGAATTCAAATGGTTTCCCATTCAAAGAAAGTTACGGATGATGTTAGGCCTCTAAGTCCCTCTCTGCAGTTCTGGGCATCTCTGAGCTGAGAGATGGGGTAAGGGTGAGTAGGGGCAAGTCCTGACCCAGAGGACAGGCAGCTTCTAGCGCAGCCCTTGAGGAAGTGGCTAACACTGGGAGAAGGGCAGAGCAGCTGGTATGTGGCTGAGGTGACCATGGTATTCTAGGAGGAGGGAGGGAGGATGGGGTGACCTGCAGGGACTCATGGTAGAAGAGAACCCTGGCAGAAAGGCCACTTGCCCCATTGGCCATTTGAAGTTTGTAGCCAGGCATTGCCCCTTTCCCTAATTTCTCACACAACATCATCAAGGAGAACTGGTACAGGATTCCTACCTGGGGATTATTTATTCAGAAAATCCCAAAATTCACCCTTACCAAATGTCCTCACATTTTGTTAACTCACTGCATTTATAGACTTTAGTTTTGTAACCCCCACTTGTTTGTTTCTGCTCACTTTCACTGATAGTAACAAAAACAAAACAAAACAAAAGAATCCGAATAGGACTCATGAAGAAATTTCTTTGAGTCATGAGGTTAATATTGGTGGGTGGAGGACATAACTTTTAGGACTTATTCTTCAAATTAACTTCCGTTTAGCTATAATTTGGAGTCCTCCCAACAGCAGCTATTGCAGTTATGCTAACATAAGTGGAAATAAAGAAAAACAAAGCTGCTGGACATTAACCTTAAAATGGCTGCCTAATACTAAAATTACAAATGGACACTATGAACCTCAGTGTGGGTTTACACTTTTGGGAAGCCTCAGACTTTCAAAGAGCTAGAAACCTGAGTACTTTTGAAAGAGAAAATAAGTGTACATCTCAGTCAGCAAATCCAGTCATGACAGATATAGTTAATAAAGTTTCCAAAGTGATTCAGAGTACAATTGAGCCTTGAAATTTTAGAGAACAGAATGTCCCATGAGGAAACTCCCCCAAATGTCCACATGCATAATTCTTGGATGGTGACAGTTCTCATCAGCAGTGGGGTTTGAGAGGGAATAGGGAGAGAAACTTTCTCTCACTCTGAGACTGGGCTTTTCCTCAAAAGGGACTTGCTACTGGGTTTGTATTAGAGAAATTCTGCTACTATTCATGCAAGCAAACTAGAAGGAGAATTATTTCCCTACCACTACGGGTCTCATTTTGTCAACATCTCTGAGAAGTGGTTTGGGGAAATTTCACTGACATGATCACGGGGAATTCATGATGGCCCTGTGGGGTGCTCCACAGTGGACATTATTGGCGTGGGGTGAAGGTGGAGCAGTATCTCTCTAAATATCAGAGTGGAACAGATGTCTTCAACAAGTCGTTATGAATATCGGCCTAAATGAAGACATAGCCTACAGCGCACACAAACTCTCAGGGATCTAGTAGGCAATTAATCTTGGACAGACTTGGATGGTTAGAGCTGGGAGGCAGTCTAGAAAGCAAATACAACTGTTTAGAAACTGCTCCATTATGTGTAAGCAACCTCATGCTTTTCCTTCACAGGTTCCGGTTCAGTGGTAGGATCCTGGGTCTCGCACTAATACACCAGTATTTGTTGGATGCCTTCTTTACACGGCCCTTTTATAAGGCTCTTCTCAGAATGTAAGAGTATTTTTATTGCTTGTGTAATTAGCATGCAAGAATGCAATATTTCCTTTATTGAAGTGTCAATGTCATTTATCTTTTGTCAATATCATTTATCTGCTCACTACCTCAAATCTGTTGTTATTAAAGTTAATCGTGGTTTAGATTTCTGAAACTAACACAGTTTCAAACACAGTTGCTATGTTTTTCTGTTTCTAATCCTGTAATCCTGTCTCTCCCCCAAAGTCTTAGTTTCACTCTACTTCAAATAATTTATTCTCATTTGTTGCAACACATGTTTCCTGAAGACAATTGTACTTGAAATACAGCACTGGGATTCCTGTGGTATTAATGCCGATTATTAATAGAATAGTTGTGGGTTAGTCTTGGTGACTCACAGCCCCCTATCCTTTATGAGATGCGCTTTATCTTTTGCTTCATGTAGACTTTTAACTGCTTACTCTTGGTTCATATTTTCATTCTCCTTTTGTCTTATTTTGTTTGTTTGTTAGAGTGGGCAGTTCCATATTTTGCTTGAGAACTCCCTATATGCAAGACAGTAATTTATGATGGCAGATGAACATTTAGCATTCACAGAACTTTTATTCGTTGTTATCACAATGAAGGATTGCAATTATTGTAAAATGTAGAGCAAACAGATTCTGTCATGTAATCAGTAGTAATTTACAAGGCTGAACAGGAGAAGGCAACTGTCTGGGGGGTAGTGGCGCAAGCTTGCAATGAAAAAGCACAGAATGATGCCTTGGTTCCATGCAGCTCAGTCCCTAAGTGTACCCGCTTTCTGGAAAATGGCAGCCTAGACCTCAAATAAAAACAAAGTATTTCTAATGGTCTCTTAAGAGGGTCAGTAATAAGACGTTTGCCATCCTCCTTTTGGTACCTTGGCTGATGAAGCCTTAGGCACCTGGGCACTGGGCATCTGTGTTGCTGGCTCCCCCTGGCCCATTTTGCATCTTCTCATTTCATTGCCTTATCGCTTATCTTCTCATTTAAGCTTCCTGAAAGAGTAGTCTATACCAACTGTTGATACACCCTCAACACACTTTAGCCTGGCATCTTTTCCACCAGCAACCTATGGAAGCTTTTACAAACTATTTTTTAGTTCTCATGTCAATGGACCAGTCTGCTGCTTTTAATACTGTTGACCACCCCGCCCCCCACCCATTTATCTTGAGCCTTTCCTCCATGGCGTCCATGACACTGTCCCCTCCCTGTTCTCCTTTGACTGTTATGCCTCCTTTGTGGGCTTCTCCTCTGATTTTCCCTTCAACCTTTGTGTTCCTGAAGCTTTCATTCTTGCCCCTCTTATTTTCTTTCTCTGTGTGCTCTCACGGGGAAATCTCTTCACCTGTTTCATCTCCTACTGACTCTCAAATCTACACCCTCAGTTTTGATCTGTCTTGACTTATAGGCTCAAGTGGTCACCATTCCACTAAATTCCTTCACTTGCATGTCTCACAGGCAACTCAAGTTAACATGGTTAAAACAAAACTCATCAATTTTCTCTGACCTAAAAATGTACCTTCTCTCATGTGCTCAGTCACAGTTCATGGTCCCAATATTCTCAAATCACTCTGGTCAGATATCAGGAGTCACCCTCAAACAGGGATGGCAACTAACCCAACACCTGTTCTACCCTTCCCCACCTCCCATCCCATTCCCGAGATACAGTTCACAAATGATTTATGGTACTTTTTCCTGCTGAACTTGTTGTGGCCTCAGGAATTTTTTTAACTTAAAGCCCTCAAAACTGGCAATTCATCAGAGCTGGCTTGCAATGTGAGTTTATTTGCCACCTCAATTTTAGATATCCTCCTTTATACCTCCTAATAAAACCATTTACTAATTTCCACATTTGCCTCCTGAATAGTTTTTACATTCATCTTCTCCTCACCACCCTTAATAACTGGGCCTTAATTAAAACCCTTATCTTATTTTGTCCAGATTAAGCTGTGGTCTGTAAATTGATCTCCATCCTCTAATAACCACCCCTACCCCATTTAAGTAATCCTCTATACTGCAACATCCAGAGAAACCATTTAAAATCGTATTACACATCTGAGCATATTATTCCCTGTTTTAAAACCTTTTATTCATTCTGAATCACCAAGCTCCTTCGTATGACATTCAGAGTCTGCTCCCAGCTACCGTCCCTGCCTCCGTCACTGAACATTCTGTCTTGTGGTTAACTCTCTGGTCCTGCCAATTTACCTGAAGTAGCCTGCAAACTCCATGCCTTTGTGCTTAGTTCATGTTGTTTTCTTCTTCTCTTTTCTTTTTTCCCCTTCTTCTTTTTATTCCTCTTTACCTCTCTAACTTTTAAACATCCTGCAAAATTTAATAGAGGCATCATCTACACCAAAAAGCTTTTCCTGAATCTCCAGGTCAAAGTAAATGCCCTTCATGTTTACTATGAGAGCTTCCTGTATCTACTTTATCTTTATTTTCTAATTGGAGTCTAACATACCTATGAAAATAGTTCACAAATTGTAAGTATTACTCACCCTAGGCTATCACTTATCACCTTATATTAACTTATCTATTTGTGTGCTTATCTCCCCAACTAGACCATTCCATTACCCTCCTTGAGGATAGTAAGTGTTTATCAAAGTAGCTATTTCGATGTCTGGCACATACGTGATACTTAATAAATGTTTAGACTAGAGCAAACAAAATGACCTTTGAAATTTGGCTGATGGGTAGAAATTTCAAAACAACTAAAGCAAATCAGTTATTATCACCTTACACCTATATAATAGTAACTCCACCTTATATAGAGACTCAGCAAGAAAAAAAAAAGAGAAATATAGAAAACTATAATTGTAGAGAGATTTTTGTGGCTTCCTGTTTTCAGAATCATGGAAAAAAGGGATGTATCTGAATGTGGATCACAGAATCTAGTCTTTGGGGGTGGAAAAGGTAAAGTATAGAAACATACAAAGAATTTTTAATAGGAGAACAATATTTTAAGATAGTATCTCATAGCCCAAAGAATACTGGACCCAAGTTGTCAGCCCGAGTTCCAGTTCCTGCTCTGGCATTAACTGTGGGTGACTGTGCAAATGGCAGTCACTCCTTGCACCTCCAGTTCTGTGTCTCTGATAAAAGAAGGACAGACTGAGTGATTCCTAAGACACTTCATATAATATACCCAGGATTTGAAAATTTTATACCAAATTTCTGAACTGTTTTACTGCTTTGGTTATTGAGTTTGACTAAGAATGTTTCAGAAATTACTGCCTGTTTAGTTGACCTGTTCTTGTCTTTGATTCTTAGCTTTTTTCCCTCATGACTCTGGATTTTTGCTAATAGCTATGCCCACATATTGATTTCTACCTGTTTGTCATCTTAGCCTGTGTGACCTGAGTGATCTAGAATATCTTGATGAAGAGTTCCACCAGAGCCTGCAGTGGATGAAAGACAATGATATCCATGACATCCTGGACCTCACGTTCACTGTGAACGAAGAAGTTTTTGGGCAGGTCTGTGTATGTGAATAACTGGTGACTAAGTATAGTAATTGAAAGCTATTGGTTGGTGAAGAGTTAATTCAGTGGCTAAGATCCACTGCTTATTTATTTGTGGCTTGTTGGGTGGTTTAAAATCAGGTTTATGTACACTTACAGTATCTTGGTTGTAAACGTTATTCTAATGCCAACTGCAGATTAAGATGTTCTGATTTACAGATTGTGGTAACTCTTTGTGTGTTGTAAGCAATCTTTTCATTTCCAACTAAAGTATATTTCCAACATAAGATATTAGAATGGGCCTTGCATAAAATACAGTTTTTAAAAGTCCCAGAATTGAATATTAAATTATTTAGTTGGCATTTGTACTTAACTCTCATTCATGTTTCAGAACTGAAATTGATTGTTTTGAAACTGTGGGAAAATAAACAATATTTTGATGAAGGTTTGAAAACATTGTTTTTTTTACAGTTAGTGGGAGGGTTAGTTAAAAGATTTCTTTCAGAAACTGTATACTAGTTCATAAGTATTATTCTTATTTAGACATTAATATTTAGCTGGTTTTCTGAACTTCGTGTTTTGGAAAAGAAGTTCTCAATTTAACATTCACTTGAATGCAATCCTGTTTCCATAAGTGAATCTTTACTTAAATATAAGCTTTGTATATGTAGTTGATTCTGAACCCTGAAGGAATTTGTGAAAATGTGTTTATGTTCAACATTTAAATAGCAGTGGGCCAGAATCTAGAGCCAATTGATTTTCATTTAAAAGACTATCTGTTTAGTCAGATTTAAAACTTAACCTTCAGCACTTTCAATATTTATTTTTTAGTCAGGGAGGCTTTCAGATAGCAGCTCAATGCCCAGTTTTTACTGAACACAGGTATGCGCTGGGCTCCATGCTGGCGCCTCATGACCTGCTCATGGGATGAGCCCGGGCCGGGGCAGGGACAGATAGCCGGCTGACCTCAGCTCATTGGTAGCAATGTTCTTACAACCTCCAGAGTATTGCTTTGTGGTCAGCCCTTTTGTTTTTTAATCTCAGATTACCGAACGTGAATTAAAACCAGGGGGTGCCAATATCCCAGTCACAGAGAAGAACAAGAAGGAGTATATTGAGAGGATGGTGAAATGGAGGATTGAGCGGGGCGTTGTGCAACAGACGGAGAGCTTAGTGCGCGGCTTCTATGAGGTAAAGACCATCAGCAGGAGGGTGTTTTGTATTCTGATGTCCATGATAACACGGTCCATCTTACTGTCTTTTTTCTGTGTGCCGTATTTCCATTTTTTCTTTTGCTCTATTTACTAGTGCTCTTCCAATTTTTTTCCTATATGTTTCAAGAACACAAAACACCTCCAATGTTTTTCCTATATGTTTCAGCGATCTCTGTTACAAGAGAGCACTGAAATAGAAATGACCTGAATTCAAATAGCATTTGACAATGTAATGACCACTAATAACATTTAAGTCATCCGTCTTACTCATGCTTAGATACGGGTAATCACACCTCGTGCTTGATATGTGAAATGGTTATCCTGTGTACAACAATTCCATATGACTTCTTGAAGGAGCACTAGATCTTTTTCAAAAGAGAAAAAGAAACTGGATTAATCAGTGCTCAATTACAAAGTAAGAACTATGTTGAGGAAAATCTCATAAACTGTGTACTAAAAATACCTTATATTTGTGGAGAGCTTTACAGTTTTTAAAGTGCCTACACAGAAATACATCAATAGTATCCCTAAAACTCCTTGTGCCCTCCTTTTCTGATGAGGCTTTATGGATAGCTGAGGTTTCTCCCGGTTCTTAAGCCATACCCTGTGTTCTTTTTATTCCATAGGTGGTGGATGCCAGACTGGTATCTGTTTTTGATGCAAGAGAGCTGGAACTGGTCATCGCAGGCACAGCTGAAATAGACCTGAGTGACTGGAGAAACAACACAGAATATAGAGGAGGTGAAATTTGATTTATAGATGGCTGGAGTTTTAGTTTGCAATTAAAGAGAGGCAAATGGCTGTCATGCTGGTCTGAATCCAAGGCAGGCAAAAACACTTGCACTCTAATCATAGGCCTGATGTAGTCTCCTGCGAGACCTTGGGCAAGGTACATTCCCTTCTTTTTCTTGTTACCTCATCTGTCAAGTGGAGGAAGGACTGTGTACACATCATCTCAGCATGTCATAACACTTGATTGTTGGTGAAGAAATGTGACTATAAGAACACTAATTAATTGTTTTACGGTGTTGGTAGTGAAGCAGCAGGGAGGTCACCCTCCACCTGTTCTAACTTCACTCTAAAGCTTGAAGAGGCACACCCTCTGAGCTTCCTGATGAGCAAACACAGCTTTCCTACAGTTCATTGAACTACTTGCCAATTGTAATTCACAGTTAAAACACATGAATGCAATAAGACATGGTTCTCAAAATTCAAGAAGTTTATTGAACAAGCCCTTCTAAATTCATTAAGTTCAACTGAAAAGGAAACCGCTGTAAGATTAGTTAAAAACTGCACTAAATGACCCTTCACCAAATGGGAAGCTTGAGAAGTGGCATTTCTATATATCAGTACAAATTTTCAATTAGTAGTTGAGACTGAAGTCATTACAATTTGATTGCTAAATCAGTACACTTTGAAAGGGACCTGATGGTAACCCAGAGTTAAAGTTCTATCCAGTAATTTTAAGCAAAGAAAGAGTACAGTTTCTGAAATTTATTGCAGTGTTATAAAGTCCTCAGAAAGTCATGACAAATAACAGTTGTTTTTGGTTTTGGTTTTGGTTTTTTAACTCAGAACTTAAGAGGTTAGCAATAGTTCTGAACTTGGAGAGTGAAAAAATACAAATGTTAAGCTACTGAATTCATCACTTAGCAGAATACCAGTTATCTGTAAATTAAAACAGAGATTTAAAAACCAATTTTAAAAGTTTGGAGTGAAAATGTAACTTATTTGCTCAATTGCGTTTGTTTTTGCCTATGCTTCGCTCTTCCAGTTCATCACTGCTGCCGTGGGCTGGGCTGGCTCGCCCATTTTCTCTGAAAGGCAGTATTAAGTTGCAGTTTCCGTTGCTGCTATTTCTGAAGTCCAATTTCTGTAATAAACCTTTTCCAGTTGGCCCAGTGTATAATCCATGTATGGCCTTGGTTATTAGAACTTGGTTAAGCAAACTATTTTCATTAACTAGAACACAATTTCTCCAACACACTGTATAACTGGCATCTTACCATAAAAATATTATTAACTCACTTTTCCCCCCTAGGTAATTCAAATAGCATCGATGTTAATCAAATCAGCCATTTTTGTATTTACACAGGGTGAACTTTTATTCACAGTATATGACTAATCAAATACCTATTTCTATGGTTATTGTAAATCTTATCAAAGGAAACGTTGGGAGGAGAGTGCTGGGGGAGGGGACAGGAAAAGGGTGACGCTTGCTGCCATGTTTGCTAACCCAGTTAGCTGGCACTGAACGGAGAGGCAGGTCTGCTACCACTTGCCATATGTTCGTAAGGCAGCTGTTTATGGAGAATACCATGAGACGCTTTTGCTCCCCCCCGCCTAAAAGCTTTGACACAAACAGCAAAGGAGAGGCAGAAAAGTACTGATTCATAAGGCCAGAAAACTTGAAAGCTACCAAGAGCCAATGTACTTATTTTATAGATAAGAAAGCTATTTGCCCTGCATCAAATAGCTAGTCTTTGCCAAAAGGAGGGCATGGAGTCTATGCATCACCATGTGCAATCTAGTTTTATTTATCTTTCACTTGGGTCCTTTTCTTTTCCAGAGGCCACTAAGCATCACTGATCAAGTGGTAAACAGTAAGGCAGGATTCCCCTGAAATCCTATAACATGGGAGGAAAAATTTGAATTAAAATAGTTTTCACTCACCTTTTATTTTGGACTTAACCGCTGCTGGCTCAGAATTGGAGTAGCTTTCTGTACATTTAATATAGCAGTTAATTGGTTTGAATCACTAATTGTACCTTAATCTTTGTCAGCCTCCTCTCTGAACTTAATTTTTCTTTATTGAAGGTTTTAGAATCCACAACTACTGCCTTAATTCACCCGTGGGATGATATTTTTCATTTTGTCAAATTCTGTTGAAGCATGGAATAAAAGTAACATTTAGGTTGATGATTATTTGAGATTTGTTAGTTAAAGAAATTAGAGTAATAAAATTACCCTTCCTTTTTATTAATAAAAAGTAATTTGATTTAAAAATATGAACATTATATGTAGTTTGAAAATAGTTTGCAGTTATGTATTTATTTGTGTAATTACTTCATTAACGTGTCTCTTGTTTACCAGAAGTGCTGTGAAGGTTTGTTTTCTTTGCCACTGTACCTCCAAGCTTGACATAGTGGTATTCAGAAATTATTTCTTAAATGAATGACCAAAAGAGTTAATCATTTCCAAAACTGGAAATTATATTTTTCAGAAATGATATGGTTAAAATAGCTTATTTGTGGTTGTTCTTTCCACTAGCTTTATATAGTGACTCCTAAATGGAAACAGAGACCTCTTGGTTTCATTTAGTGTTGTTTTTGCTTGACTTTTGATGCTCATACAATCATATTTCCAGTGTTATTCCTTAGTCTTATTTTTTGTGTTATTTCTTAATCTTAAATTATAAACAGCCTTTAAAGAATCCAAGGTGCTGATTTATGTCTGGGGGTCTTTTGTCAGTGTGACATGGTGGCTTAAGATAGAAGAATCATAGTAATTTGGACTTTCATGATTGGTTTGATAGGCTATCATGACAATCATATTGTAATTCGGTGGTTCTGGGCTGCTGTGGAAAGATTCAACAATGAACAGCGACTAAGGTTGTTACAGGTAAGATCGCATTAGTTAATCTTTTTAATGCACTAATATAATTGTTGGAATTGCATATTTTTAATAATTACTAAGTATACTTAATAAGTACATATACTCAATAAATACACCCCATATTTATCTGCAAATGCAAGATACACTGTTTCCAGACTCTTCGGATTGCATGGGTCTTTGGCTCCATCCCTATGCAGAACATCTCCAGTCAAGCCTAAGCATTTCATTAGAGTTGTGAGGCAGTACCTACTCCAGTCCAAGAATCCCAAGAACAACATCTGCCTTCGGGGCAGTTTAGTCCTTTCAGAAAGAGGTCCCCGGGTACTCTGCAGGCCAGCATCCTTAGCAACAGAAAAAGATGATCTTCAGTCAATCCCTTAAGGAATGACCCAGTTCCTTGATAAAGAGCTCTTTCTTTTCCTCCATCTAACTTTCAACAAATTAGAGATAACAATGAAAGTTGAAGAACACTGGAAAAACTAACTCATTTTCTTGTGGTGTGTATAGTTTACACAGGGCAATTGCTGGTTGGTTGCAGCTAAAGAAATATCAGACATGAATTTCTGGAAGCCTTCTGGGTGCCCGGACAGAGCCTTACAAGTAGACTGAGTCATAACGGTTTTGGATCAAAGATCTGACCTGCATTTTTGCAGGCCCAGAAATTCTTTTTTTTTTTTTTTTTAATTCACAATGAGTTGATTAGGGACTGAATCTAAATAGATGTAGATTAATTGATACACCCACTTTCTTAGCCTATAATGGGAGATATTAATATATCTGGTTTAAGCTTCTGAGTTGGTCAGCTGTGTGGGTTCCTTTATCTTTTAAAAACCCTTCACATCCCCTTTCCTTTTATAACACACTGTCTTTCCTTGCTATTCTCTGGTCTGGTTCTTGGTCAGAATTTTCGTGTTATGGGTACTCCATGCCTATAAAGTTTCACCTTCCAAGCTCTCCCACCAGCAAGCAGCATGAACAAGAAAGAGGAGGCAGGTGAACAAAATGCATGTGAATGATGCCGTGTGGCAGCTGGTTTCTTTGTCTTACCTTCCCCTTCTGTTTTCTTGGGTTGATAGTTTGTTACAGGCACATCCAGCATTCCCTATGAAGGATTTGCTTCTCTCCGAGGGAGTAATGGTCCAAGAAGATTTTGTGTGGAGAAATGGGGGAAAATCACTGCTCTTCCCAGGTAAGAATAGAAAGCATTTCTTTATTTTCACTACAGTGTTGTTCTAGGGGAGACTTTTAACATACACACACACACACACACATATCCATATATAGATATCCATATATAGATACACACACATATGTAGATTTTACATACATATATGTATATATGTGTATATATATATATATGTGTATGTATATATATATATATATAATCTATTTATGTTAAAAGTTGGAGAGTGGAAAAAGCTTTTAGAATGAATTTATCTCTGATTTAGAAGGGTTCATTTAGAAGGGTTTCTAAATGAAAAAAATTTCATAGTTAAAATGCATACATACATATGTTAAAATACAAAACACAGCCAAACCAAAGCATTTGTTAGCTTTAGTAAAGCAATGTTGGTCATCATACTGTGGCTTCTTACAATTGTGGCTCTAACTTAGATGTTTCCAGGTACTGTAGTTTTAAGTTTATATTAATAACTTTTTAGAATCCTTTCATGAAGGGATTACCATTGTGGTTTCTAAGGAATATTAAATCATGTAAACGTGTTCTATAACTCTGTAGCTTATATTGTCCATGCCTTAATTCCATGTGAATGCTCTCTGCATTGTATTCTCATTCATAATAAGTTGACACATTTCCTTGGAGTGGAAAGAATTGCTTAACTGCTGCTATTAATATACGTAAGAGTCTTACCTTACTACCTTAAAGGATAAGTAGTATTTAAAAAATAAAAAAGTGTTTGGGGTCAAATGGAGATAAGTGGATTTGAAGCAGAAGAAGAGAGAGTAAATGAACAAAAGAGGAATGGATGAGAATTGGTTTTAGAACTCCTTTCTCCAGTCATCAGTAATAACGTAGAATTTTTAAAGTAAAAAGAACCTCAAAGATTGAGTTTTGTTCTACTAATAATAAAACTGCAATTTGGAGAAGTTAACTGATCTTCCCAAGTGATATTAGGTACCCCAAGATGTTATCCTGAGTTTCTTTAAGTACAAACAACTTTGAGAAACCTGTTAACAAGACTTTCTTCTTAGCAACTGCAAGACACTAGTTCTTGAAAATTATGTTGTAAGCATCAACACATGAGAAAGGGGTGATGAAAATGCAGCTACAGAGAACAGTGAATAGTGCAAGCTCAGGGCTGGGCCGAGTTTCCTCAGTCACTGTGAGTGCATCTCAGTCTAGAACATCTAGACGCACTGCTTTTAAACACCTAAGTATTACCTAGCATGCCTGATGTTCCAAATTTGGGAGACTATACTTTTATTATTTGAAGAACTATTATATTTTATTTATGCCTGAATCGTGTTCTTTTCCACCATAAACACATATTTGTATCTCAAACTCAGATTGACACTGTGTGAGTAGGACCTTTCACCCGTCTGAGAAACTGAAGGATTAGCATCAAGGAGGCAGCAAAGGGCAGATTCATTGTGTCACATTTTTCTTAAATCTGTTTCTGTAGAGATTTGTAGATGGAATAAACTGTAACAATAAGAAGATGGATCAGTTGTTCATATTTAATCCCCTACAGTTTTCACCACACCTGGTGAGCAGAGAAAGGCAATTTGGTATAGACGTGACACTTTAGCTTCAGAGAGACTGGACTCTATCCCAGTTCTGTGCTTACCCACAGTGGGGTCTCGGAGAAGTTTCTTAGTCTTTCTGAGCCTCTATTTCCTCATGTACCTTATAGGTTGGTAATTCTGAGGATGAAATGCAATCATTCATCTAAAACATTTACTGCCAACCCTGGCCCTGGGTGAGCACCCAGTTAATGGTTAAGGCTGCCATGATGATTTCTGTCACCATCATCTGCAGTATATAGCAGGCAGTAGCATATTGGAAAGAGCACAGGCTTGGGAGTTAGAAGACCTGGGTTCTAGTCCGGCCTCTGCCACCAGCTAACTCTGGGACCTAGAATATCACTTGATCTCTGGACCCCAGTTTCTTTGTCTGTAAAAGGCCAGGGACGGGGTGGTATATTAGGTTTGGTTGAATTAACACCAACAGGTTGTTGAAGAATCTTGGGGGTCAGACCAGATTCACTTTTTTACTTCCCTCTGAGAGCTCCA
Source organism: Hipposideros armiger (assembly GCF_001890085.2). Lineage (NCBI taxonomy): Eukaryota > Metazoa > Chordata > Mammalia > Chiroptera > Hipposideridae > Hipposideros > Hipposideros armiger. The sequence goes on along the minus strand of NW_017731373.1, from coordinate 987,726 downwards.
GGAAGTTCTTGTGCTGACTCATTAGAAATGGTGGTGTTTTCAGTATCGTTGCATACATACAGTTAGGCAACAGGCATTGTTTCTTCCTTTCTTCATTATGACCTAAGATTGGTTCTAGAGTCCTCGTTTTACCCAGATTATAAAATAAAATAAATAAAGATGAGGCAAGGCATATCAGGAAAGCAGACTATGTTCATACCCTGTCTACAAAAGCCCTAACTTTTCAGGTCCGATAGGAAGGAAGAGCTACTTGGCTTCTATTTCACATTAATCAACTCATACAACCTAGTTACGAGTGCAGCTCTCAGCCCTATGGTACACCAGCTATATGATCCTAAGCAAGAGCCTAGATCCATCTCTGAAGAGCAGGAATAACAATGCCATGCTCAAGGAGTCCTCCTGATGAGAGAGAGAATGTATATGACAGTCCTTAGGCATAGTAGGTTTTCTTTGGTCTTTTAAACCTTTTATCCCAAATCACCTATAAGCCACCATACTGCTGTAACTATTAAAATGTGCTCCACACACAAAAAAGTGCATTGGAGGAAAAAAATAAAAAGAACTTTAATGCATGACAATATCGTTTTATCTGAAGCTATTTCTTCACTGATAACATTGTAATCACCCTTTATGAAATGTGAGGTGTTACTTAAGTATTAAACAAGATCTATAAGATTGTCTCTGGTCTAAAGAGATTGACTTGTATAACTAAGTCCATGTCTTCTACCATCAGAACAGATACACTGAAGCCATTTTTCCTGCGATTTCCTCATAGATTTAAGTTGCAGAACTGAAGAGCTGGTTTGTCTCAAGCTGATCAACCCAAATGTATTTCTTATACTCATTAATGAGAAGAAGTTTATTTAAAATGTGACATTGGACACACCAGAGACAAAGTGGATGGATGTCCTTCTTACTTAAAAACAATATATTGTCTAAGAATTCTGGCATGGGAGGCTGTACCATGGAAAGTTGGAAGTAGCTGTCAAGGATGAGGGCAAGCAGTCCTGGCAAATGGGAGGGCACCTCAGTCTTGCTAGACATGGATGATTGAGGGCCTTTCAACCTAAATGTGCGTCTCATTCTTTTCTCAGATATCCTACTTTCCTACTTTCCTCACTTTGCGGTAGCAGTGAATATAGCACTACTTACCATGTGGGCCAAGCCATGTAGTAAAGTAAATATGGTTGTCTCTGAAGCTAGTACAAGTTGAAGCCATGGCTCTTTTTTCTCTCTTGTGGTAATAAAGTAACCAGAGACCCAGATGATAAATGATGATGGAGGCAGATGGGTGTCTCCGTGGAGGCTTATAGCCTGAACACATGACTGCACTTCCTCTGCTTTGTGGTTGGTAGTTAGCTCTGTATTTTGCATGTCTGGAGATTTCCTATCCCCCGGTGCTCAGATGGACTTATGAGACCGTAAATTCACTTCATGGCAATTGCTCTTCAACATTCTGAAAACCAGGCTGCTAACATCCCAGCCTGGAAAGTGCTAGGCAAATCCTCTCTCCCAGCATGATACAGAGTTTATATGTTCACCTCTGAGGTGCTTGCCAAGGAGGATGAGGGGACAAGGAGGATGAGGCGACACAGGAGTTGGAGAGCTTCAATCACTATGTTGTTTTTAACATTGGGTTGGTTTTGCCAAAAGGGAAAAACATTAATTTTTGAAAATAGCAGTGTCTGGAGATTATTTTGAATGAAATGCTGACCCAAATTAAGGAATAAGAAGCAAGAGTTAATTATGAAATGGGTGTCTCAAGGTGATTGTTTTCCCAGTGGAATAGAACTTTAAAAGATAAAATTATTTTTTTAAAGATAAAAGACAACCTTTTTCTTTTTTAAAACTCTGCTTTTTATTATAAAAATAAAGCTTTCCACAAAAAAATACCAAAAAGTTAAAAATATATTTATCAAAAGTCCACTACTGAGATAACTTCTAAACATTTTGTAGTGTTTTTACTCATTTCTACACATGCGCACACACACACTCACACACACTCTCTCTCTCTCTCTTAAAAGCAAAAATACAATCACACTGCAAATACTGTTTGTAACCTCTTTTTGTTTACCAAGTATCACTAATCGTGAACATCTTTCCATGTCATTAAATATTGCTCTACAATCTCATCAATAATTCAGTTTTTCCTCATCTAGTACAGAAAGCCTTGTTTACTGTCAAAGTGAACTAACAGGTAGGGAATAGGAAAATAACTGGGGAATCCTGTAATATAGGACTTTCTTTAATTAAAAAAATAAAATAAAATGTTCTAGAGCAGAAGATGGGCACTGGAAGGACCCCTTGGTGTTCCCTCTTTTCTGTATTTGTCTTGAGGCAGCCCTCCTTGGTCTCCCCAATCCTCACCACCTGCTGGTCAGCTGAGGTGCTTTGTGGTCTGAGAGGGAATTGGTAGAAGATTTTCATGTAGAGCCTGCTCTCTAGTTTAATCTCCAATATAAGTCCCTCTTCGAGTCTCATTTAGTTCTCACTATCTAACAATAAAATTTTAAGTTTTTACTTTATTTTACCATTGAATTAGCATGTGCTAGCAAAAATATACCAGTGATGACTATTAATATTATCTTATTAAACATCTTTAAATGTGCTATACCTTTTGGATTGGTCTTTACTTTGGGAAGCAGATAAAATGATCATCAAAACATATTATATTGTGTCTACAAAGGGACTCCTCAGTCATTAATGTAAAAATAGAACTACTGAAATAATTTGTGATTATTTCATTGAATGAAGGAAATTTGAATTGCTACAGGCAACAGAACGAGATAGTCCAAGTCAAAATGATTAATGGTCCTTGAGAGCTGTTTCACAAGTCTACTTTAAAGTGTGTATTTGTGAATGACAAACATTTCATCTCTTAAGGAATGGTCATCCCCTTTTCTTGATCACAAGTGCAAAACCTAGTTTGGGTTCACCTCTTTGAAGCATCCTAGCGCGCTGCCCCAGCATGGCTCAGCTGGACCACTGCAGCAGCCTGCTGGCTAAACTCCTGCTTCCCTTCGTACATCCTGTAGCTCCTTCTGCACTCAGTAACCAGCATGATCTTCGGAAGTCTCGAGATCACTCCCTCCCCTCCCCTGCTTACACCTGCTAGTGGCTTAGAATGAAATTCAGACTCCTTGCCAAAGATTACCAGGTAGAGAGCCTGTCTTGCCGACAGTCCACCCTCAACACATACTCTCCCCTCACTTGTTACAGCCACCAGTCTCCTTCTTGCTGTTCCTCAAACGTGCGTAACCTAGTTCTGCTTCAAAACTCTGTAATTTGCTGTCTGGATTCTTTTCCGCCAGTTCGTCACCTGTCTGGCTCTTTCTCATCCTCAAGGACTCAGCTCAGGCATGATCTCCTCAGAGAGGTCCTCCAGGCTCCTGCCTCCAGTGCGCCTGTCACACGTTATCTCCTTCATACGACTTACCCCAATTCCATCATCATGCTTAGTGATTGCAATGTGGCTTTGCCCCCACTGCTGAGTCCTAGCACACAATTGGCACTCAGTGAATATTGTTTTAGTGAATTCTTAAACCGGAGGTATGACTGGACCACTCCAGACAAGATATGCAAAAGTCACTTTTGTATTTCTATATCCTCATGGGAATAATTGGGATAGATATCAGTAATCACGTTGCCAAATTATTTTGAATATTAAATGAGATAACACGTGAAAAGTGCTTAAAATGATGCATAACACATCATTTAGTAAATTTAGCCATTACTACTATTGTTCCTAATACATAGCCTTCAGAGCTGGCATGGTATTTTACAATCTTTAGGTGTGAACGAAATGTGCTCTACCCACCCAGGTTATTTCTATTTAGTTTGAACTTCCAAGGGTTCTCATCCTGAACTGTTCCTTACTGAGTTTCCTTCTCTTGGGTTTCCATCCTTGCATTTAAAAAGTATGTACTCTTCATCTTTTCCCAGGACCATCTACAGGTGAAGAAGTTACCTGCTTATATTGTGAATAGTTTGAAGAGTTCTTTCTGCTAGTTATCCCTGGATGCAGGAATTCCCACTGTGGGAACATTTTACATGCTGTATTTATAAATCCAGGTGCATTTCATCCAAGGCGACCTAATGAGACTTTAGAATAAGACATTAATTAGATAGTAAATCAAATTCCTCTCACAAGCCTTTAGGTACTCATCATGCATTCACTATGTGCAAATAACCTTGTGGGAGGTATAAATGGATCCCTGGACCTTAAAACACAGAGAGGAAAGTAATAGATGAAAAGATAACCAACATCAATGCCACCAGATGATATATGATGAATGAGTAGTGGGGGTAATAAGAGCCATAGAATTCCTTTCCATTGATTCACATTTATTAAACACCTGGTGAGGGTCAAGGGTTGTGTTGTGCCACCGTGGGTTACACAAATATTTGTGAACTAGTCTTAGCAGGAATTCCTGCTCTAAATCTCATGGTCTAAGAATGTATTAGTGGGGATAAGAGAGAAATTATGAATTTTTTAAAAAATCATAACAGAAGTTATACCTTTATTTGTATTAATAAATCTACTTAGGCTAACAAAACAAACACTTGTTTAATTGAATTTTATCACTCTGTGTCATTGGTAACTTTGGATTTTCATGCTGATTACAACCTCTAAATTCATCATCTCCCCCCACCCACCCATTTCCTATACTTCCTGTCTTGATTAATGGCACCTCTGCTGTATCACTCTCCATACCCGTTACTAACTCCCTTTCTTCCATGGAATAAATGGAAAAGGTTTTTGCATGAACACACCTCACTTCTTGTTGTGGCCTTGCCTCCCCATCTGGCTTCATATCCACCCTTGACTCCCGTCACTCAAACTTTTGCACTTCTCAGGTTTCCTGATGATGCAATGCTTCCTTGCACTTCTGGGCCATCTGCTGGGAGCATTCTTCTCCTTGTTGTTGATCCAGAAAAACCCTACACACCTACAAGTCCTTCAAGGCTTGGCATAAATAGAGTTCCCTATGAAACCTTTCCTGACTCTGCAGAGCAGACTTGTACCTCACTGTATTATAGTTGTTTGTGTGCTGGGTCACTAATAGCCTATATGAATCTTCTGGGTTAACTAGACAAAGGTATCTAGTAGTCTTATGGAGAAATGTAGCGCTGAGCTAGGTAGGGCTCCTAGTTTGGTGAGCAGAGCCAAAGGTAAGCTGGATTTCAGCACCTGCTCATGACACCCAGATGCCCTAGTACAGAGCACAGACTGCATGACACTTAGGGGGTCCCGTTTGTATATTTTGCTGCCTGGGTGTAAACTCCTTGTAGGCCAACACCAGACTATTCATTCTTATCTATCAGGGTCAGCTCAATGCTTGATATGCAGTATGAGCTCAGTATTTGTTCAATGAATGAAGGAATACATGAAATGTAGCACACTTGAAAAATTAATTTTTATTCTTCAGGGCATTTTGAATAGGAATGACAAGCTTTCAGAATATGGACTCTTCAAGGGGAAAAATAATAAAGAAGGTTTCCAGGTGAAGGGCTTGGGTGCTGCCTGAGCACTCATTGGGCCCTGAATTGGAGGCCCTGGAGAGCGAGCCCAAAGGAAGCCCCCCTTTGCCCACTCCACAGCCCAACTCCAGGCCAACTCTGCTCCTTCTGCCAACATGCCCCAAGAGCTCTACAGACATACCTGATTGCCATAGGGGACGCCTGTGGGTAAAATAGGTAAAATTTGGACTTGATAGGTAAATTGGGTCAGGAATACTCACATCTCCAAAGAAATCGTGACATAAAGTGGTATATTCCAAGATCCTTTGGGCATTTTCCAGACTGCTTTTAATTACTTGATGAAGAGCTGGGAATAGGAGTAAGGAAACTGAACTCTCAAGGATTTGACACTGCTGCCAATTTAAAAAAAAGAAAGAAAGAATATAGATAAACACTTTCTAAATTATAATGCAAATAAAAAGGATTTATTAGATTCAAATACATTTTATTTCTAGGACTACATCTACTAGATGAAATGAGGTCCGTGGTTTTCTCCTTTTTTTTTTTTTTTTTCCTCTCCCTCTCTCAACTTAAAATGCTGATTATAATTTCTTCTGTGTCTTGAGTCTTTATAATCTACCAAAAATCACTTCTGGGGAAATGGGGAATAAATTAATAAAAAAGTACACAGAGAAATACATTAATCAGTTGATCTATGAAAATTTAGATGTAGTTGTGATACTCGGGCTCACTGGATTGGGGTAATTCACTTGTCTATAGGAAAGAAGTGAGGGTAAGCACGTGACCTCCTGGTTAACATTTGAAGAATCCAGAAAGCACCAAGAGATCTATTAAGCCAGACCAGATGTCTGGAGGGCTTTTAAATCTTTATATTGATGCCAGCACGATTTCCCAAAGACGGGTTCAGACCTGCCCTCCTTGAGTGGTTCTGGCTGCATAGATCAAAATGAGGTAAACTCATTATAGCCTTAGTGTGGCTGGCTTTGAAAGATTTGAAAAATGTTCCTTTATGGAGACTGAATAACTGGATGTGCTTTTGCTGCCAATATCAACATCGTCCAAGGGCCCTCCTGTTATTTTCTGCTGGAGTTTTCTTAGGACATGGAATGGGGCGGGGGAGGGGGTGTGAAAAGCCTCAGAGGATTGTGTGTTGTTTTGCTTTTTTTTTTTTTTCCTGTTCTTGGCTCGTACAGCAAGTTGATGGTAAATATTGGGCAATTTATTTAACCACACGATTCCTCAATTTCCTTATTAGCAATGCTGTCCTGTTTATAAGGAGTTTTGAAATTTTTGCAAACACAGAAAATGCTGGTGTGGATAGCCAATGTAGATATCTTATTTCTCATCCATTTGATGTCACTCACTCCAGTAATGGAGACCACCTGCATCAGACTCACTTGGAGCAATTGTTAAAATGCAGATTTTTAGGCCCACCCCAAACTTCCTGAATTAGAATCTCAGGGGGTGCAGCCAAAACTCCCCATTGCAAACCAGCTTCTTGGGTGACTCTGATGTACTCTAAGTGTCTCTCGGAGTATCTTTGCATTCTGGGGAGCCTGAGCTAGAACTAAGCACCTAAAAATCCCCTGGCATCTCCCAGAATTTTCCAGACTGACCCACTGAGGACCATTTTCCCCAAAGCTACTGCATATTATGATTGTTATTCATTTAAAAAATATTTGAAGCTTTATTTTGCTAATCCCTGTCCTCAAAATGTATATAATCTAGTAGAACGTTGAGGACTAGGAGTTCACAGTCAGGGGTGAGATGAAATTAACATTCAGCCTTCTAAAAGTGAAAGAACAGGGCCGATGAGCATTGGTCTCCCTGTTTAGGATTTACTGTTGGACTTCCCCTAGGAACCCAAGGTTGAGATCCTATTCTTGATTTGGCCACTGACTCAGCTTTGACCTTGGAAAAACCATTTAATCTTTCTGCACAGTTTCCCCCTCCACAATACATACTTTCTTCATCCTTGTGAAGCTTTTTTTTTTTTTTCAGAGTTGTTGTTCAGTTTATTCAGAAGCAAAGTTCTGTTAGGTAACTGTATGTTATGCAACCAGATGTAAATTAGGAAGCAGTGATAGCCTGAGATTATGTATCAGTAATGGTGATTATGTCATGACTGAGGAGTATCAGAAAAGGTTGTCCTGTCCTTCCTTTTGTGTTGAGAACTGAATCTTTAGAGGAAAGAGTGCCCAGGCTTATGGATTTACTGGATAAGATACTATAGTGTCTGCAAAGATGCTATAGAACTGCAAATAGACATGCAGAATTCTTATTTCTGTGCTCAGAAGCCTGGGAGAAAGAAAGGGCAGCTGTTTATACCCAGCTTTGCCTCACAACCTACCCCTGATAGGGGTGATTCTGTTGTATCTCATTTATCACATTTGCCGCCTTCTCTTGGACTGTTTAACTTCTTGGAGACCTTGTAGTTTTCTATTGCTGCATAATAAATTACCACAAACTTAGCAGTTTAAAATGACACATAATTTTTCTATCACTGTTTCTGTGGATCTGCAGTGCAGGCATGGCTTAGCTGGGTCTTCTGCTTAACATCTCACAAGGCTGAAATCAAGGTGTCAGCCAGACTGCATTCTCACCTGGAGGTTCACCTACTGAAGGACCTGCTTCCAAGCTCCCTTAGGTTGTTGGCAGAATCCATTCCTTGTAGCTGTAGAATTAATAGCAGCTTACTTCTTCAAATCCAGGAACAGTGGGGGTCTCTGACCTCTTTTAAAAAGATCTCACCTAATGAAGTCAGGCCCACTCAGGGTAATCACCCTTTTGATTGACTTAAAATTAACCGATTATGGATTTTAATAACATCTGCAACATATCTTCACCTTTGCCATATTCCTTTCGTTACAACTGAGTTACAGATCTTGCTCACACTCAAGAGATGGGGATTATACAAAGGCGTGAGTCATGGCACATCATCTTAGAACTCTGCCTACCACAAAACCACAAAGAATTAATATTCAGCATTCAATCTAAGTATGTGCAAGATGTTAATTGGAGACTTAAAACATTACTATTTATGAATTCTCATTCCCATGTGTGGGATAATTCTGTTAATTCTTAATTAGCTACAATTAACCTTAAGTTAAGGGAAAGTATTTGGTTGTCATGAGGGAAGAAACAGGCTTAACTAGAGTGTGATAGATACATTCGCCTACAGTTGTGCCCTGTCCTAAGAAAATAAAACATTAATGGGGAATTATTGCTTACCTAGAGAAAGGATTATCTTGAATTACTTGTATTTCCTAGTTCACCCAATATGATTCAGTTCACAAAAATGAATTCACACATATCTACTCAAGATTATAACTATATAAATTAGTTACTCATTGAGGAAGAGTTCTCCCGAAAGTTGACCTATCACACTTTTTGTTCCACCAGCACTATCAAAAAGAAAAAAAATAGACAACGAAAACCTTTTATTAGGCATAAACAAGAGAGATCACCTTTCAGCATGTTTCTTACAGCAACACATTGAAGAGAGAAAGATAATGTATCAGAAATGGATAACAACCAGATTAATATTGCTCTATAAATGAAATGCATAACTAAATTTTAAAAAGTGAACAGGCTAGAAGAGATTAGCAGGAAATAATGCAAGAGTCAATCTCTTTATTTTTGTAATATTCATATAAATCAATAAGAAATCCTAAAGCTTTAAATGATAAATGGACGCCACACTCATTAGGATGGCTATTATAAAAAAAAAAACAAAAAAATAAGTGTTGGTGAAGATGTAGAAAAATTGGAACCCTTGTGCATTGCTGGTGGGAATGTAAAATGGTGCAGCCGCTATGGAAAACAGTATGGCAGCTCCTTGAAAAATTAAAAATAGAATTATCATACGATCGAGCATTTCTACTTCTGGGTATACACACAAAAGAATGGAAAGCAGGGACTCAAACAGATATTTGTACACTAGTGTCCATAATAGCATTTTTTATGATAGCCAAAAGATGGAAGCAACCCAAATGTCCATCAATGGATGAATAACAAAATGTGGTATATACATACAATGGAATATTATTCAGCCTTAAAAAGGAAATTCTGACCCATGATACACCATGGACCTGGACAACATTATGCTAAGTGAAATAAGAGAGTCAAAAGAAGAAATATTGTATGATTCCATATACATGAGGTACATAGAGTAGTCAAGTTCATAGAGCCGGAAAATGGAATGGTGATTGCTGGGGCAGGGGAGGATGGGAGTTAGTGCTCAATGGGTACAAAATTTCAGTTTGGGAAAATGAAAAGTTCTAGAGATGATTGGTGGTGATGGCTGCAGAACAATGTGACTATCCTGTGCACTTAAAAATGGTTAATATAAATTTTATGTAATATATATTTAATCACAATTTAAGAAAATTAAAAGAAGATGAACATGTAGATCATAAAACAGGGAAAGTTACAAACCACTTGACTTGGGGAAAGATGCTGTCTTATTGGTAACCAAAGGAAAAAAAATTTTTTTAATTTTATTTAAAAGAAGTACCATCTTTTAGTCTAATAGGATAATGAATGTTATGCATCTAAACACATAGCACCAAGTATGGAATATAATTATATGCAAAACGTTCACTTGTCTGCTTCTTCCCTCCTTCTAGAACAGAGGTAATGTCTGCATTTAATATTTTTATTCCAGTGTTTCACACAAGATAGACTTTAAACCATTCCTAGGACTTTTTTTTTAGTATGCTAGTTCAATTTTTTAAAAAGTTAAACCTTTCCCTTGAGGCCCAGGTTGAGGTTCCAGTGTAAAGAAGGTATAATAAAAATTATATTAAATACAATTCTGAAATAGCTTATCATATTAAAAAAAAGTGTTTGGCTGCAAAGATTAATTAGATGATTTCCCCTCAGTGTGTCCTAGAGTTTGTATTAACAAGTGGTAAACCCTGAGCCCATACTATATGTCCTAAAACTGATATTCTTATATATAACAGCCCCTTTGCTTTCCTGTTCTTAATAAGACACGTGGCCACACATCTGCTTTATTATCTCTTTGTTATCTTGGAGTTTCCATGAGTCATGATTATCTTTTATCAATTTAATGAAGGCAATTAGAGTAAATCTTTTTGATGGTAGTGAAATGTAGCTAACAATTATTAATTGGTCAAACACTGTAAGCCAGGCATTGTAGTAAGCATGTTTCTGTCACTTCATTTAATCTTCATAGCCTTCTGAGATGAATGATACTATTCTCTTTTCACTGGTGAGAAAATTGAGTCTCAGAGAGACTTAATAACTCACTCCAAATCAGACAGCTGGCTGGTAGAGCTAGAATTCAAATCCGTCTGTCCAACCCCAAACCTCTGATGGTCTCACTATACTACACTACATTGAGTAATATATTTATTTCGTAAGTATTAAAGTGATTTATAAAAACATTCAAACATGTGACTTTGTAAAAATAGCTCATTAGTAATCACAGCTCCTAAAATTCCATATCAGTTCAGGAGTATATTTTAAGTCAAAGTTGTTGAGCTCCCACAAACAAGCTGTTGTGCGTTCAGAATAAAATGCTTCCTCTTCCTTGTCAAAAGTGCAGATTTGCTTCCTGATAAGATGCACTATTTGAAGACTATCTATTTTTTTATTGTGATTCAGGTGCAAATAACAGGAAAGCATATTTTTTTCCTATCTTGGCATGCAGGGAGGTATTTCTGAAAAAAAATACTTAATGTAATGATTTAAATGGCCATTATTTTGCATTGTGATTTACGAGAAAACAGATTATAGCACAGGAGTCAAAGAAGTAACAATGGTCCACAGACTTCAACAGGAAAGTCCAGCCATGGAATTTCCCAAGACACTACTCCACGAGGCAGGTTTCAAAGACACTTCGTGCTCTTCCCTGCCCAACAAAATGAAAAACTACAAAACCGTAGACTTTCTAAGAGACATCCAGGCAAATGCCAACCCTGAAAATGAATTACTTTGCAAGAACTTATACTCATGCCTTTAAAAAAAAGGAGCATCAAGAAAAACAAAAAGACAAACTTGTGTTTGTAGTTTTTAGACAGCTAAACAAATAGTAATATGTACATAACACAGATTTTAAATGATTGTGAAAATATAAAGGAAACATATTTTTTATGCCCTAAGAGAAATTAATACCCTAAGGATTTTTTAAGTCAAAATGTTTTCAAAGCTTTTTCCAAAAGGAGTTTGAAAATGGACAACAAACCAACCTGAATATAAAAGAGAAGCATGCGCGCACACACACAAACACACATACACACAAAACAATGTTATTTCACTCTAAGCAGTCTAAACTATGTATGTGCGCTTCTTCTGTTTGCAGAGCTCACACTTGCTTTAACCGTCTGGATCTTCCCCCGTACCCATCCTTCTCCATGCTTTATGAAAAACTCTTGACAGCAGTTGAAGAGACCAGTACCTTTGGACTTGAGTGACTTGGAGGCACAATGCCTGGCTCCCTATAAACAGACAATTTCAGAAGCTGCCCTCCAGAAGAATGGCTGAACACTGGAAGTTTCAAGAGTACGCTTCCATTAGAGTAAACCTGAGTGCTGTTATCTTCCAGGAACACGTGCTCTGTCACTATTGGGGAATGGATAGTGCTGATGAGTCCTCTGTGAAGGATTTGGGTGAGCTTGATGCCCAGGGAATAACCCAACAGTCTTTCAATCAACAGTTCTTGACTGCCAAACTTTTTTCCATTTGTTATGTTCCAAGACAAAGATGAACCTGTACACGGTCAGCTCCATGGTAACTTTCAGGGACTTAGGAGAATCTGGAAACTTACCTTTGAACATGGTTGAAGCCAAACTGGCAGCACTTGACCCAGTCTCCAAATTAGTGCAAGTTAAATAATGTAATAAAAACAAGTATATTTCCTGAAAGTACATTCATTTAAGCCCTAAGCTATAACAGAATACTCATTTTCTTGCTTATGCGTGCCTGCATGGTGTGCACCATAGGTTTCAGCTTTCATGGAACACGAGTGAAAATGAGACCAAGTCACTATGAGGTAACTTTAAAGATTTGCAATAAGGTGGTCGATGACAATGTGTATACAAAGTGATATGTGTGTAATTATGGCTGAAGACAAACTATTATACACTGAATTACTAATGACCGATTTTATGCTTTATAATGCATGAAAACAATTTTAAATAACTAGCAATTAATCACAGAATATCAGGAAAAAAATACACAGTGAGTTCTGTTTATTTTTTATAGGTTCGTTATATTTATGTTCTTTAAGATGTATATAAGAACCTACCTACCTGCCCTACTGTATGTGTCACCTGTTCCATTTTCATGTTCCATGCTTACTTGGGCATCATGCTAGTATGTATCCTTTTAAGCACTCTCAAGGGAACAAAAGGGCCTTTTATTTTTATAAAGGTACACAAAAAAATCCCCCCAAGTATTTTGCACTGAATGTACCAAAGTTGAAGGGACATTACAATATGACTAACAGCAACTCCATCACTTGACAAGTATAATAGAAAATAGCGTCTAAATCCAACTTCCTTCACAGTGCCATGTCTACCACTACAAGGACTGTGCATCTAAGTAATAATTTTTTAAGACTCACTATATGTGATAGTATGATATGCATTTATTTAAAATGCATTAGACTCTCTTCCATCCATCAAATACTTTACAGGATGGCATTTAATAAAGATATTTCGTATTTCCCCCACTGCTTTTTATTTGTACAGCATCATTAAACACTAAGCTCAGTTAGGGAGCCATCAGCAACACCCAAGAGATCAGCTTTCTTTAGTAATAAGAATTCCATTTTCCCTCATCAGTGAAGACATCACAAATTGAAACTCTCAATACTATATTTTTAAGCCTGCATTTTCACTGATGCATAATTTTCTTATCAATATTAAGAAACAATTTTTCTATGGTATCTCAGAAACTGCATGACATCACTAATGTTATTTCTGCTTAGTTTTATCAGAGTGTCCTTCATATTTTATTGCTTTGGGGGTTTTCCACATCATTGTTTATTTCCTGACTTATGGCCATAACTAATCAGACTTTCAATACAGTGAAGTTAAATTGTGAATAATAAAAGCATTGGATTAACATTTGGTTTGCCAGCCTGTGCTTGTACAGGCATTGCCTGGACAGTTCTTTGAGATATAAGTAGCCATGGGATTCCAGTTCTGGGAGGTTGGCCATCTTACACTTTACAGAGGTTTTATGCATGGTTTTCATATGTTGGTTTGTAAGAACTGATCGCTCCCCTGTTGATGAAGCTGTGTTTACTATTGAGCCTCTCAAGAAGAATCCCACTCGTGTTGCATTCCTGCACTAAAGGCAGCTACTGCAGTTTGGGGAAGTGTTCTGGAAAAAAAGGTCACATTAATCTGGAAATAAGAAAGGAAGATTTACCTGTGTACTAAATTGGACCAAAAAGAAAGGGAAGGGAAAAAATTAATTAGAAATGTTGCTTTGTATTTACTGACCATGAATATAGATATATATTTAGTTTTGCAAACTATTTTTACTTCTTTATAGTTTTTTCACTATCGGAAAAATAATATAACATACTTTTTAAAAAATCCACATTTTTGATGGTATATAAGATGTCTCAGAGCTGTCATTCTCTAAGCAGCTGATATAAAAGGTTGCATATCTTTCAAAAATACATTCATAAACCCTGTTAGCTCTCATTTTGGTTTGTGATGCTTTGTTACCATATTCCACATTATTAGGTAAAAGAAACTTGAATTAAAATGTGTTTGTTTAATTATTTCTAACAAATATATTTCTTTTTTAAAGCATTCAACTTTTTCCCAAATAACAGTATAATCGTCTAATTGCTATTGTTCTCAGAATTGGGAATTAGCAAAGATTTACTTAGCGTATCAGCACACTATGATAACTGATATATTATTTTTCATTAGTAAAACAAGTCCAATAACTATATGAAATATTAATTACCATCTCCACAGAATAATTGAGACTTTAATATACTCTACAAATAGAAATACCCATAAATATTTTCTTCTCTACTGTGAATCTAGATAACTTGGCTGTATGGTCCTGTTTTCTTTAAAGAATTCTGAAGTGATGCTTATACTGTACTGTCTTATAGTATAAAAGACAGTCACAACACATCCTATGTGTGTGCAGAGAATGTCTCTGAGATGAGAGAAGCAGCACACTACTGGTCATTCTGTGCCAGCCACTGCGTTTGATCATGAAGCTCCAAGATTCAAAATCTGCCCTTGAGAAGCTGACAGTCCGGTGGAGTAGATACCAAGGTTCAAAAAAAAAAAAAAAGTATTGTTAATAAAATTCGGTATGTTTTACAATCAAGGATTGAGAAGAGAACTGCTTCTTCCACCTGGGAGATCCATTGAAGGCTTCACACGTGGGAGATACTGTGGCAAAAAAAGAAAACAAATTCACATAAATGCTCTTCATTAGTAGCTAATGGCATGTAGTACTGTGTTGATACTGGGACTGGTCAAGTGTGCATTTACACACTCGGGTTTCAGGTGTGCAGGTGGGGAGCTGAAGCATGAAGGAACAACTCAAGGATCTTCAAATTTTCAAAGAAATGCCAAAATGAAGTCCTGTAGTTTTCCTGCATCTGTACTACAATGTACCTTCAGCTTTCAGTGTGAAAAATCCCAGTCCTTCAGCCCAGCCCACTCTGGGGTTCCAAGAATTTTCTTGTGTACAAAGTGAATGGATCTTGGCCAAAGAAATGCAGTCACAATTTTATAGCATATGTTGTGTTTATAACTTAGTAGAAATTCTGTAATAAATGAAGGGAAATTTGTTTCACCTGCATAACAACTGGAAGTGGTAAAACAGCACTCAAGTGATTAACAGTAATGGTAATTTATGACTTGACCACTTCTAATTAAGGCAAACATTTTACAATGAAGAGTTAAAAAATCTTTCCGATTTTAACCTGATTCAGGAAATTCCTAAGGCTGGTGAAATGATGCTATATCATCATTAAGAGATACAGTAAAAACATGCAAATGAAGACTATGGCCTAATCTCCAAACTGAGTCTGAGTTTCAGATCCTTTCTTGTCTGCTTTCTGATTTAGATGATGAATGAAAACAATAGATCTTGGACACCTTACGTCTATAAAATTTGAGTTTAGATTACTGAGAATGTCATTTTTAATTAGGTTTTAATTTTGTGAAATGGATTACCTTTCATGTTCGATCGTGTTTTCCAGATAGATTTGTTTGTTTAACATGGAAGCAAAGAAATGCCAGCGACATTAAAGCTTTCTAAATTGTGGTTTATGGCCAACCACCACCCACTGGGTGATAAAGGATGATAAAAACAAAAAGGAAAAAGAAGAGCCCAGCATTTGTGCCCTCCCCCCATACGAATGCAATGCTAACTATTGACCAACTGTCAAGGCTGAGGAGTGGTAACTACATTCCAAGGACCTGACACCAAGGATATAATGAGTGTGTGTGTGGCTACCCATATCATAGCAATCTGGACCAGAAGGAATGCAGGGATGGTTAAGACAGGACTGTAACAGAGGGAAAGTTAAAACAAGGGTGGAAGGATCATGTTAGGGCTTGCTGGTGGGTTAGGAACGGATTGACGTAGCTTTGGTTTCTGACTTTGAGAAAAAGAATGCCATGTTGCCAAATGAGTACTGCTTGATAATCTACCAGGTGGGAAATACCCTCATTTTATAAGATCAGTAGGTTGATAACATTTTCTGTATTGTAAAACAGAATTTTGCCCAAAAGTATTAAAGATACCCATGGCTTCATCAGGAGATTTGACAGTTTAGTATTAAATTATGTTCTGGATTTTTTTAACCTAAGAATTATTGTTACTATTATTGAACTTTGTATATGAAATATAAGAAAGTGTGTTATTGGCAGGTATTATGCTTAAGTTGTCTTTTAGCAGACATTCTTTAACATTAGAATAGCTTTTGAGACATTTTCATGGTTTCTAATGGTAACTGAAACGTTCTCTGTTAATCTAGAAAGCAAAAACTGAAGAATTCGGTTGCTGAATTACAAATGGTGACCTAATTAGTGTTTCCAATTTTTCAGGAAGTTAAAACACATTTGGTTAGACCTACTATGCAAGGTAATTTATTCGGCTTTCATGATCGAACAGTTCAGCAGAATTGGAAGGCCCTAGTTGCTATGGTTTTGGGGGAACACGGCAAATTAAATGTATAGGTGTGATCTTTATGTCTAGTGGCCTTGGGTGGGTGATATCTTTCTATCCAATTTTCTTTTAAGATATTACAACCCTGAGGAGTATTGATAGATATGTTGTATGATTCAAACTGAATCAGCTATTACTGATGCTAGTAAGGAACCATCAGTAAACTGATTACTATCACCTTCTGTAAAAAAAGGATGGATAACATTCAAGAAATACTTGGAATGATTAACCAAGAAACACACAGAACTGAATGTTCTTTTAGGACCCTAATGCTCTAAAAGATGTTACTACAACCTATGTTCCTTTATATGATATCATTAATAAAATTTGAGGCTGTTACGATGTTGGAAAGTGCATAAAATGACATGTTTTTATAATAGGGATGCAGGCATTCCAAAACAGATAAATATACATGCATCTCTCTTGCCTCTTACTGAAAGTATTAATCTAATTTTATAATAATGCTTACTTTTTAATATTAAGGCTCTGTAAAAAAATATTTATTTCTAGGATTTCAGTAGAACACAGGTGGTGTATTTTTTTAAGCCTTTCCATTTCTTTTCACCAATTCCACCCACTGTGTCTACTATAGCATGTATCACAGTTAATAGCTGTGTTTCCATTTTTGTTGATTTAAGCTTCATATTCAATGTGACCTTTAATAGAGAATAATAATGGGAGGAATTTGCTATTGGCATGAAGATTATATAGCTCTCATTTCACCTTATATTTAAATTTCATCTGTTTATTTCAAAGCAAATAATGCAGATTGTTGACATCCTAGAAATGATTCCTGGGTGGCATTAAATGAAGCCGGGAACTCTGCAAAGTACACTAGTTGTTTGTTTTCTGCAAAGTCTGTATTCTTATCCTCACCTGAACCCCTGCCTTTTGTGTTGTATTTTTTTTTATGACTCTGAAATGCTTTAAGGGAAAGATATTTTAATGTGTACAATTTGTTTTATTTTCATACTGATCTCTATTTTTGGTTAAAACCATGTTGCATCATGAAATCACTTAATCCAAAATAAATCTTCTTTAAAAAAATAGATTATGACTTTTCTATGATACATTTGGGGAAGAAACAACTCAAGAGGGAAGAAAACAAAGTAGGGATAAAGGTCTCATGGGATTTGTATGTATCTTTATGGATATAGGAAATTCTCTTTTCGTGATATTTATAACTAGGAATCTATTTTATTTATCTCTGAAATGTTATTTTACTATTTGATAGGCCGTCAATTAATGTTGAAGAAATGAATTAACACAAATCATAATCTCTTAAATCACATGGGTTGAGACTGTTAACTGTTAAGCCCTCTTGGTTGAATGCTTATTTCATAAACACATATGCACACCACTGCCACCACTACCACCCTCACCAGCCTAATCCAGAGGTCACGTATTCACAAATCTACAGGGGACAAGTAGGTATTTCACAGGTGAAATTGGCTGAGTGTGAGTAACAGAGTGCTGGGGTTCATCTAAAGGGGGCATTCTAATATTTTGCTCTAGCCGATTCTAGTCACATGAAATTCAGGTCCAATGTTGAAAAGGAAACCAAGATATCTAAAATTTTATGTAATACTTCTAGATCTTTTTAACACTGGGTAGATCAAAGCAAATATGTTGATAGGTGGAATCTGCCTTATGTGTCCACCAGTTTGGAACCTTTGATTTAATCACATTATCTTTTATATTTGACTGGTAATGTGAATAAATTGGCCAAATAAAAAAAATATTACTAAGACATGGCAGTTAATAAGAAGAAATGGGGAAAGGGAAAAAGCTAATATATACTATGAGGGTAGACAATAACTAAACGATGCACTTGAAAATGATCTGTGCTTACCAGCATCTTTCTGAAAACCAAATCATATTAATTCATATGAGTTAAGAGGATCCCAGTCAAGATTTCATGGAACAGATGTGCTATTAAACTCTTTATTCTGTATTTTAGGATAGAAATGAATTTCATATATTACATGAGAGCAGTCAAAGACCCATCCTTTATAACTGACTAAAGTTTGACATTCATATTGAAAGGGAAGAGCAAGAGATGGCATCCATGACACTAACTCCCTAGTGGTTGTATCGTAATATTCCCTCTATAACCTCAATGTACTTCTATTATAATAAATGTATCTGCCTCCATTATATTGTTTGAATGAAAGCTGAAACCCACTTAATTAGTGAATGTTTGAAAGATGCATAATCCCCACCATCCTGCTAATCACCACCAGGGAGCCTTTCTTGGTGTTTTTTATTTCATTCTTTAATCCAAAAGCATTTAATCAAGAAATTGAAAAGATTGTTTCTCCATACTGCCTTCTTTTTCTTGATCAAAAATGTTTACCTATGAATGGCTTTTTCTTCCTTCTAAATAGATACTTTCTTCTAAATAGATACTGGGTTGACTAGTATTCCATTTGTCAACCAAGGTAAACTTTGGAATCACAATAATACATTGAAATAACATTTGATAAAGATATATTGTTTACATTGATAGAAATGAGTTTCACACATTTTATGTGCCCCATTATTATAGGTCCTCTCAAAAATTTTTTAGATTGTTCTACTGAACAATCAGTAGATTGTTCAATTAGAAAGAAAAAGCGAGCAATTTCTAAAACATAAATCATTGGAACAATATGTATTTCTTTGACAATTTATAATAATGTTATGAAATAGTACCTCTTGCTACACAAAACAGTTGGGTACTATAATAATCCGTGTCTAGTTGGTATTCAATTGGCACTGGAAAATGAACCCCAAATCCAAATTCTTGAACCTTGTCGTGACATTGCCAATACCCCCCTCTTTCTGCCTTCACACCCAAATTGAATTCCTGAGCTCAAGGCCCAGTAAAGTCCTCCTTTTTATTACTATGAGGCTTTTGACCCAATGTCCGATGCAATCTCCTATGAATTATATTGAATCACATGAAGGACATTTTTTATAGTTAACGGTCAGTTATAAAGAGACCAGAAAAGGTCAAGAGACTTCCTATACCTGTTTCTCCCTAAACCCAGATTCACAGCTTGATCCTTTGCATCTGACTTAGAGGGAAAGGCAAGATCCAAGAAGAGATAGTGAGCCAATAAAAAGAAGTAAGAGACGACGATGATACATGAACCTGGATATATAATATGCAAATCTGGAGCTGGTCCAGATTGCCCGCTCTATGATGTCTCAGGGAAGAGGGGTCCCTGAATGGAAACAGTACGACTGATAGGTCCAGAAAAATGGGAAGGCCCAAAAACTGCACAGCCAGACCTGACTGAGGTTGGGCAGCTCCTCTTACCTTCCAGCCTCGTGGCCTGGAAATGCAAGAAAAACCTCAAGTGATAAAATCCCCAAAGAGAACAAGATCCAAGTCTGGAGTGGAGGCAGGGAGAACGGACAGGAACTGTGCGTTTCCCATTCAACTCTTAAATGATTGGCTTCCCAGAACAGAACAACAAAGCAAAACATTTTAACTGTTGGCTAAAGAACGATTCGCTAATTAGTGATCATTGACTATTCCTCCAGTTTCAATTAGGAAACCATGTCAATATTTCTTAAATGTTGCATCGGGTCACCAATAGTGATGGAGGACTCTCCAAATATGGAAATGTAGCTTGAAGCCAGCCCTACCAATATAACATTACTAGTATGCTTCATTGATTTTAAGTAAAACTTTCATATATCATCGAACTGGATTTTAATTTGAAAATAAGAATTTTCCCCCATTAACATTAATAACAGCTGGTTCCCCCACTTCCTCAAATATTAAAGAAATTTGCTGATCCTGTAAGACACCACTTTGATCTTGTCTGTTTCTTGGCCAGACATTGTGTACCCTGGGGTGTGCACTCGTTGGTTTGCACAGCAATGTCTAATCATCAGAGTCTCTTCCTCATATAATACTACTGATATAATTTGGAGTGAAAATGTTTGGGTTTGTTTTCTCTCGTCTGCAATTAACCTGTCTGTTATATCACTCATAACAATGTTTAAGGAGGAATGAAGATAACAGGCTGTTGGAATCTTGGAACCAAGCAGGAATGCCAGTAGCTTTGTGGCTGGAGTGTATATACAGAGCTCTTCTAACCAGCCACACAGTTTGGGTGGGGTGAGAGTTGTATACATACATGCTGGTAAACTAATGCTTCCTAACTGACTTTGATCTGTCCTGAGCTAAGGCCCTTAGTTAAGATATAAAATCATGTTTGAAAACTTAGTCCTGCTCCTTGGAGAAGTGACTGATTCTAGGAAATATAAGAGATGAGCCCAGAGTAACTCATAGTGCTCGAAAGTGAGGAAGTACTTTTTTTATAAAAAGCTCCAACAATGGGAGTATGTCAAAGGGATACAGGAGTCAACTGAAAGAGCTCCAATGGCCAAAGCTGGAACAATTTGAGCAACAAAAAAGTAGTATTGAATTATAACACAAAATATAAAATAAATATTCATTAGTCCATATGACAAATAAATTATTGAATAATAAATGAAGAAGAGACAAATCTTCAGTGCAGAGGAATTCCAAATAATGTGCATATCTATTCCACCCTTAAGTGTGGGATGCCCAAAGTTTCTTCCTTCCAAGGTCAATATCAACTGTCATAAAATCATATGGATAGTATGTTCCTTTGACAGGATATGATAAAAATGGCACTTTACTTCTGTGGTCTTTCTTTGAAAACCCATAACCCCAGTTCAACCACAAGAAAAATATCAAATTCTAATGTACAAGCACTCTACAAAATCTCTGACCTGTACTCCTCAAGACTATTGAGGTCATCAAAACCAAGAAAAATCTGAGAAACAAAGCAAGAGTCACAGCCAAAAGGAGCTTAATGAGACACAATGGCTAAAGGTAGTGTAGCATCCTGAGTAAGATCATGGAATGGAAAAAAGACATTAAGTAAATACTAAGGAAATCTGAATAAAGTATGGACTCCAGTTCATAATAATGTATCACTATTATACAAGCTCATCTGACATTCTTGCTACATTAATAAAGATGATGTTGATGAGAACCTGAGGGCTATTTTTGGCTGAAAGAATGAAATGCCCAGGTTTTAGAGAATGGTGTGAAGCAGCAGCTTTTTCACCTGGGTGTCATGTGGCAATAAAATTTAGCCCATACAAAACATAAAAGAAAAATTTGTTCCTGTGGGTGCACAAATGCCTTACTGTTATTATGAAATCTGCATGTGGTTAAAAGGAACATTTACTAATAACAATGAGCAATTATTGTTCACTCTTACCATTGCTATAGAAAATGGAATAAATTTTAACACCCACATAAAGAGAAGGGCAATCTCAGAATAAAGAACTATCCTTTCAATAAGTTAATCTGTTTTTAATCTGTTATTTACAACCCACCAGTCCTAACTGCTACATTCTGTAAAGCACAAAGCGCTGTCACATAGGAAGTGCGAAAAATATGACTGTGTTGTGGTTGCAATTGTCTGATATCTGACATCCTACATGAGGTGGGCACTTCCTTACCTAGAAGAGTCCTGCTCTGGTGTTCAAAATGTGGACTGGCTTTGATGAGGTTTTATTTACCCCTCTTCCCTTTGCTGTGACCGGTTTCTCTTTCATTGGGCCCATTTGCCTCAACCATGTTCATGAGCCGGTTGCTAGAAACTGTGCTATCCTTTGGGGAGGCTCCGCTTCTTCATCCACTGTGTGTCCAGACATGTGAGCCTCTTTTTCCTGAGATACTAGAGACCTGGGAATAGTGTCATGTCAGCTTCATCCAAGAAGTGGAAGCTAACTCTTGGTCTTCCCTGTTCTGAGGGCTCGTTACCCACATGCTAAGGCATCAAGGTGTAGTTTATAAACACATGGCCTTCCTCACCAAAATGACTAAAATTGAAAGGACTGATGATAGCAACAAAGTTGGCAAGAATATGGAATTCTTTGCATTGTCGGTAAGAGTGTGTATTGATGTAACCGCCTTGGAAAAGTGGCAGAATTGACTAAAGCTAAACAAATGCAGAGCTATGACCAGCAATTTCACTTCAAAAATGAGTGTGTATGTCCACCAAAACACACGTTCAAGAATGTTCTTAGCACTTTATTAGTTACACAGGAAATAACACAAATGTCCATCAACAGTAGAATAAATAAATAAATTGTGATTATATTAATATATTGAAATATAAGCCAGTGATGAAAAAGACTGAGTGCTGCAAGCAACAACAACAATGAATCTTGCAGACAAAAGAAGCCTGACACACAAGAGGGCATATTGTACGATTCCATCTATATGAAGTTTAAAAATTGGCAACAGGAGTCTGTCATGACAGAGCTCAAAACAGTGGTAGCCTTGGCAATAATGACTGAGAAAAAGTGTGTGTTTAACCTCCGACAAACTAAAAATGTCCTGTTTCTTTATGTGGACTGTGGTTGCAAGGATGTTTACATATTTAGATTTTATCAAGCTATGCACTTAAAATATGAGCAATTCTTATGTGTAAGTTATAAGCCAATAACAAAGAAAAAAATTTAAATAAAGTGAATTTGCTTTAAAAAACAAACCAAAAAAAAGCATGGTCTTTGAAATATGACAAATCCAGCTCCATATCCTTGCTCTGACACTTATTTCACTCTGAGCCTCACTTTTTTCACTTGTAAAATAGAAATAATTCCTTTCTCATGCAGTGCAGTGCTTTTTATGTTAAGTGAGATCATGTGTATCTAGCACATTGCTTTGGGTTTGGTAAGTGCTTAATATACTTACTTCCTTTCTGTCCAGGTAGAGGGGCCTCCCAGTTGCTATATATTGTCTTTAGGAAGTCCATCCATCCATCCATCCATCCATCCATCCATGCATCCATGCATCCATCCATCCATCCATCCAATCAACATTTCTTGAGTTGCTGCTTTGTGCCAAGCACCATGATAGGTGCTGGGAAACACTGCTGAGTAAAGCAGTCATGGTTCCTGTCTTTGGGGAGTTTACAGTCTCATGGGGAAGATGGGCAGTAAACAAACAAGTCCATAATTATCAATTATGATGAAGAGTGCTATAAAGAACAGGGAGCAGTGAGGGACAGGGAAAGCCTCTCAGAGGATGAACTATTTAAGGTGAGAACTGAAGGTGGAAGGGCAGCCGCTCATTGGAAGATCAGAGGGAAAGCTCCTGCAGCATCCTATCATTGAAGTATTATAGCATCCAAAATAATTACAGAGTAGACATAAAAGACATAATCACTGCCAAGGAGAGTCTTCTCACACATAAATGCGTGTTAGAACATCTAGTCTGCTTCTCAGAAGTTTCTTACATACTTCCTGTCCTTAGAAGTTGGGCTACCAGATAGGTAACTTTCTCCCATAGTAATGCAAACTTGTTTGTATGGTGAGTTATGGAGATGGGACATAAAGGGAAATAAAAAATGAGAACAGGTAACCTGTTACTTAGGAGGTAGTGCAGTATACCAAAAAGGACATGGGATTTATAGTCTGAGTTCAAATTCTGTTTCCACTCATAGTTCGATGACCTCAAGCACGTCGCTGAAATTCTCTGAGCCTGAGTTTCCTCATCTGAGAAATAGGAATAATAATGGCTACCTCAAGGTTGTGTTTCAAGAATTAAATGGAATGACATATAAATAGCATCTTGCAAAAACACTATTGCCATGCTTTATTTGGGACATTCCTGTCATTTCACTGCAAAAACATTAATCCTTTTTCCTTACGTAGTTTCACTACAGAAATGTCAACATTTAAAAACAGGTATGCTCCTTTTTCTTAAATATCTTCCTCGAACCTTGGCTATTGGTTTGGAATTCTTAGTTCTGTGCTAAATCTTATTACTTTAGGTGGTAAATCATTATTGATTTTCCTAATTCTCCACCCAAAATTGCCACAGGAAACCCAGGGCAGTTGCAGGAAGTAAGCATGGCCCAGCCAACTGGGCAGACATGAACGCCAAGCTTCTGAGTGCTATCAGGCTTCTAGAGCTGCATTCGGCCGCAGGTAAGAGAGCTCGGGGCTCAGTCTGGCTTGCCATCTAGATTTTCGGTCCTCCTAAAAAATCACCTCTTCTTTTCTTCTCCATTGTCTATTTGCTCTAGCATAGGGCCTCCTATAATCTTTCAGGAAAAGGGTGGGAATGGGAAGGAGAAAAATCAGTCTGATAACTCTGTTCTCTGGATGGTCCTCTCTCTTAGGGCTTGGTAGCTCAGAAGGGTCTACAATCTTCAGTTCCAGACTGAGCCCTGATCTCGGTTGGGAAAGTCACTCTCAGAGTCTCTATTCTCATTTGTAAAATGGGATAATTCTAGCTTTGTTTACAGTAATCTCATGATTGTTGATACTCAGATAAAATATTGCATGTGAAAATGCTATATTAACTCTAAAATGCTGTACAGACTTCAGGTGCTGTTAATATTAAATACATCCTGTGCCATATTCAGCATGTGTGGCTGGCCTAAAAGCTTTTTAGATCTGCTCAGGACTGAGCTACTAAGGGGATTTTTCTAGGTCAGTGAGTAATGGAAAGTGTCTCAACGGTATTGCCCACTTTTACTTTGAAAAAGCAACCTTCTCAGATATAGGCTTAATAGTGACAAGAACGCAAGGCCTGGAAAATTAAAAGATAATTTAAAACTATGCAAAACTAGCCTGTTCTGATAAGTTGTGTAATTTATTTGGGCAAATAGCAATGTGCTGTTGGCCTAGGTTAAACTGAGCAAGGCTCACTGAAGTAATGGGAACTGATCAAATCTTCATTTCTGTGATTTCCTGTTCTTTTGCAAGTTACCCTGGGTGAAAGACAGGAAGTAACAAAAGGAAAATGATTTCAGGCGTATGCTGAGTCTCTCAAGTCACCAAGATAATCATCTGCAAAGTGCTCAGAAACCTCATATTTAAAAAAGATGCACCCCCAATTTAGGCATGTAGAAATAGGCTATCATTGGTCATTACATGTGCATGTTTTTCCATTTTGCAACCTGTTCTCAAGGTGGGGTGTGCTGAGTTTTGCTTTCCTGTTGACCTCTCCTATATACAAACCTTTTCTCTGAGAAGTTAACTGTGGAAATACCAGAATACAGATCCAAGAACTCCTAAACTCAAACCTGGGCAATCAAAGAGCATGAAAGGAAAAAAAGCGATGGGTTGTTTCCCGCACATGTTTTCTCTAAATTACTTCAAGACATTATTCCAAAGAATCCTTAATCTGTGGTAGCATTTCAATTGTAGAAGAAGATGCTTTTTTAGTCAAAATTAATTTAAGTCCCTAATAACCTGAGTTAGCATGAAATGGGAAGATCCGAAGGGCATAACTAGCCTACATACTTTTCACCCTTGAAGTCTAGCTAGAAATTGGCCAGAATAAAAATACTGTAAAATTTACTTGCAAAATTGTAGAAGGCAGAACCGTTCCAGGCCCTACAAGCTCAAACAGAAAATAATTATATTTTATATATGCCATTAAATAATAACAAAAAGTAACCTAATAAGAATCAGTTCCAAAATCCTTTCTGGATAATTTGGTACATTTAAAATCTAGTGTGCTTTTCATACCTTTCTTAAGTACTCTATAAAACAAGATACTCTCAAATGTGTTAGGACATTTCTGTTTTGATTGGCTCAGAAAGGCTGGAGTTACTTGAAATGATTTATAATGAACTAAGCACATGGCATGGCGTCATCAGTCATTCTCTTCAGAGCCTCTTGCCTGTTTTATAGAAACTGGATAACTGGGTAGGAAGTAACATGTGAAAATCTTACACTCTGCTGGTCGAAAGTTGGATCACGATTCCAAAATTTAGGTAAAAGTTTATAGCTAGAGTAGAAGGCCAACATTTTTTCATCTTTCAATATGCTAAACATTTTAATTTATTTATGTAGCTGCTTATTTTTTTTATAGCAGATAAAGTAAAAGGGAAGCTTATTTTGCTTTTTCTTTCCTTTAACCGTGGTTTATTTGTGGAATTTTAGAAACGTTAATGTCAAAAGAAGTCAAGCTACATAACTACAGAAGTGAACTAAGAAACCAATTTTTGGTAGGGTCAGTCAGAGTTATTAATTGCAAGCAATTAAGCATCTCTGGATGATTGCAACTGAAAAGGAATGTATTTAAAGGATATTGTGTAGCTCATAGAATAGAGACCCAGGCTGAGAATTAGGGCAAAACAAGACAACCAGGATCAATATCCAAAGTCACATGCATGGATTGTTCAGGTGAAAACACCGCTAATGCCGAAACCCACAGTTCCACATGCAGTTAGCGTTGCTGACAGCACTAACAGTGGGCAAAGGAGGTGTCATTGGAACCAATGCGTCCAGGGTCTGCTCTTCCTGCCACTTCTGCTTCTGTCATAGAATTAGATCTGGCCCCAGCCCCACTTGCTCCAGAGTCTATGACTCAAGTGGATACAAGTGGTTAATAGAACCTAAGTTATTGCTCCTGTCCTTGCTGCAAAGGAAGCTGGGAACATGAACACCGGGGGTGCCAAAAAAATGTATACAAGTGAACACGTTGGTCAATGTTGCTCAAGCAGTAGTTTGCCGTAATCAGAAGTGTCTGGATGCTGATGGTAACCACTTGGAGCACCTCTTGTAATTGCAGAAGTCAAACGTGACTTGTATTCATCTTTTGTTATCGGTATATATTGAGCATTAGAATTTTAATACAGCTTTCCTTTCTTACAATGTGTCTACATTTTTTTGGCACCCTCTATATTTGTCACTTTCACTTCCATAAAGGTGAATTCTCTAAACACTGGAGGTCTTAAGATACAAGGTGGCCATAAAATGACAAATGTCCCAAAGATAAAAGGGCAAACTGGTCACTATGATTAGAACAATAGCTCTGTCTTTCTAGTTTTCAAATATTTTACACTTAAAAATTAGTAAGGGACTAATTTTTGGTCCTTAAGTATAATCTACATAAACAAAGACTTTGTTCTCAAAGAGTCTTTGTTTATGTAGGTTATTCCTATCAATATTTGCCATATTAGAAATTAAAAGAGACAATTTTGAATATTAACTCATTTAAAATAACAATTAACTACATGTTAATAACAACAATTACTTGTTAACATAAATAACACATTTTATGAAAAATAGCTAAATTATCCAAAACAAAAGAAAATAATGATAAAGTTGGTATTGTTTTACATTTTTGCAACTTCTCTAATTCTGGCTTGATAGAAAGCGATTGTATTCTCATATCTCCTTGTACACTAATTTTGTAATATTACATGTCTGTATTCTCTAGAAAACTGAACCATACACTCGTGAGAGAATAAGAGTGAAAAGGGTAAATATCATCTTATTATTTTATGAAAATAATTTCAACCTTGAGGACTCCCTTAAAAGGTGTTGGGGTCTCCCTAACACAGTTTGGAAATTTCTAGATGAAAGATTCACTTTGTGATTGGAATTAGCTGATAGATATACTGAAACACACAATTCTTTGGATCCCTCTCTTCATTACTGATGCATATATTTTTACCCAAGATTGGGAATTTTGCTCAGAGGTTGACAGGATTGAGCCTGCATCAAATTACTAGTATAGGGCCGGCCGAGAGTGGCGCGATGGTTAAGAACTGGCTTGGGACCCCAGAGGGCCCCGGTTCAGATCCCACATGTGGGGGCCGGTGACACTGCCCTCCACAGCTGGGATGCTGAACAACAGCTCAACCTGGAGCTGGGCTGCCATGAGTCGCCGGCGACGGCGTAGACTGCAGCCCCTGCTGCAGTTGGTTGCCATGGGCTACTGTATGTAGTCAGCAGCCAGCGTGAGCAGCCAGCAGCCAGCGTGAGCAGCCAGCCGCTGTGAGCAGCTGTCCAGAAGCCAGCGACTGGTCTGCCTCACCCAGAAAGAGTGCAATGATGGTGCCAACTTGGGCCAGTGAAGCAACGTCCTCCACAACTAGACTGAAGAATAAAATGACAGCAACTTGTCTGTTCCCCTTCCCCCAATTCCCCAGCATTGTTCCCATCTCCCCAATTCCACAATAAAAAAATCTTTTAAAAAAATTACTAGTATAATGATATTTTGAATAGGCTGCAAAAGTAATAGCTGGACTGTATTTTAGTTATTTTATGGATTTTGTCCTTCCCTTTGATTGCAAAGGTTATTTCCAGCTCTAATTTCTGATTCTATAGTTCCCTAAATTTGGATATTCTAAGCAATGACAAACTCATTCATTATTTTAAACCACCTTTTCTCTTAGAACAGTTTTAGAGTTACAGAATTATTGCAAAGATAGTATACAAAGTAACCCACAAACAGTTTCCTTGTTAGTATCTTACATTAATAGAGTACATTTGTTAAATTAATGAACTGATACTAATTTATTATTGTGAACTAAAGTTTACACTTTAGTCAGATTTCCTCAGTTTTTCTTTAATGACATTTTTCTGTTCCAAGATCCCATCCAGGAGACTACCTGACATTTAGTCATTTTGTCGCCTTAGGCTCTACTTGGTTGTGACCATTTCTCAGACTTCCCTTGTTTTTTATGACTTTGACAGTTTTGAGGGCTAGAGGTCAGGTATTTTGAAATATGCCCTGAATTGGGGTTTGTCTGGTGTTTTCCCAATGGTTGAGCTGGGTTATGGGTTTGGCGGAGGAAGTCCACAGAGACAAAATGTCATTCTCATTACATCATATTAAGGGTAAGTATTATCAACATGACTTTTGACTACTGCTGTTAACCTTGATCACCTGGCCTGAGGTACTGCTTGTCAGGTTACTTCACTGTAAATTTACTCTTTTCTTCTCCCTTTCCATAAGGTGCTCTTTGGAAGAAAGCCATTCTTTACAGCCCACACTTACGGAGTAGGGCGTTATGCTCCACCAACTTGAGGGTGGAGTATTTACATAAATTGTTCATAATTCTTCTGCATGAGAGATTTGTCTATCCTTTCCTACTTATTTATTCAATCACCTATTTATATCAGTATGTACTCACGGGTATTTATTTTATGCTTTGGGTCATAATCCAATACTACTTTATTTATTGATTACGTTGCTCAGATTGTCCCAGCTTTGGCCACTGAGAGCTCTTTCATTTGGCTCATGGGTCCCTTTGACATATTCCCATCACTGTGTGGTGGTTTTGTTGGTTTGTTTTTCTTGAACTTCCTTCTTTCTGGCACTTATACAATGTTCTGGACTCATCTGTATGTTTCCTGCCCCAGTCCTAGAAGCATCAATTTCTCCAAGGAGCTCTGGTTCCTTTTATTGGAGAATGCTATTAGAAACAACGATCTGAACAGTAGGTGTGCTTACTGCTCCTGGAGTGTCATTGCTTCTGCGTGCTCTCAGCTGGCAAAGCAAGGAGATAAGTGTGTAAACGCACATATCTAGACATATTTCTATATGTAAACATCAGCATCTATATTAAGCTAAACATTAGGTTATACCAATGTCTCTCACTCTAATCATTGCCGCATGGATCATTTCTAGTCCTCTCCTCTTGCATTTGTTATATATTTGTAAAGTTATTTTAATAATTAAGAAATTTTGGGAGGGTAGTTGTGAGAGAAAACAAAAGGATGAAAAGAGCAGGGAACTCAGAGACTAAAGTGAATTAAACACCCAAGAACCTGTGCTCTATTGTTAGTAGCTACAATTATTAATCTACAATTATTAAATATCCACATAAAAGGCTATAGTAAACTGTGACCTTGAATCCTGGCTCCGTTAGTAACTTAGGTTGCTGTGAGGGAGTATATTACTTCCACATCTCTTAGTTTTCTTATCTTTAAAGGAGGAAAATACAGCATTTTACTCATAAGAGCATGAGAATTGAGTTAACACAAACAGCACATTTAGGATTTAGGACAGTGCCAGGCTCAGTATTTATGAGCTATTGTTACTTTGTACCCTATGGGGTAAATGTATTATTATTTCCATTTTACAGATGAAAAAACAGAGGCACAGAGATATTATAAGCTGCTTGAGATCTCGGAGCTACTAAATTACAGACCCTCTCTCTTATAATCTGTGCTCTATAAAGAGTTTCTGATTAGCTCTATATTTACATCTCTTTTTGTAAAAATGAAACTATGAAATGCTACTCTATAAATTTAAAGGTAAAGTTAACCACTGAAAAGACTCAAGGACATTTTGAATATTCTTAATGTTAGGGATATTGTGATAATCATTAATATTACTATTTCCCACATTACCAACACTTTTATGCCATGAAAGGACTCAGCTAGTAGAGTAGACTGGCTTTTTCAATGCTCATGCTGTCACCTTAAGCCAGTTGAGGCAAAGAACACTCCCAACCAGGAAGTTGGTAGGGTTTAAAGTTATCCCTGGCTTACCTATACCTGTTACTGCCTGTTGTAAGAACACTCACTTGGTCAAGGATTTCCGAAAGCTTTTCTGTTTCCACCTGCCATGTGCTCTGGGGAATGTGACACCAGATCATGATTCATGGAATATGCAGTTGGTAGAGGAAGTTTCTTAGGAAAGTGAAAAGAGAGGAGGTTTGTTAGGGAGAACGAGTAGACATTTATCTAAAGACAAATAAATGACAATTTAACACCCTATATTTATTTCTTTGCCCCAGTCAGTATCAACTTACCTTTAAACACTAGTGACTCTAATTTCTTTATCGCACACAGCCCTGGACATCACCATTTGTCAACCTTACAGTTTCATTTTGAACCTGGGTGCCTCCACCAGGTAGATTCTAAATGGTAAAGCAGCCACCTTCTTCTCCCTTTTACTGACCAGTGACTTCACCATATTTTTTCCCAATGATCTCTCCTAGCATCAATCATAAGATATGAAGAGAGTCATATCTTATGAAGTCATTCAACAAATATTTGCTTAGGACCTATTGTGTTGCAAGCATTTTGCTACACACACACACCGCACAAGGCAGGACCTTAGAGCTGGTATATTTCTGGCTGGAGGATATCAGTTCTACAACTTCGCTGCAGTTTCTACTGACTACTTTGATTTGCAAATATAAAGGATTCTTTGATGCACAACCTTAACCAAATTATGTAGACAGCTGAGTGAGAACAGCTGCAGGCAGAACAATGTGGCCGGATGCTCTGGGGTTGGGTGGGATGGATGTGCAGTGAGGTGGCTCCAAGGAGAGGAAGCGGTGATGGGCCAAGGTAAGAGCCCTTGACAGATTAAATCACCTTAGACCCCAAACCATGGTGGAAGGAGGCCTTAAATATTCTAGGACATGCTATCTTTATCAGGATATGCAAATACAACTAGGATATAAGTATATTTTTCTTTGCCCATATTATTCAAGTAATTGTTCAAATAAACAAAGACAATTATTTTTTGGCCTGAAGTATGTCTGACATAATGAGGTGGAATTTCCTTAGGATTAAGAGTCAGGAGACCTAAATTCTTGTTCAGGTATGCACCAACTGGTTTAGTTGTGTGATCTTTTGCAAGTCCCGCAACTTCCCTCATTCTATTTAGATTTTCTCCTTTCTAAAACAAGGGAGTTGGGCTACTGACCCTTAAGGATTTTTGAAGTCCCAAACTGTTCTGATGCTATGATCTATTGAGAACTTACTACTATGTCTAGTATGTAGAATGTCTATTACTACATCAAACAGTTTTGAGGTTCAGAAGCAGTTAGAAGGCACGTTTCTAGCTCTCTGGACCTGTGCTGTCCAAAACAGTAGCCACCAACCACATGTGGCTATGGAATACTTGAAATGTGCTACATAACTTTATCTTAATTAGTTTAAATTAAGAAACTGATACTGTATTCAGTTATTGAAAACTTTTTTATGTGTGAAACAATGTAGGGATATGAATCTTCCCCCCCCCCACCCCCATGGTAAATTTTATGCAATCTAAATACAGATCAAGTGTTTTCGACAAAAATTAGCATCCTAACTGGGATGTGTTGTAAATGTAAAATACACCATATTTCAGACAATATGAAAAAAGACTGTAAACGATCTCACATTGATAATTTTCTTATTGATTCCATACTGAAATGTCAATATTTTGGATACATTGGGCTAAATAAACATATTAAAATTAATGTAACCTGTATTTACTTCTTAAATGTGACTGTGTACTAGAACATTTAAAATGGCACATGTGGCTTGCATGACATTTCTTTTAGATGATTTTGGAAGCTTATACTCTATAAACTGTGGTGGGTGGTTTGATTGGCAGTCTAGAACCTGTCAATCATGGGTGCTTTGGAGAAAAGAATTGTTTCACCCTTTGAGGAGGACAACAGTCCTTCTATACCAGTCTGAGTCATTACTCTCATCAGGAAGGACTTACTCCAATTACCTTGCTAAAAGCATTTGTGTAAGAGAGCCAGGGGATGAGAGGTCTCCTCGAACCTCTGTGGTCCCTGTGCTTCCCAAATTGGAGTGTGCTACAGGCATTGTGGACAAATGCACTGTGACTTATCCAACTGCGTACATCCAGCATTCCTACCTCCAGAGAGGGGATCTATTTGGACTAGCCTGTCTCTATTCAACATGAGTACCCTGTTGGGTGGAGGTTTGAGCCAAACCCCTTCTGAAGCTGTGACCCCTCTTTTGTCTGGCTGCCGTAAGTCTGGCCACAAATTTCTGGTTTAAGTTAGAGACAGGTAGTAGTGTTTCTTTTGCACTTTCCACATAGATTGAACTGTAGGATCTTGACACAAAGATAACGGTAAGGCTTTCTTCAAAAGGATCATGTGTCAATGGCAGGAGTTTTGAATTTGGGGCCTTCTTCTCTATATAAAATCCCACCCGCCTTCTCTGCATCTTTAGGGAGTAAATGTACCACCAGGAAGGATCAACCTCCCCTGGTCAGCATGTGGTCAGTATGTGATGACTGACCTGCTGTGACTGTGGAGGGTCACTTTCCCTGGAAGGAATGTGGTGAGTATTGTGACATAATCAGAAAGGACCACCATCCCTGGTCACATACGGTGATTCACTTGGAGTGATCAGAGAGGACCACTGCATTAGTTTGCTAGGACTCCCCTAACAAATACCACAGACTGGAAGGCTTTAACAAAAGAAATGTATTTTCTCACAGTTCTGGAGGCTACAAGTCCAAGAGCAAGTTGTCAGCAGGTTTAGTTTCCTCTGAGTTTTCTCTCCTTGGCCTGCCAATGACTGCCTTCTCACTGTGTCTTCACATGGTTGTCCCTCAGTCAGTGTTGTCTATGTTATAATTTCTTCATTTTGGATAAGGGCCCACCGATATAATCTCATTTAACCTTAATTACCTCTTTGAAGGCCCTATCTCCAAATACAGTCACGTTCTGAAGTACTGGGCGTTAGGACTTCAATACATCAATTTGTTGGGGACACATTCAGCTCATAACCACCACAATCCCTGGTCAGTATGTGGCATTCAAAGATCAACTTAATGAACTGTGTTGGAAGAGGCAATAACCACAGAATGACCAGTAGGTCACATGGGAATTTCCTGCTCAAGGGAATGAAAGCATGAACATGTACCTTTCACATGGTTATGAATGGTTTTAGGTAAATGAGGTAGGATGGAGGGACATGTTGAGTCCTGAACTTTACTGAAAGGCCACAGATGTCATAGTCTGCTCCTTGCTACCAGGACTTGCTTGTTACTTCGACCACAGTGCCTGAGACCAAGCAAGTGTAGTTGAGTGTCATTGGGATAGGGTGCTAAATCTTAGCTGGCAAATCTGACATCAGGCACAAGGGTTACCAATCTATTCGGGGGCATAAGAGAAACACACAGAATAAGAATAAGCCCTGCATCTAAGAACACAGCAAAGAGGTGATCAGGATGGGAGCAGAACGCGGAAAACAGCAAAGATTTCTGATATCTGGAGAGGGGAACCTTCTTAAAGTTGGAAATTGATGAATAGGTGCCAATGAGGAAGGTGGTAAAAAGCTGGAGCCAAGGCAAAGGCAAGACATGAAAAGACCCATGGGAGGCTGATTGGTTGGAGCAGACGGCTTATAACCACAAGGAGGGTTGGTTTAAAGTGGTGGAGGAGAGGAAGGCCTGCATCTGGGTGTGAAGTGATGTAGGATTAGGTAAGTGACAGAAAAGAAGGATAATTTGAGGAGATTACTAAGAGCTAGCAATTGATCAAATGTTGGAATGGAGGAGGTCCAGAGTTAAACCACACACAAAACAAAAATCATCACTATAACACAGTCCTATGATCCTTGGAGGTTACTGGTTCCAGTGCTCATGCTGAGACCTCTGGGATGCTGCCCCTGGGTTTGTAAAAGGAAAAGATGGGAACAATCTCATTGGTTTGTGGATTCTTAGATAATAACTGTGGCTGTTTGTTTTGTTTGTTTTTTGTTTTCATCCTAACTTTAGGCTTCTCTAGTCAATCCAATAGCTAGAAACAAGAAACTGGATAGATGGAAGCAATATTCTTCAAGTGACAAGGCTTAGGGAATAGACACATTAAACTGGGATGAGTCAGTTAAGAACAAGCAGACTTCACTGAATGACTTTGTAGCATTTTATGTATTTATCTTGGTAATAATACAGTATGGAAGAGTAAATGGATGGCTTAATGGGAATTTGTTTGGCTTACTGGGCTAGAACAAGGAAACTTCCTCTTTAAATATTGAGTGGGTGTGGAAGTCTTTCGAGAGTGATTCTCTTTCCACTATATTTTCCCAATAGTCTTCTACAATTATTGTAAATATACGAGGTCCAACAATTAAGTTCACAAACTCATAAGGTATGTAAGTACTACATACCTCATTGCTGAGTATCACTACAGACACCTTCGAAGTACTCCCTTTGGGAAGCTATGCACCGATGCCAGCACCTAGTCCACCCTTCAAAGCAATTTTGGAACTGTTTTTCTGGAATGGCCATCAGAGCTGTCATATTACCCTTGATGTCCTGAATGCCATCAAAATGTCTTCCTTTCAACTTTTCCTTTATCTTTGAGTAAAAAAAGAAGTCATGGGGGCCTGATCAAGTGAGTAGGGAGGGTGTTCCAGTACAGTTATTTGTTTACTGGCTAAAGACTCCCTCCCAGACAGTGCCATGTGAGCTGGTGGATTGTCGTGATGCAAGAGCCATGAATTGTTGGCGAAAAGTTTAGGTCGTTGAAGTTTTTCACGCAGCCTTTTCAGCACTTCCGAATAGTAAACTTGGTTAACTGTCTGTCCAGTTGGTACAAATTCATAATGAATAATCCCTCTGATATCAAGAAAGGTTAGCAACATCATTGCAACAAGTTCGCAAACTTGTCAGACCTCATACTCTGCAAGCAATCCTAGATCACATAGAACAAAGCAAAACCTCAATTGTGTCTTGCACAGAACTTTCCAACTTTTTCATTCCCTTCAAGGGATAACAAACAGATTCTGAGTAGTTTGCTGTGGGGTTTCGCTTTTTCCCTTAGCCCCCTACACACAAAATCAGCAATTCATCCTATTCGGAGCTCTCCTTACACAGCCTTCAGCCATACCTCAGAAGGACTCAATTTGCTGCAGTGGACTTTAGAGGAGGGTGCAGGCTCCATAAAGCCCCAGGTGATGTTGATGCTTGCCAACTAGTAGCAAACTGGCCTCTCCACTTGCAGGGCGGGTTCAGGTCACAGGAAAGATGACCCGGAAGAGCCAGAAAACAGGTCTTTAGCAGGCACAGAAGTTTGGGGATGAGTGGGAAGCAGCTGGGACTAACTTTACTTTGCTTCTTCCCTCTCCCTAGCCTGCAGATATTCACACCTCCGGATTGACCATTCCAAAGGCGGGGAGCGGTACACTCAGTTAATTACAGTCTCCCGATTGGTCCCAGCAGCGTGCGCCTCACCCCTCCGTAGTCGAATTTACCCCAACGCCCCACCTGCTCCGCAGCTCCGCCCAGCCTCTGGCCTGCCGGGTGCGGGCCACAC
This sequence comes from Hipposideros armiger, assembly GCF_001890085.2. Taxonomy (NCBI): domain Eukaryota; kingdom Metazoa; phylum Chordata; class Mammalia; order Chiroptera; family Hipposideridae; genus Hipposideros; species Hipposideros armiger. The sequence continues at coordinate 951,235 of NW_017731373.1, read as the reverse complement.
CCTCCCACCGCTGTTGACCACGCCCCGCCCCGTAGCACGCGCCGCCGGCCGGCCCCCCAGCCCCACCTGTCACGTGACAGCCCCGCCCCTCCACGCGCGCTCGGATTGGCAGTCCTGATCCAGGGGGGTGGGATCTAGCATACAGCACTGCCCCGCAACGCGACTGCAGTTTTCAAACCTCAACTGTAGGCTTCGGACAGTGGCTCCGCTGCGGTCGCTGGGAGCCACCTCACAGGAGGCCCGGTCACAACTGTTGGCCGTTGCCCGGAAGAGTAAAAGTGGGTCCTGCTACGCTCGGAGCTACCTGGCGCCTCACCCGGCTACAGCTGGAGAACGCGTCCTGTCGTAGCCACCGGCGTGGGGCGGGACGGGAGCCCCCGTGGAGGGGCCAGCCCGGAGAGAACCTGCTGCGGCCCGAGCGGTACGTGTCTTCCTCCTCGCGCGTCCGCGGTCCTGGTGGGATTAGCGGGTATGCTTGGGACTACGACTCGGTACTGCTGGACCAGCCCCCTTTACCTTCAGTACAGACACCCCGAAGTTGGGAGGGGACCTTAGGAGGGGCCCAGGAGGTGTGGGCGGATCCGGGGTCCCCTCGGACCCGCGGCCTGGTGGAGATGGGCTCGGACTCAACCGCCCCTCAGGTAGCTCGACTGCCCCGGGCCCCTCGCCGCGTTCCGGCTGGAGCCCTTGCCTGGCCGGTTCCTTGGAGTACGGCGCGCGGGGAGGCCAGCGGTCCTCCCGACACCCTTCCCAGCCCGGAGAGCGCGTTTCTGCGAGTGTGTGTGCGCGCGCGCGGGTGCGCGCCGTAGCCTGGTGGGGCCCCGGCCCTCCGGGGGTCGCGTCCGCGGGGGCCCCCTTTCGTGACCACTCGCTCGGGTCCCTACCACGTCGCGCCGACGCGGTCCCGACTTCATAGACGTGGTGTGGGCGCTGGACGTGTTCACATCTGGGCTCATGGACACGTCCTGCTCACAGCTGCCTTTCCTGTAGAGAAAGTTTGTGCTCATCTTGTGGGGCATTTTCAGTTACTCCTTGTGAACAGTTTTTAAGTCAGTCAATAGAAAAGACGAATTGCAGTTGTTTTCAGTGATTCTAAGCGCTCTGATTTTATTTTGACGCCATGTAAGCCACTTAAGTATACCCGACCTATCCTCAAACTGTACAGCTAACTACATGATGGCTACGATTTGACATTTACCCAGCTCTTTGTTTTATTATCGGGAAAAGGGCTTCATTTGAATTTCCTTAGCGAGATAAGTAGAGACAAAGTTGAAACAGACTTTTTGGCAACCAGTAGCTGATATTCTTTCTGTGTGGTTTTTTGGTTTTTTGGTGTTTTTTTTGGTTGGTTGGTTGGTTTTTTTGTGATGAGACTAGAGGCACGCCGACATCAATTTGCAAATTGAAATTAAGAGGAAACTTTTTTTTTTAAATCCACCATTTACGGATCAAATTTCAGTATGAGGTCTGTGTATCTCATTCACTGATTGCCAATGTAAATGTTTTTATCTGTGGTACCAATGATCCCCTGAACCTGCAGTGATGTTTGGTAATGATACGGCCCCTGGAAGTTCTCAGGACTTTGAGAATACGTGCGCTGAGACAGCCTGGTGAACAGAGATGACTGGACAAGTGACAGCATATGTAACCTGGCATTTCGAGCCCAGAAGCACAATTTTATTAAAGGGAATGATGATAAATTTACTTTCTCATTGATACACCATTTTATAGTTTTATAGTGAACTGTCCAGAAGTAGTTTTCAACTTCTACAATGTTTGTGTTATAAATATTAAACCACATACCCACAGAATTATATATTTTTGAAAAAGCAGGTCCGTAGAAACTGCCCTAGTTTAAGACCTCTCTTCTTCCCTACCTCCTCCTCCTCCTCAACAGATGTTCAGTATTTTAAAATGTTTCTCATATTATTATAATTGGAGTTGTTATTAAATAGTTGCTTTATTTTTTAGATACATATACATTTTAGAGCATCTTTCTAAATTATGGATCCAAAATTGAAGTGAAATATACTTGCAATGGCAATATATTTGAGTTTTAAAAGTAAAATTTGTGTAATAATTTGAAGGCCTTTTTTGTACAAACAGAATGGTTGCTGTTTCTGTTGGACTCATTGAATAGTGAATTACAATTTGGTTAAGATAGAATCAGTTTTTATGGAAAGCTGAGACTTGACTGATCACTGTGTCAGCACATAATGACAAGTCTGAAGAAGATACAGGCGTTTTATGGACTGTTTCTAATCAAAAAATTTTATTTTTAAGCTTGCACTAACAATGTTTTACTGTTGTTAAGTAAACATTTAAACATATTTTAAAAGATTTGTTTTGAAGCTGTTTGATAATTATAAGAGAATTTCCTTATCAAAATTTTCCTGTGTTAACCTTAGAGCCCCAATTTAAAACCCAGAAATCAAGGAAATCCATTGCTAACACTTTCACTTAATCCTAAAATTGTCTTAAAATTGCACATATGATTATATTGTAGAGCATATTTCCTGTATATAAAATTGGCAGTAAAGAACAGTGCTTTTAGATTTGCTACTTTTAAAGGATTTTGATGGATTCTTGTTTTTGTTTTTGTTTTAAGAATTCCGTTGCATTTTCGCAGGTATTGATTGTGTCAGAAACATTAACAGTCATTTATGTGCTTCCTTTTCCACTTGGGAAAACTTTAAATGTGTTAGGTGCTTTAGTTTGCCACAAAACTGATGACAAAATACAATAATTTCATTTTTAAGTAGCTTATATTCTGCGGTAGACTATAATCAAAGGATATTTCTTTGCATATTTCAGTTAACAAATGTACTTATAAATTAACTTACAAACATTTATCTAAATATGTTATGATAAATGTTAAAATTTGTCAAGACACATTTGGTTAAAATTTTTAAAAATGTCTTTGATTTATATATCCTGTTTCCCCCAAATACATTTAATCTTGAACTTCAATGCCAATAATCTAATCAGGTCAGTTTCTTTTAATATTTATATGCAACATATTTTGGTGCACCCTGACCCTTTGAAACTTCTTCCCCTAAAGAGGGCATAGTTATACTTTAAGCATTTAAAAATTTTAATATTAACAGTTAGATGGTAATTTCATCTTTAATCCATAAAGGATCATATTCCATTTTGCATTGGAATAGTTGCTGGATAAACAGTACTTCAGCTATAAGTAAACAGTACTTTATTTTACAACAGAAACTTAAATTTTCATCTGATTAATGATGAGCACTGTGTGTTTGTTGGCCCACTATATTTCCATTTTTGCAACATCTTCCTATACTCTTTCACAATTACAAAGTTTGATTCTTCTTCTGAAGGCAGAAGAGAGGACACTAGGCCTTATTGTCCTGGCACAGAATCAGGCCTAGTGGTGTTACCTGGGACTTCAACTCTTGGGTACTTACTATACATTAGACTAGTTGGACTAGAGAGTCAGTTACCTGGCTTCCTAGTGTGACTTTCAAAGGATTAAATTCTTGAATTACGCTTTCTATTCAATCTTAAAAAACTCTTTCTTAAAATTGGAAATCATTGTCATCCCTATGCCTATACCAATACCTTTACTTCTAATTGATGACTAATTAAAAGTGATCCTTCTGCCACACTAGCAGCAAGTTCTCCCTTTATTTTGATGGATGCTAGATAAATACATCTTCAGTTCATAGGTTTCCTAGGGAAAACTTGGTAGCTATAAATGCCAAAGTAGAAAGGAGCTGTTTTTCTGTAATCTTGTACCTCACTTTGCTTTTTATTGCCTTTTTTTCCCTTTTTGATAGGAAAATTCTTGACTCAAAATAAGTTTACGTGTTGACACTTATGGCTTAAAGAGATTAAACTTGTCCAAATTTTAATTGTACTAAGGACCAAACAGATATAATAGCGAGAGTTCCTTCAAAACCGTGGTTCCTAGGTTCCATTGTAAGACCTCAGATGCTTCCCATTGCCTTTCGAATTTACTTCATGAAGATCTAGATTGATCAGTCCTTGACAGGACTGTACCTGAGTTCCCTAACTGAGGTAGTTCTTAAAATATTGTTCTTAGCTGAAGTAGGTATTTACATATAAACAGGTGGCCATAGTCTAGAAAAACAGGTAAATACAAAACAACAAATGGTCTGTTGGTATTACGTTACAATATATGATAAAACAAGGTTTACCCTTATTTCCAGACTTTGGCTATCCTGTTTAGAATTGAAATTCTCTAATAATAATTTAAAATATACCTTATTTTATTTAGCCAAATACTGAATTAAGCAGAGACTAGCTGCATTTGAGCTTCCAATGCTATAATTCAAGATGGATCTCAAGTTTTGCAGAAATCCTTGATGAGATAAGATATACCTATAAATGATTCTGTATTTCATAATTCTTCATTCAACTCATCGAACATTTTAAAAATTCACACGAGGTTCCAGACACCGTGCTAGGAGTTTAGACACAAAAATAAATAGTTACTGCCCTTTATACACTAACATAATTGCAGTCTAACATGTTAGATGTTGAGGTAAAAAGGTATGTCAAGAGTCCTCCTATTGAAAGCATAAACAAAAGACTCCTAGCCCAACCTGTGGATTTTAGGCAAAGCTTCAGGGGGGAGATGACATTCTGTGTTGAGATATGAAGGATGCGTAAGAAAATTTAGCCATTTAAGGAAAGGTAGAAAGGATGTTTCAGGCAGAAAAATATAACAGAGATGTCGAGGCAAAATATGAGGTATGAGTGTGGCAGGAAATGAAGCTGGTGTGCTTCTGGCCTCAAGGGCTTTCGTGTGTGATGCGGTAAGATTTAGCTTGTAGGTACTGGGGAGCTAGTGAAGAGATCAAAGCTGACAATTTAATTCTCTAGATATTTTCATTTGTTGCATATGATATAATCTATTTTTATAAAACATTTTTGCTTGATAAGTTTGAAATGAATGTCATGATGAATATATTTAAAATAGAGCGTTTAGAGGTTTTTAGGGATTATTTGCTTGTTTTACTTTTGATCTCATTTGCATTCTCCCTTCAAGTAAGTTATGGCCCACATCAAGCCTAACATTGCCTTCTGTTCCTTATTTCACTGATCATACCTGGATGCTTATTGTAATTACTGTAATGGTGATTAATGAAAAAAAAATCTTTGAAAATAAGTTTGAGATGCCATTATTCCTAGCAGTACTGTGTAATTGAAAGCTTAATTGTGTCTTGCCTTCTGTTAGGCTTTAACTGTTTCTAGTGCCTGATTGTATTTATAATTGTGTACACATGCGCACGCACAAATTTACCTAACTCCATTAAGATTTATTTTATTATTATAGCCTAATAATATGTTATGAAGTGAATTTCGAATGGAGTGAGACATATTGGTAATTTAGAATCAGTTATAGGTCTGTGAACTGTGGTAGAAAACAAGGAAAAGTCTGGGATTATTTGTTGCAGTTAAAGAGAATTTGGTGGAACACTTAAGAAAATGCAAGGAGTGACTGCATAACCTTCATGTACCCAAGGTCTAAATCTCATATGAAGGCAGCCAGATGTTTGTGGAGAGCCTGGTGGACAAAAGTGTCATTCATGCTCCACTATATGCAAAATTGGCCAAAGGAGAGGAAATGGAAAAATATCTGGGCTGTGGCAGCTGGTTCAAGCACAGTAAATTGAAGGAAAGTGCGCTTGAGGGATGCTATATGGGTGCCTAAAGTGGTTTGTAATATAGGTAATGTATTAGCAATAAGTAGATAGGTTTAAGGTTCAAGCTTCAAAAATGTGCTCTTTTTTCTGAGATGTGGCTTGTGTTCCAGCACATTCAAAATCATAGTGAAATGTATCACAACTCAAAAAATGATTTTTGTATTAACATGTATCTTAAAAACTGCTGATTGCCCTGTGCTGTTTTGAGCTCCATGTATAGTCATACAAATGCTTGTGGGGTAGTCATTCATTATGACGACCAACAGTACATGGGAGGGAAAGAAAATGTGTTAGGGTGAAAAACAAAAACAAGCCAATGTCCTGTATTAGGAAATACTACTAAATAGCTTGAGTAATTAAGCCCTATTTGTATTATCATTATCCATTTCAGTCCTTTAAAAAAAAAAAACTAAGCTCTTTTTCCTTCTAATGTAAGTAAATAATAGGTATTATAAAACTTAATACTGAAGAGTATATTTGATATCACATGTTGAATATTTTTTGGAAGGGTCCCAGGATGAGTCTGGATTTTCACAAGTGAGTCATAATAAAGGCATATATGTCTTAAGGGTACAAATTGTTATTTATTATATATAGAAGTATAACTATAATATTAATTCATAATTTCTTTAATTGTTTTTTCTCTGCATTATTAAACTAGACATTAATTCTTGCTTAGTATTTACTCTAAATACTTATATGGTCTCTGCATAAGGACTGACATACTTGGATAATGAACACCACCTGCTCTATATGATGCAGAGGAAACATTGAGGCCTTAAGAAAAAACCTGAGCAACAATGGCTCTAGAATATCCAGCCAAGCAAACCATTAATGTGTAAAGAGATAAGTTTTGCTGTTGCACATGGGTGAGTTTCTGCACTTAGAGTCATCATATATATTTATAGTCATCTTTTTTACCCAAAGGCATTTATTAATTTTTGTTGATTATTAAAGTAGTACCTGCTTAGTGTAGATAACTTAAACACAGGAAAGTATAAATGCTGCCATAATCCTACCACCCAAAGATAAAACACGGTTAACATTTGGCCATAGTTTTCCAGTTTTTTCTTCTGCTTTTATATTTTCCCACAAAATTATCATATTGTATTATAAAGTTCTATATCTTCCTTTTTTACTTAATATTAGTTAAAAATGATTTTTTTTAAATTTTCTAACACTTGTAATAAGAGTGGACCCATATGAGTATTCCCGAACTCTATGGGGAACTGAAGTATCAAAGGATACACATTAGGGATTATATATAATAAACAAAACCCCTTAAATTTTCTTATTGCCTTTATACACTCAGTGTATAATATTTAAGCAAAACTGAATTCTTTATTAAGCAAATATTTTTGCATATGCTGTCTTGTCTTCTCTTGTCTTTCTGTGCCTTTATCTTCTGCCCGACTTTCAGCAATGCTGCCTGGATAGCTTTATATTCTGGTGCTGTCTCCTGGGCTTGTCTTAAGATCAGCCACTGCTTGATGGTATTCTTTTAATCCTTGCTATTCTTGAGCTCTATGGTACAGTGCTTTGGTATTTGATGGGTCTGTTTCAAGAGTTTCCAAACAGCTTGTCAGTTGCCCCTTGCCAATTTGACATCTTCAGTTTCCAAGCACCAGTATTCAGCATGCAGCTTAAAGCTACAGGTTGCATCTTCAATCTATATCTGCTTTTTCAATAGCAGCCTTTTAACCTTCCACGTACCCTGAAACTTTTGTATATTTTTTCATAGCCATCTCCCGGTTCTGGGATTTGAAAATAGTATTTGCAGTGTGTTTTAAATCTTGTTATTAATAATATTTTATCTACATCTTTTAAATCTATATCTGCATCCTTGGGGAAATCTGGATGACCAGAATCATCTTTTGGGAGTATTCCCCAATCATCCCCTGTCTTCATTTCTCTGCATTCTATAATAATGCACAATTTGGCAGGTTTTTCACCTTTCACTTCTACGTTTTCCAGAATTCTTGCCACACCAATCCCTTTAATTACTTGGCCAAATATCACGTTTCCCATCCAAATGAGGAGTGATAAAGAGCTGAGAACCATTTGCATTGCAGCCTGTACTTGCCATGCTCAATAAACCCTCCTGGTCAGCTTATAATAGAATTTTTCATCTTCAAATTTTTCACCATAACGCTTTCTCCACCTGTCTCATTCTGATTTGAGAAGTCTCCACCCTGACTTATAAATACCTTAATAATGCGATGGAACAGGCATCCTTTGAAATGGAGAGGTTTCCCAGTGGTGGCTCCAATGCCTTTTTATCCAATATACAATGCACAAACATTGTCTGCAATTTTGAGTACAATATCTTCAAACAATTCTAACACGATTTGACCAACTCGCTCACCTCCGATGTCCACATCAAAGAAGTTTTGGGGTTTACTGGAGTTAAGGTCTTAGCTTGGGGAGATGGATGCCACATTTTGACTAGCAAGCACATTTGGAAGTGGGCTCAGAGCACATCGTGGCTGCCCGGCATCTGAAACCTGAGAGCAGCTCTCGGCCAAGACCTGGCAGCCAAAATGATACTTTGAAAGCACAATTTTGAGTATATAATATTCTATTATTTAGGTGTATTTAACCATTTTCCTATTGTTGGACATTGGGGTTCATTCATTCAACAAGTGTTTTATTTTTTTCTCTATTATAAATCTTTGTTGAACATAAATCTTTGACTATATCTAAGACCCATATTGATTCTTTTGAAACTTGAGAGAAAAAAATACTTATTCATAAAATATGTCTTAGTTTTATTAGAGTTCTTGTGAATAGATCACTTTGTAGCTGATACATTACAGCATTAGATAAACATCTTAGATTCTAGCCTCTAGATGAGGTGAACATCTTAGAATCAAGAGCCTATATACGTACTCTCTCTCTGATTAAATTTGATATGTTCTTGTTTTCATGTTTCACAAGGCCTGACTGATGAACAGTGTTGGGGATGTAGCCCAATTTGTATCCATGATATAGTATATCCCTTCCTTTTGTATATATGTATATACCATAAATGGATCATAAACATGCATATTCACAGACTTTTAAATTTAGGGGAAAAAAATTGTAAAAACCTAGAGATGATCTGAAAAAAGAAATACATTGAGCATAGAAATTGGTAACCATAGTGATTTTTCAGAGAGGAATATGTGACCAGTGAAACTGGGTGCCATCAGAACTAAGAAAAAACACATAGTTCATCAAAACAGAATTAAAAAGACAAAATTTTAAGAGTTGAGTTTAAGCTAACTTGGGTGAATTTTATATACAGAAACAGGGTACAGCTACTCAACAATGACAGGGGAGTGCGTAGAATATTAACAATATTTATGTGTTGAAGAATCATGATATAGTTTCATGACTAGCACTGTACCAGTGTCATCCTGCATGAATTTATCGTATTTTAACATGTAATCTTTAGAGCTCTGTAAGATAGATTCTATTACTGTGCATACTTTACAGGCAGCAGAGTTGAAGCTTTCCTCACTACTAATCAGAAAAATGCAAAGTAAATCACAAAATTCCATTTACCTTCATCACACTTGGAATAGTCAAAATTAAAAATCTGAACAGAGATAATGTTGGCAAGGAAATAAATGATAAGCCCTCCCACCAGTGTTAATGGGAATGTAAACTGGGGATGGAAAAGAAGGGACCGACTTCAACTATGTCTTTTTATTTTTAAACAAAATATGGCAAAGGAATAAGATTGAAAAAACAAGTGTTATAATATTTGTACCCCTCCCTATACATTTGAAATATTTATGTATTTATTTTTAAGTAGTTGTATTAGTGTGCGGGCTGCCATAACAAAGTACTACAGATTGTGTGGCTTAAACAGAAATTTATTTTCTCACAGTTCTGGAGAGTAGACATTTGTCATCAGTATTGGTAGGGTCGGTTTCTTCGAGGCCTTTCTCTTTCTTTCACTTATAGATGGCCTTCTCCCTGTGTCTTCTCTTCACGTGGTCTTCCCTCTGATTCTGTGTCCTAACCTCGTCTTTTTATAAGGACACCAGTCCTATTGGATTAGGGCCCACCATAATGATCTCAGTTTTAACATAGTCACCTCTTTAAAGGCTTTCTCTCCAAATACACTCACTTTCTGAGGTATTAAGTGTTAGGACTGAAACATAATAATTTTGAGGGGAAGGACGTAATTCAGCCCATCACAGCACAGTAGTTAGTGAAGTTACATAATTTAGTTAGCTGGCCCCAAAACTAGTTAGGGCTTTGTTTCTGCAAAGACTTAAGAGATTTCGAGGAAAAAAAAATTTGCCGATTTAAGAATAAATCCAAGAAAATATAGAAGCTGAAAACACTGAACTCTAATTGCACTGCTTATTTGCTAAGTTGAGTATAACTGGCATTTGGATTTAGGAAGATAAACAGTATGTCAGATAGAAAATAAGGAGAGGAAAATGTGGCAGAGAAGGAACAGCCTAGGGGTTATTATAAGAGGGTGCTGAAAGAATAATGCTGGATCTTTTATTAGCTAGGCATAGCTGAAAGAAGTATCTTAAAATATATAGTCTGATATTATTATATGGATTCTGTTAATATTAAATTGTAGTTTTGATGTTAAAATGGAATATATGTAAATATAAAGTTCTAGATAAATATGAGCTTCAAATAAATATAGATCAGGACTCCAGAATAAGGCTTTCTGTATGATCAGTAACTCAACCAACAAATTATAGAACTCTTCGTACATAGCAGACTCTGTGCTGGGTTCTGCCAAGGAAAGAAACTCGAAGAAAGTTTCTGAATTTAGTAATGAAATGTAGATAGTCTGTGAAACAAATTCTATTTCTTGTAGTTATTCAGATGACAGTAGTATAACTCACAAAAGGTGAATTCACCATCAAACTTGTTTGGCTATGTAAAATTAAATTTAAAACAAATAATCTTTACCTTGCTGTGTTAATTATCTTGCTTTATGAAGATGCAACTTTAAAGAATGAGAGTTTTTAAATGAAATTGAGTGATTTCTTGTATGAAAATTTTATTATAATTTTTTTTTTAAGAATTTTGGCGGTCTTACACGTTTTTCGTAGTAGTTTTATTCTGAAAAGAAGTCAGTAATTTAGTTCAAGTGCCGTAGAGGTGATACCAGTTTATGTGTGTGCTTTTTTTTTTTTTCCCTTGTGGGTAGAATGAAGCTGCTCTTTAAATCTTCTTTTTGGTTGTATCTTATTGCTATATTTGGAGCTGTGTAATGTAATGCACATCCTGTCTAACATTTTTTTCTTAATTGCATTTAAGTTACATCTTGTATCTTCTCTTTTTTTCAATAGGTAAAAATAAGTGACTAAAGAAGCGAATTTAGAAGTCATCTAACATGTCGAGGAGAAGATTTGATTGCCGAAGTATTTCGGGCTTGCTAACTACAAGTCCACAAACTCCAATAAAAATGGAAAACTTTAATAATTTTTATACACTTACATCTAAAGAACTAGGAAGGTAAGGAAACTTTATGATGCATATGCTGCTTAAATTCATATTTTGGACTTGTGTGTCTATAGTTATATAAAACTCATCATCTCTTCTGTTGTTATTATACAGGGTCTAGACCTAACTGATTTGGAAATCACATGTGTGGAGGGTTAGTGAGCTTATATGCTATTTCCCACCTAGCTTCAGAGCCCCCTGACAGAAGGTCAGGGCTCTTATTTGAGCCTGTGCATGGGAAGAGGCCGTTTAGCATAGCAAACTGCCAACAAGCTCTGAGACCTCAATTAAATTACTATACCTCTTGGAGCTGTAGTTTCTTTATCTGAGAAATGGGAATGAAGATAATTGTATCTATCTCATATGATTGTTGTGAGGATTAAATTAATATTTGTTAAGTACTTAGTGCTATATAAATTTTTGTTGAATAAAAAAAAATCTTCAAATATTGTGCTGGGCTAAAAAAATAAATGTGGAGATTCTCTTCTTTCCTAAATTAAAAAGAATTAACTCACATTTGACAGTATAATTTTGTATGACAAAGAATGTATGTTCTATAGGTAAAACTTGCACTAATGTACTAATGTGTTTTGACTTAACCAAGGTGTAAATTACTTAAGTCCAAGGGGTAACTTAAGGTTATGAGACCATTTAGCACTACCATTTTAATATATATATGGAAGTTATAAAAGATATACCTAGTTATATATTCAGAATCCTTAAGTTAAAGACACTTACCAAAGGGTTGGGAGATGGTGATCAGTTTCTGTCGTCAGTTAGATTTTAGTTCTGGAGGCAAATATTTTGGCTTGTGCTAAACTGGTTTGCTAAGTCTGTTTGTATTGATAAATGTACAGTAAAATAGTGTGATTGATTTTTATCCTTGAAAATCTCAATGTGAAAACAAAAATCAACTGCAGCACAAAAAGTAATTCTGTTCTTGGAGGTCTTTTATGTGGAGCGTAAAGGGAAGTCTTGGCTTTTTCACTTGATAAATGTTGGATGCAATCTTTCTCTTGCAAAATAAGGATAATATCTACCTCATCAGACTAAGAACTAAATGTGAAAGCACGTTTCATAATGCCTGGCATATTTATTTAATTATATGTGCAAAATATTTGGGAGTTTTAGTAGTCTATTAAAAGATAGTTTTAAAAACTTTTCAGAATGTTTTTAAGAAATAGTTCTAAATCTGTAAATATTTTGCTTTGCATTATAACAGGAAAGCATAAGTTTTCTTTTAGTTGCCTATATCTCACATGGAATAGTCATAGAATCTTTGCATTGGAAGGACTTTGGCGGTCAGTGTTCTTTCTAATATAATTCTTATGGGGCGTAGCAGTCTTTCCTATAATTTTCCAGCCTCAACTTGAATGCTTCAGTGATGGGGAACTCACCGCCTTAGAATGTGTCTGTTCCATTTTGTGGGCACCTCTTAGCACAGAAGGTTGTTTTCTACTCTGTTCACATCTACCCAATAGACAAGTTTCTCTTTTTATAGCTGCATATGATATGCATGTGAAAATCCTTCAGATATTTGAATAGTGCTAAACGTTTCCAGTTTTCTTAAATGCACATCTTAAGGCCTGATTTACAGATAGTCTTCCTTGGTCCGGTGACCCTCTTCTGAACCATTTTTCAGTGTCAGTATTTTTCATTGTAAGTCTTAAAAGGAGGAGGCCTAGAATGGACACAGTATTGTTAATATCTTACTGCCTACAATACAACAAAACTATTGAGGTAGCCTAAGGTTCCATTAGTTTTCTTTCTTTTTTTTCAACAACCTTTTCAAATATGTGTCATATGGCATCTTTTAGTACATTACTGAAAACAGATTAAGCTGGAAGTCAGTTGACCTATCTTTACTCTGAATCTAAAGTTGTCTAAAGTTGTATGATTTCCTTTTCTTTAAGATGAAAGGGTGGACTAGATGTCTCCAAGTTTCCTTCTTTTGCAAAAATGTTTGGAAACTGCTTTGAGCAGGCAACTGAACGTGCCTCGAACAGTACACACAATAGAGGACATTCTTTTCTGTTTTTCTAAGTTACTATTTTGATGAATCAATGTACACATAATTATTAAATTAACTTTGTAAAATAAGGGATATCATGGGATTTAGAAAGTCTATAAAATATTTTTTTCTTTGAGGGTTTTGGAGAAATTAAACTTTGAGGACAATATTAATAATTCTAAATTGTTTTACAAATGAGGTGCCATCATAAATAACAATCTTCACTTGAATCAGATATACTTTTTAACATTTTAGAGCAAAAACCCTTGACATAATCTGATTAAAGCAAATTCAGATTTCTAATATCCCATCTTCTAACATCTTTATAGAAGAGACCTAATATTTTTCTTTTAATTGACATGGGCTAATGAGTCACATGGTAAATATTGACATATCTAATTTATAAACCATGATAAATTAGAAATCATGATCTTTCATCTGCCAAGGACTTGCTTTGAGTTCTTTCAATATTGTTACCAATTTTAATATTCTATACTTTTGTGAAATGGAAATTAGGATCTTAATCTTGGACATTTTGAAGTGTATAAATGTATAATTCTAGCATATGAACCACAAAGTTATCTTTCTAAATCAGTTGCTTTTTATTAATTTTACAATGTTAGTGTTTTAGAATTTATTTAGCTTTAGCAAACTGAAAAAACATGTGAAAGTTTACAGCTCATTTTTGGTATTCTCAAAACTCTTTGCATTGTTCCTGTTTTTTAACATGTTGGGTAAGTTTTTTATACTCTTCCCCCAACGAGGCAAGGTTTCATAGGCCTTCTGTGGTCAGAAGGGTGAGGCAGATGCAGAAATAAACGTCAGCTTCCTTTGTGGCTTACCCTCCCCCCTCCTTTCACATTTTATTGTCTATTCTAGAATGTAGAAGGGAACTACTAGACCTTTTCACTGCTGGGAAATCTAGTCAGCTTCGCCTTTTTAGGGCATGAATTAATTATTGTTAAGGGCTTTAAGTTTTCTTAAATGTTTCTGTTATATTTGATATAGGAACATTATGTATTGAAGTTCATTTTTGTTACTTCTGAACCACAATTAGTAGTTTAGAATAGAAATCAAGTACTTGTTTTTTCTCCTAAGTCATCTGATAATTATGGTAAAAAGATTTACCTTATTTAATAGTATATAAATGAATATATATGTAAAGTTTTATTGGAATCTCAAATAAAGTTTAAAAATATAAATGCTATTAAGTACAGGATTCAAAATAGCACAATATATGTATTATATATAGTAGGTGCATAACTAGCATTCATTCAACAGATACTTCAGTTTTTATTATGTTCGTTAGCAAAGTGTAGATTTTATAATTACCGTTAGGACACATAGGATCTCTGTGTTCATGGGCTTTTACTTAGTGGTGAACACTGACAAATAAATAATTACCAATATCATTTAGTCACCTTTACCCTGGATTAATGAGAACTGTATAGTTTAAGAAAAGGTCTTTAGAATACCTGAAACAATTAGATAAAAAGTGTTATTATTTAATTTTGCTCTTTGTTTCGGGAAAATTCTGGTTTGAGGATATAGCCAATAAAATTACAGCCGAACTAAATTGTCACAATTGGTGTTACAGATTATATGGATAATGGTCTTGGCTAACTAGTTTCTGTTTCCTAAGTTTCAAGGTAGATTTCTTCATTAAACTCAAAATTTCATTTTTCTTTTAGACAGATTTTTGCTTCTAAATCTTAAGAATTGTTAGAAATAAGTAAGTTGCACGTCTTAAAAAATGTATCTTAAAAAACTATCTTAAAGGGAGGAGTCATTGTGTAGGGCTTAGAACAGAAAGCTTGAAAAATATCAATTTATGTTCCTTTTGCATGCAGTAAGAAAATATGTAGTTAAAATTAAACATCTTCAAATCATAAATGAAAAGTTCTTTCAAAGAATGAGATTTGTGCGTGCAAATTTATTGAGTCGATGTATATTTTGATAAATGTAGAACAGTCAGATTACAGCTTGGTCACTTTTTTTTTTCTTTTTGGAATTAGTAGCTATACTTTTTCAGCTTAATTTCCAGTGTATTTCATTGGTACCAATTTGGAGGAAATTTGGGGAATAAAGAGTAGGAATCTTTGTCACCCTGGTCCTTGAGAATAGCCTGTAAAATATAATCTATTTTGCCCCCCACCCCAAATCCAAATTCCAAATGTATTAAACGTCATTTTCCTTGCTAAGCACCTGATATACTATGTTAGAAGTATATCCTAAGGGAAATTGGGGCAAGAGGAGTTGTGGAACAAAAGTTACTCTCTGAAGATCCTTTATTTATACCTGGTTTGTTAGTATTTAGAGAGTAGTTTGAGCCTTAAGATAGAGATTTTTAATTTTGGACCCTGAACTCAGGCTTAGAAGAGTTACGAACAGGCTTCAAGACTTTAAAAAGCTCTGGACTTGTATGTAAAACTTTCTCTTGCAGGGCATGTGTACATTTTTCTGAGTAGGCAGTCAATAGCTTTTATTAATTTCTTAAAATAGTATTACTGAAAATAGCTTTAGGTCTTTGGGAAACTAGATTTTGGATGACTATAGGCTGAGAATACACACATTTGCCAGTATCTTTAAAGTTGGCTGAGATGCTGGGCACTTGTGTTGGAGAAAGTTAAACACATACTTATTCCTACAGTGATAAACATGGTTGTAATGGGTATGTTTGTACATAGCTATTGATGACCATTAATTTTCTTAGTTGCTGGTGAAGTGTCCTTAGATACCCTCCATAGTATGGATATACCTTTGATATGTATCACAGGCTTTATAGACTACTGAGCTATAGTAAGGGATTTGCTGGTAAAACAACTGACAAATTATGATAGAAAGCTTCAAAGCTTGTTCAAAGGTGTTGAAAGGCAAAGTGATTATACTAATAAACTAAAATGTCAAATACCCATTTTTGTGTTCATTTTAATTTTTTGTATTTGAGGAAAAGCTAGTTTGATTAGAGAGTTAATGTGTTGCCCTATTAAGGGTATGGTCTTTGGAAATACACCAAGATAGATATCCTCTCTGGGATCTGCAAAACAGAATACCATTTACTACATAGGATTGTTGTGATACTTAAACACAATAATTTGTATTAAGAGTATAGCATGGAGTTGGCATGCAAATGAGATCTCCCCCTACAATGATAATGTATTATATTAATAGTGAACAACAAATATCATTCTGTCTTACCCTGTTATTACATTTGCCATTTTCACTTTTATGTGATAGTACTATAAATTTTATAAAAGTACATGGAGCAGTTAAGAGAACAATGATAAATTCCTTGGCATGATTTTTTTTGAAAGGATTGACTTTAAGTTGGAGGTATACCAATATTTGCGTTATGCTAATATTGTTCTTTATGGGAAAGTTAAAACTGTTCTCGTTTTTCTCCCCAGAGGAAAATTTGCTGTGGTTAGACAGTGTATATCAAAATACAATGGTCAAGGGTATGCTGCAAAATTTCTAAAAAAGAGAAGAAGAGGACAGGATTGTCGAGCAGAGATTCTGCATGAGATTGCTGTACTGGAATTGGCGAAGTCCTGTCCCCGTGTGATTAATCTTCATGAAGTCTATGAAAATACAAGTGAAATCATTTTGGTATTGGAATAGTAAGTATGCAATTTCATAAATTTAAGCAAACTTATGGTACCCATTTTAATTGATGAGAGTGATAGGTGACTTGAAACGTCAAGAATAAGGATGACAGAAGGATGACAAAAATTGCTAAAGACTCCTGTTGGTAAAATATTAGAGGGAAATAGTTTATATCCAGATATTTTCACAAGTCTAAATGTACTGCCCCACATATACTAAAATTAATTAAAGAGCACAGACTGTACAAATGACAACACAGTGTTTGGGGAATGTGGTGATATGAGAATACTTTGCTGATGGCACAGGAATTTGATGCATTTTATATTTTTAGAACAATGTGATGGGCAAATAGAATGAAATCACTTAAATATTTTGCCCATCTATTTGAAAAACCGATCCAAGGAAATGACCCAAGGAGAATAGAAAGGTAAACTTGCATTAAGGTGGGCCTAGCTCATTCGTTAAAGAAACACATTTATTTACACTTAATAGGTGTGATGTGCAGAACACCATGTTAGGAATTATAGCAATAACAAGTAAAATATATCTCTTCCTACAAGTCAGTGAAAAGTTGCAAACACCCAAATATTCATCCAGTGGGGGTAGAACATGGTTAAGCTAACTCATTTGTTAACCAAAGTATTGACATGTAACCCTAAAATAGGTATTGCATGACGGTCTGACATATTTATTACAAGTATGTAAAATATGTATTTGAATATCTGCAACAATTGGAAGAGATTAGCTAAATTTATGTTTAGTATGCTTTAGGTTCTGATACTTTTTATTAAATAAATATTTTGTAATAAAGAAATAAGTATTTGTTTTAGAAAAATGCATAATTCTTTACAATTCTTTGTAACCCTTTTTATGGGTAATCTGCATCATTGCTTTTTTCAATTTGAGAGTATATTTACCTAATTTTAGTATTCAGTTTTCTTAAGGATAAAGAGGTGTGTTTATATATTATAAGAAATCAGTATGTTTTTGTACCAGGAAAGTTGATTGCCTAGAATCAACTTGTAAATGAAACTGCTTATTTTGTAAAATGTTAAACTAACAAGTGGTTCACTTAAGAATAAACACTGTAGGGCCAGCCGAGTGGTTCAGTTGGGTAAGAGCTCGCTCAAGAGTTTGAGCTCTGAGCAACAGCAGTTCGAGTCCCAGCCTGAGCTGAGCTGCCAACAGGTAGCAGGATGGCTCAGCTAAAAAAAAAAAAAAAAGAATAAACACTGTGTACAGTCTTGATTTCAGTAGGTACCCCATAAGCCACCTGCTCTCCTCCCTCTCAATGCCTATGCACTGGGAAGTCCTTTACATACTACTTCTCAGTTTGTTTTCTTCTGTTTTATTTCAAATTTTAAATTAGTGCAGGGTCTGGGCTACTGAGGTAACTCTAGTGAATGTAATGTAAAATGTTGGTACCTAAATTTTTGTAGTGTTCAAGAATGAATTTCTCAGCTCAGCAAAATCTCTTTCTATATATATGAAGAATTTAGATCTTTCCAGTATTTTCTATATTTAAACAGTGAATACAAATCCATATTTTATATAGTTATAGTCTCAAGTTATTGGATCTGAATTTTTATTAGCTATGTCTTGTAAAGTGCTTAGCAAAGAACTCATTTTAACAGAATCTAACGTATCAATCTCTTCGTTTTCTAATTTGCATACAATTGCATTAGTACTAATTATCTGCAGTGTCTTTGAAGGAATCTCTTTGGACCACTTTGTGGTTTTTTGTTTTTTTTTTTTTTAGGTTTTTAAAATGACATTTATTTTTTAAAAGTTAACATGTGCATATAATAGGAAACTGAAAACACAAGAACAAAGTCATAATCACAAGCAGTTTAGTCTGGCGGACCACTTTGTGTTTTGAGAGGATTCTTTTGTTAAAACTAAGTAATGTAACCAGAAAGGAAAGGCGTGAGGGTGTCATCGGCACCCTGGCCTGTAGAGCTCCTTTTCCCTCAGGGAGCCTTGAACGAGGTTGTGACAAGTGAACATCTGACAGGTAGACCAAGGGGCCACCAGGGGTAATCTGTATATTAACTATTCATAAAGATTAATTAATATATTTTTTAGATGAATGTGACTGTGTAATGTTGTCTTCCTCTACCTTACTTTGGAGGTATTACTATAAATTTTATAGCAAACTAAATTTTTCATACTCAGATTGCCTTTACCATGATACCTTGAGACAAAGTTAATTTGCCATGAATTTTTTGGGAGATGCAGAGGTTTGGAGGAATTGAAGTGTGAAGTATACATGATCAGAGCTGTCACACGTGTTCCTTACCAACTGTCCCACAGTTTTCTCTGGAATATCATAAACAAAGTGTAAAACAGCAAACCCCTTCAGCCTTTAACTGGCATATTCTGTACAGATGACTTGATTGCAAGTTACATAAGCGATATGAAGGGTCAGTCCTGTGACTTTCAATGTGAGACTGAAATTTATGATCCCCATTGCTTATTTTTTCTTCTCATGGTTCCTCATACATAATGACATGCTTCTTCCTCTCAGCAATCACTGAGACTTCTGAATTTCAGTTTGAGATGCTCTGAAGAATGACTGCCTATTCCGTCACTCATTCATTTAACAAACACTGAACACCTTCAACATGCCAGACACTGTTCTCAATACTGTGGACATAGCAATGAACCAGAGGAATTTATAAAATAGTGTTTTCTAGAGTGAATGAGTTCCTATTTTATTACATAGAATATGCTTTATCTGAGCTATTACCAAACATACCTTATAAATTTGAATAACCATCTAGATTTTTTTTTTTAGGGGGACAAGATGTCTAACTGACAAACTTTATATTATTTATTTAGATATAGTACTCAAAAGATATTTCTCTTTTACAATCAGAAAAGTTCAAATAAGTGACTGACCTTGTTATATTGCTGGTAAATAGCAGATTTAGGATTTAAATTTAGATCATTTGATTCTAAACCTAGGGATTTTTCACTGTGCCTTTGTCAACATTCTTTAGATTTTCAATTCTAAAAAAAAAAAAAGAGAGAGAGATTTGGGTTCTGGCTCCAAATATTTTTTGTGAAGCTGCAGAACAGAATATTGGTTAAGAATACAGATTCTCGGGCTGGCTGAGTGGCTCAGTTGGTTAAGAGTTGGCTTAAGAGTGTGAGTGCTGAGCAACAGGGCCGCTGGTTCGATTCCCACATGGGCCAGTGACACTGTGCTCAAACTGAGCTGTCGCTGAGCTGCCAACAGGTGGCAGGATGGCTCAGCTGGTGTAACAACAAGATTGCCTGTTTGATGGTGCGCTACGCCCACCCACAAGTAAGACTGAACTCAGCACCTTGAGCTGAGCTGCCGCACAGATGGTTCAGTTGATAGGGCGCTCTTAACAAGGCTGCTGGTTCGACTCCCACATGGAATGGTGGCTACGCCCACCTGCAACTAAGATTGAAGAACAACAACTTAGCTGGTCCCCTCGCCCAATTCCCTAATAAAATCTTTAAAAAAAAAAAAAAAAGAATGCAGATTCTCGCGCATAGGGTATAGATTCAGATCCTGGCCCTGTGCTTTACTATGCAGCCTGTATACATTGCTTATCTTCTTTGTACTTGTTTTTTCACCTGCAAAATGGGAATAATTACCACCTACCATATGGTTGTCATAAGGATCAAAATAGATGATATTTATATCCAAATATAAATGAATAAAATGGAGGCGCAGAGCTGAGCTCATAGTGTTAGCTATTGTTTTTATTGCAGTGTTACTGAATTATGAAGAAATTCAATTTATTAAATATTCAAGTATTAGTACCCAGAATTTGAAATATTGTTGTCATTTAGTTTATTCCTTAAAGATTCTGCTCATTCTCTCCCTTTACTCCTTAAATGTGTATATATAGAGACTAAAGTTTATATGGTTGTGTGTCTTTTACTTAACAGCTACACAGTATTTAAAAGTGTCATTTTTAGGTCAGTGGTTTTTCAACTTCCTATTATTTGAACTTTATTTCAGTGCTGAAGGTGGAGAAATTTTCAACTTGTGTTTACCTGAGCTGGCTGAAATGGTTTCTGAAAATGACATTATCAGACTCATTAAACAAATACTTGAAGGAGTTGATTATCTACATCAGAATAACATTGTGCACCTTGATTTAAAGGTAATGAATGTAGCATGTGATTTTAAGTACCACTGCACCTCTGTTCCTTCTCTGCTCTTGGTCGTATGATTGCAGGCCGGTACTGGTAGGAAATAGCAGTGAGCCCATTCTGGCCTCGGCCACTCTGGGTGTGCTCTTGTGCTGCGTGGACTTCATTTTGTCCTGGCAGAGAGGAGAGGACTGCCCGTGTGAGCAGCTCACATTAATCACGGGGCTCTTCAAAACTCATTTCTCGGAGTTCTAAGCCTTTAATCATTCCACTCCATCCCACTCTCACATCCTGGATCTTCGCATCTTATAAACAGTCTTCCTCTAATGTATTCAATTCCAACCTCTATCTCTGAAGATAACCTTCTAGTCCTCACTCTTTTGCTCCCATCAGTCATCTTTCTCTTCAGGCTTTCGGTCTTTTGGCTCCTCCTTTTCTCCCCCCAGACCATCGATGCTCCTTTCCCAATTCCTGATACCACTTCAGCCTCTCACGTTATTATCCTTTCTCCTTATCCTTCCTCCACAGCCACTCAAAGACCTTAAAATCTGAATCAAACTGTGTCTTAACTTTTGAACATTGGACTCTTCTCTTCCTGTACAATCTCCCATCTGTACACCATCATACCATGCATCTCACTGTCTAAGCTACAAACCTGGGAACAGTCAGACCCAGAATCATCACTCTGTGCTAAGCCATTTTCTGTTTCTGAAAATATATGCATTTTTGTTCCCTCCTGCCTTCTTGCATGCTGTTGCCCATAGCACCTTTCTAACTGGCATGCTCCTATTTATCCTTTAAGATTCCGCTTAAGCATAATCTCTACTGCAATGCCTTCTTGGATTTTCTTTTGGGCAGAATTAATTAGTCTTTACTACCAAGTATTCTATATCTCATAATCAGTTTACCTATGTATCC
Source organism: Hipposideros armiger (assembly GCF_001890085.2). Taxonomy (NCBI): domain Eukaryota; kingdom Metazoa; phylum Chordata; class Mammalia; order Chiroptera; family Hipposideridae; genus Hipposideros; species Hipposideros armiger. The sequence continues at coordinate 929,404 of NW_017731373.1, read as the reverse complement.
ATCTTTTCCCTACAAATCAAGAATCCTTTTAGAGTATTTTTTTTTGCTTTATTTATCACTGAATGTATAGTTCCTCCTACATAGTTTAGTAAATGTTTAATGAATGACTCAGTGAAATATATAACCAAGCAATAAGTTTCACTTAATTTACCACTGATCTGAGACCAGTATTCTTTTATTGTTGTATATTACTGATCATTTTCTTTTTGTTGTGCTTTTTTAGCCACAGAATATATTATTGAGCAGCATATACCCTCTTGGGGACATAAAAATTGTAGATTTTGGAATGTCTCGAAAAATAGGAAATGCATGCGAACTTCGGGAAATCATGGGAACTCCAGAATACTTAGGTAAGAATTTCCCCTTATTTTCTACCTCATTTTGAAATGTATTAACTAAATGACACCTATATAAAACTGTATTTTAGAACATTTAATTCCAGGATATATATTTGGTTCAAGTATTTTAGTGCGTTGAAATGCGGTCACGACACACCTGAATGGACTGTAGTGGATGTAGGATCATCGACACATTAACAACAGTTCACAGGATGTGGGACATGTAAATTTAAAATTTTAATATTTGTGTGTAAAGGCTTTGTGCATAAAGAAAAATGGGTGAAAGGGAAGTTAGGAAGCAGGAGAACATGGACAAACAGAATCAAGCGGCCCGTGATTGCCTTTGAGGCCGGGCTATTGGATACACATCACTTCTGTTTCTGTCCCGGTCCCAGCTCTAAAGCTGCTGATAATACAGATATCTTTAGTTTTCAGGAATTGTTAGCGGGACTCCTTGTTATTTGTTGCTGCTGCTTTAAAATAGGAGGTTTTATCTAGGTTTGTAAAAGGATTTTGAAGAAGGGTGTCAAAAAAACCTATGATCAGATAATCTAGGAATATTGTACTAAATCAACAAATTAAATTATGCAGATGAAAGATTTTGAAGTAACATAATAATTTAAAGTTTTTTAATTTAAGTAATAATCGTTTTATACATTTTTGTTGTTGCTTATATTGATATCCCCAAACAAGCATTGAAAAGATACAGCTAAACAGAACAGTTGCTCCTCAGCTAGGCAGCTGACTCTCCCAAAATGAAAAACAAAGCAAATTACTAACTTTTGAATACTAATAGATGCTATAGTGTCCTAGAATAAATTATTGTAATTCTAGATAAAACAGCTCTCAAAAGTATATGAAAAGGTTGTAAGTGGTACAGTGGCAGCTGACAATGTATAATGACTCAAAGGCTTTATTAACAAAACTTTTGGCTTTGGAAATAATTTCTCTTCGAGAAATTATAAAACCACACTGTGAAACAAAAAAAATTATTATTGAAGCATAAATCCTAGTTTGGACTTTATTAATTTGAAATTTATGGTAATGTTTAGGCAATTTATTTTGCACTTTTTAAAACATTCAGGCAGGGGAGGAGACAGTGGGAAATTAATTGCTTTGGAAATTAGGTTTTTGATCATTTAAGAGAGATATTTAATCTACTTGAAAATCTAGAATACTTCCAAGAAGCATAATTTGCTCATAATGTCATTGTAAATGCATATGATTCTATCTACCCTGAAAAGAAAAACTTAAATCAATCAATGAAATAATGCAAACTCATTCCTAACAGAGTAATAAAATAAAATTTTAAAAAGATTCTTCTGACATTTTATTTCTTCAAAACTATTTTTTTCTGAGATTTATCTTAATGATTAAAAAGAAAAGAAACTATATAGCTGGTGGTCACTCCAAGGACATTATTGGTGCTTTTGAATCATGTGGTTATATAATTTGCCCAACATTGGATATGTTTAAATGTCTGATCACAGCATTATTAATATGATGTTAAATTTCTATCGATCTTATATTAGTAGTGCTTTAAAATTAAATCTGGTTTTAATTTAATGTAAAGTAATTTTCATGTTTTTAAGTTTGTCTATATTGAATTTGAATTTTATTTTCTCTTTCAGCTCCAGAAATCCTGAACTATGATCCTATTACCACAGCAACAGATATGTGGTAAGATTGTGTTAGTTACCTAAATGTCTTTATTAAAATTTAGGTAGTATATATAGTCTAGGGTAATGTAAATAATAAGGCTTTCTTGAAAAGATTTTATTCAAGTGAAAAGATTTTATTCAAGTGTCATTATTATGCCACAGGAAAACATTTACCTGTCCATTCTTTCTAAGTAACACTTTGGCTTGGAGCCAAAGGTACAGAAATAAATACCCAAATCCCTTTCCTGGAGGAAGGCTCAGTCTAGTAAAAGAACAAAACAGTCACAGTACTGTACCACATGTTCTATGATGCATTAAAATGCCACTTAATAAGCTTGGAGGAAGCAGCAGACAAGCACCAGATCTAGGTCTGGAAGAACTAGGAAGGTGTTTACTAAGCAGAAAAATGAGGTCAGGTTCCCGCAATAGTTGGGTTTTATGAGAATATTATCATAGAAGGTGCACTCTCATAAACTAAGAGATCGTTGAGCTTTTGTGGCCAGCACAGAGAGAAGATCACAGGGAGTAGAACTGGAGCTGATAATGGACCTTTATTGGGACCACAGTGGGGCTCTGACTCCATAGGCCGAGTGGAAGCATTGAGACTTATTCCCTGTGTTCCATGGCACTGAAATGGGTTTGCCAGGGAGAACGGGGCCTGGGGCTAAATAAGTAGTGAAACATGTACTCTATGTATTGTCTTTTCCTGGCTCCTGAGCCGAGGACTAGTCATTAACATAACTTAAGGCTCTAAAAAGTTGTGCAGTGAAAACAAAAATCTGCCTGCCCAACTAGCGCTTTGCCAAATTTTCAGACCCTGTTTGCACAAAACCCCTGTTTATGTCCCACAGATCATTACTATGTCATTGGGCACCACTTGGGAAATGCTGCTTTCTGAGCAGATTTGTGTACTTCCTAACAAGTGTCTGTGTGAAGGGCAGACTGTAGGTATAATGATATATATTTAATACATTATGTTTATAATTATGTAACACACATATGCATTCACCTCATGTTCTTTTTTTGCAAGGCAAACTTTGAGGTAACACAGTTATTTTAGTGTTACTAATATAGGAACTTTGAAAAGCAATCTAAGTCTATAGTTTAACTGTATAGGTTTTGAGGACAGGAATATGTTGAGTGTCAATTTTACTTGATATAAAAGTTTTAAGATTAACACACATTTTAAATTCCCCTCTTCTCCCTTTTTTGTTTTTCAGGAATATTGGAATAATAGCCTATATGTTGGTAACTCATACATCCCCATTTGTGGGAGAAGATAACCAAGAAACATACCTCAATATTTCTCAAGTTAATGTAGATTATTCAGAAGGTTTTTCATCAGTTTCACAGCTGGCCACAGACTTTATCCAGAGCCTTTTAGTAAAAAATCCAGAGTAAGTAATAACATTAATTTGTTTAAATACTATTACAAAATAACCTATGCCTATGAAGAAACATACATTCTGAAATGGTGTAAAATTATAAGTATGCTATCAGGTAAAATGGGAGAGGGGTGTTATGAGAGATTGTTATATAAATTCATAACTTCAAATGTAGAAAATATAAAATATGCAACAGGAAATTTTGGAGTGAAGAGCATATTTGGATATTTTTCACTCAATCTACTATTAATCCCTGAAATTTCCTAAAATAATTAGAACTAGAAGGTTTACAATACACATGGCTGGTTATAAGACTGTTGTGAATGGTTCATAGTTGAATAATTAATTATAGTTATGTAACAAGTACAAATTACTGCTCGTTAAGGATCTGATGCTCTTGGACCTCCTTCTAAAGAAGGGACTTGAAACTATGGTTTAGGACTCATACCTCACTCATTGGCAATTTCTGAGCAGGAAACGAAAATGCTGACTTCCATGTTCTTGACCAGGATCAGCCCTGTTTACTTTAAAATGGCCTGGCTGTTCTCAGTGCGGGAGCTGTGTTGTAGTGCTTTGAGCTGAGTTCCTGCTTTTGTTACTTGTCAGGTCTTTTAGTTCTGATGGTTACTTAATCTCCTAGAGGACACAGTTTCCTTATCTGTTTAAGAAAAAAAACAACTCATAGGTTTGTTAATTATTTTATTGGCTAATGCAAGTCCAAACAAACTCTCACTGGTTATATTTTAGACATAATTGATTATTTAGTAGAAATAGTAATGATATTATTTGTTTCTGATTATAAGCACTTTTCATTGTGTTAAATATTTTTTTACCTAGATTCTAAAATTTCTATAATAAGTACATTAACTTTTTATAATAAAGAAATGAACATAAAAACAAAGACTAAGGAAACGTGTTCTAATGGTAATGCTGGTTGTGTGAAGGCTGGAGTTCTAAGTATAAATAGGTGTTTTCCTTCCTTTTGAAATATTGTGATATTTGACCATTTCATATTACTTTCGTAATATAATACAAAATTTAAAAACTCAAAATGTTAGATAAACATCATTGAAGGGTAGCTTTTGTTTTCATATTTAGCAGTTATTGCTTGTAAGAACACAAAATAATAATAGATATTATAAATTACATATATCTTCCTTTAAATGGTTTGTAAACCCAAGAGACTTTATAATTTTACTAATTTTTTATTTGTGAAGCTAACATATATTCTTAAGCTTTTTGACTGGTTTCAACTGTAAGCCCCATGATAAATTGAATTTTCAGTACATGTCAGAATTAAAGAAATTTCTAGGTACTCCATTTTCCTATTATCATTCCCTTCTGTACTATGAGTATGTGTTATTTTCATAATAAATAAAAAATATATTGAACTGCAGACATTTCCAACTTGATTTTTAGTTCTCAATTTTCCCTTGATGCTTTGTTTCCAGGAAAAGACCAACAGCAGAGATCTGCCTTTCTCATTTGTGGCTACAGCAATTGGACTTTGGAAACTTATTTCACCCTGAGGAAACTTCCAGTTCCTCTCAAAGTCAAGATCATACAGTAAGATCCTCTGAAGACAAGACTTCTAAATCCTCTTGTAACGGAACCTGTGATCGAGAAGACAAAGAGAATATCCCAGAGGATGGCAGCATGGTTTCCAAAAGATTTCGCTTTGATGACTCATTGCCCAATCCCCATGAACTTGTTTCAGATTTGCTCTGTTAGCACTTTTGTCTTTGACTCATTTGGACTAAATTTGGAATTGCAAGTCCACTCCAGTGTGAGATTGTGTTTTGTAGCTTAATATATGGAATGTTTATGTTATAAATGCATTTTTGCATAAAAGAATTTAGGGTATTATTTTAATGTTAATTTACTAGTTACTAGCATAATGTCATTTCCTATCCTGAGATAACTATGCAGAGAGGAAAATATTTAAACACATGACCAAAAATAAAAGTGTGCATGTGAGTTTACATGTTATTGGAAGAATTTAAGTTCAATGGATTTATCAAAATGTTTTACATATCAGGAAAAATAATGATTTGGATTATGTTATGGTTAATATAAACAGCAAAATGAAAACATTTGAATTCTTTTTACTTAAAATTTGGGGTGACAACAGCTAGTAAAATTACATAGGTTTCAAGTGTACAATTTTGTAATGCATCATCTATATATCCCATTGTGTGCTCACCACCCAGAGTCAGTTCTCCATCACCATATATTTGACCCCCTTTACCCTCTTCTATTATCCTCCTGACATTTGAATTTAATAGATTCTCCAGGGTAAGTCTTATACCATACCTCTATTGAGACAAAATTTTGTTAGGCTAACACTGTCAAGTTTAACAAAGAATATGTACTATTTTATAGATGCTCACGAGATATTTTACATTTGAAAGTATTTTTCAATCACAAGTATTTTGAAACTACATAAGATTTCCATTGTATATGGTTTGCTAAATGAGATAGGTCCTTTAACTAGAGCAATGAGGGAGCTAGAAACCTGGTTAGGAATATTCTGTACAAGTTAGAGCAGAGAAAAGAGTAGCATGCCATCATTTAACTCAAATGTCCTTTACATCCTTCAGGTTTCATAAGGTCTCACAGATGGAGAATATATGGTATATAAGTGTAAAGCATTTGTATCCTCCAGAATTTCTGGAGAAGAAGATACTTAGGTAAAACTGCGCTCTGTTTTTACCCAGCCAAACATATTTATTAACTGATATAGAAGAAAATGCTGACAGACTCAGGCAAATCAACAATAGTTTAGATGTCCTCTAAGTCTTGGAATACAATCCAGTCATTCAGAGTTCTAAAAGTATGAAGAAAAACAATCACAGCACCAGTACAACTATTAACACAGTGCCAGAGTCTAGCAAGGTGGATGTGATCATAAAACATGATGCATCAAGCTCTTTTCTTGTGTAAAATTCCTAGTGATTGAGTGAGGCTCAGCCGAAGGCCGCCTGCAGAGTGGCCTTCAGTGGCCTTTTGCTGGGACTATTGCAAGAAGAGTTTAAGAACAGCAGAGTGATCAGTGGCCATGATTATTTCAGTCTTGGGGGGAAATTTACTCCTTTTGGGGTAATAGTTGACTTTCCACCTGGTGACTTAAAAAAGTCCATTATATTGTCATGTTAAGGTAATTGTAACCTCATGACCATATTACTATGATCAAAAGAAATCATATTTTGACAAAAAAAGCATTTTTCACCTTTGAATTATATGTTACTCTAAAACCTTTAACTTGTCAAAATTTGGTAAAATTCCAAATGACTTAAAACTTTAATAACTAGCAATTAACTTTATTTGGTTAAATGGTCAATTTGTTTTATATCTCCAGCATTTCTTAAAGGAAAGTGATTTCTACTTGTGTGTGTGTGTGTGCATATGTGTATATATATGTATAAGTATATGTATATATGTACAGATAGATAAAATACAGCCTTTAGACAACTTTCTCTTAGAGGTTTTTGGCTCTACTATATTGTGTTCAACTCAGGTGCCAAAGGAGCGATTGTCTTATGACATGTAAATATACATTTAAATCCTTTAAGATGTACATAGTTTGTTGGGTCAATAAACTAGCCAATGTAGAAGCTAAACTTGGCTCTTTTAAATGTAAAACTGATGAGTTTTTTTCTAAATTGTTGATTGTCCATTTATTCGCCTTCAGTATTAGCTAATGCAGGTAATCTTAGTAAGTCATTGGAGAAAGAGGAAGTGATTACTTTTACAAAAGACCATATTTTTAAATTTCTAGAAGAATTGTGCCATACTAAAAAATAAAAATCAAGACGTTGGAATTTTGAATTATAAGCTCTTAAAAAATATTTCAGACCAGCTTTCTTTCACTCTTAGGAATGTTAACATAGTTTATATTCTTCCCCTTAGTTAATAAAATACACAGAGTTGTACATTTTCAGACCTTTTTTCCCAACAATTCTTACTTCAAAAAAGCAACTAGTGGTTGCACAAACAGTATAAAAGTTCAGTTTTTTCAAAAGAGTGAATTTAAACATTTTCACTGACAGAAATGTGAAAATAAAGTAAGCCAATCTTTAGAGAGAACTTATTAACAAGTGACTCAAGTCTTATTTTTCTCTCAAGACTGAAAACAAATGTCTATCAAAAGCAGATGATGTAGTTCACTAAAACAGGAATCTTAGTTTCTCTGAGGTGAATCTATGTCAGTAACGCTTAAACACACCTGAAGATTAATTATAACTGATGGATTTATGAAGTCTAATTTGCTTTTTGGATAGGATCCGTAGGTAGATGGGATTAAAAAATAGAAGAGGTATAGATGACAATTACAATTGTCATCTTAATTTTGTTTTCCTTACAGTCAAGTTAACTGAGTAATAAAATTATAATGGCACACTAAAAACGTAAGCAGTAACTGTTCTTCAGCTGTAATGAGATAAGGCACCTGTGCCAGAATGTAAATCAACACAGTGTTTCCTTTATCAAGAAAGTCTTCTTATAAAAAGCCAGCTGATTAGTGACATAATTGGTTTTCACCTGGCCTCTCATTTTGGATGGGTCGCAAATAGTTCATGAGCCACACATTGAAAAGCCTTGCTCTAAGCAGCATTTACAAATATTGATATTTTATAACTGTTTACATTTTTTGAATTTTCAGTTGGATACCTGACTTGGAAACTTACACTTACTCACTGTTGTATAAAATTGGACTTTAATTTCAAATTGTATTAAAATTAAGTTATCTGACTTCCAGTTTGGGGTATTGTTGTCTTATAATTTTATAAAAGTTTAAAGAACTTTAAACTAATTGTAAATTTCACACAAATTACAGCTGCCCTCTACCTTAGCTGGCATTGAATAATCATGTTGTTTAACGCATATTGAATGACATTATTATGAATACTTCAGTAAAAAAAACAAAAAACAAACAAACTTGTTACATCAACTTGATCTTTTGGTTAAAAATTAAAAAGCACTTTTTTACATTTGGGGTTGTCTTTTGTTTTACCAAGTATTTCTAAATGTGTTAAAAGCAAATCTTCATGCCTGGAGGTTCTAGCCTCTGACCCACGTCATCTCTGAACTTCCTTTCCAATACAGATATGTTTATTAGATCCTGTTTGTTGTAAAAGTCACATAACTTTGAAAACAAAGTCTATTCTTTCCTAATGATAGATACTTTCAGAAGATGTCCATGAGTGGCAGCATACTACATAGTGCATAAAGATCAATAAAGGATTCTTACTCACTAGAAATAGGTGAGCCGTTTTGGGGTTTATTTTTTGTTGTTAAAATAAATTGAATTTTAAAAAAAAAGATGAATAAAAGATTCTTCAAGAAGTGTATAACCTGGTTGTGCACTAAAGTAGAGCCAGTTCCCATTATGTATGGTAGTTATGTGTTCCCATAAACAGCGAAGACTGAAGCACTGCTCCTAGTGGAAACGCAGAGTTGGGTTCCTGAAAGCTGTTCGTAACATTTTGGGAACTGATCAATGCATAACCTTGTTTTATGTGTGTTTCTCTTTAACGACACCTTACTTAATATGTAGTTGATTCATTAACACTGAACCCATGGCCAACAGCACGATAGTGCATGCATGAATGAAGTTTATCTAATATGGGTTGTTTTTTTTTTCCATAAGGCATATAGCCTTGTGTCTAGGAACACTAACTACACAGCACTTCAAACTATGCTTTGGGGCTATTTTTAAACAGTAAAATCAACAAAAAGCAGGAAAATGCAGAAAACATGACACTATAGACTGCAAAAAGGACATTTGTCTTATGGTATGAGAGCTGAAATAAGCATAGTGTCACCTTGTTCAGCCTCAACTTCAACAACTATCAGGCAACTCAAATTTTTCACCACCGTGAATATGTCTGCAAATAACCATGAAAGCACCATGCATGTTGATTTTGGGATTACAAATAAATTTTAGCAAGTAGGTGAATTTGCAAATATGGAATCTGAATAATGTGAGTCAACTGTACATGGTAAAAATCACCATGGAAGAAGGATGAAATGTGAGAAAAACCTGATAATTAAATCCATAGCAAGGAGAAATTGATGTGCTGAAACTTTCTAATTGTGAGCAGTTTCTGTTCCATGTCTTCTTTTTATGGAACACAAACATTCCCGAATTTTCTGTTCAGCCCCAATTTTTTTTCTGCTCACAAGTTACATGTATTATCCTTTTTTTGGTATATTGAAGTACCTTCAAATATAAAATAGCTCTAAGTAAAATCATGATCAAATCCTCTCTTTCTGTATTAACTCCTCACCCAAACTCTCTGGCTTCATGTTACCTCCCTTAGTTAACACATCATATTTACCCACACATCACAACTGGTAATCTCTAGATGTCATTCTAAAAATTTTGTTTCCTAACTGTATCACTTCCAATTAGTCATTAATTTCCATCAAATGATATCTTCTTAACTATCTTGATTTGTACTGGAACACATTGTTTCATTTAGATCTAGATTATCTAGAAAGGGGTCAGCAAACTTTATAAAGGGCCAGTTATTAAATATTTTAGGCTTTGCAGGACAGACAGTATCTTGTCACAACTACTCAATTCTGCTGTTACAGCAAGAAAATAGCCAAGGACAATATGCAAATTAATGTGTGTTCCAATAAAACTTTTAAAAACACAATGGGCTGCATTTAGTTTGTTGACCTTGATCTAGATTATAACAATGATGTTCTAACTGGTTCTCCTGGTTCTAGCATGATTGACATGGAAGGCAAAGGCCAGAAAGAGGGCAGTTGAGTCTCATCTGAACTGATTTTGTCTAATAATCAGACTTCCAAGAGGACGAGGACTGAGAAATGGTCATTGGGTATAACAATTTCACCTGAATGGTGAGTCTGCAAGTAGTTGAGAAAAATAGTGAGAAAGTAGGTAACAAGATCTGTAGGTCTTGGAGCAGCAAGAACTTTGCTCCCTGGTGCATGTTGGGATTTGCAGGACCTTAAAGAGAACGGTCCAACACCAGGAATGTGCGCTCTAGGGCTGAGATAGAACCAAAAGGAGTGTGCGAGGTAAACATTGTCTCCGGAATGAGCGTGGTATAGAGGGAGAAAATAGCACTGAGCCTGAGAAGAGCTTATCACGTGCGTCTTATTAGATCATATTTTTTTGCTTCGGATAACATCCTCATGAACAGAATATTCTTACTAGAAAAACAACAGTAGATTTCATATAACTGGTTCTAACAGAGTCTCTTGGTCGGAGCTTGAAAGCATACAACTACAATGCAAGTCTCTAAAAGTAATTCTACCACTAGAATTACTTCAACCTACAGTTGAAGACACTGTAGTTTGGCTAACCCACCGGCTATAGGCAACCCCTTTCTCCTTTTCCTGTCTTCCATACAGAGGCTATTCTAGCTCACTTGGAGATAGAGATGACCTGGAAATCTGTTGAGTAGTTTCTGGAAGGCTTTTGATTTCTGGAAGAAAGCCAGAAATGCTGACAGCCCCACACCTCCCCACCATCTTGCATGGGAGCTGTTTCTACCATCTTGTAACAATGAAGGAAGGGGACAGGGGAACCCTGGAGATGCCGGCCCTGACATGATCATCCCAGTGAAGCGACAGCAGCAGTCATCTCGTTTTTCAGTAAGCAATTTTTTTTTTTTTAAGATTTTATTGGGGAGTTGGGTAAGGGGAACAGACAAGTTGCTGTCCTTTTGTTCTTCAGTCTATTTGTGGAGGACATCGCTTTACTGGCCCATGTTGGTATTATCATTGCGCTCTTCCTGGGTGAGGCAGATCGGTCACCGGCCTCTGGACGACTGCTCACCGCGGCTCTTGGCAGCTCACACTGGCTGCTAGCCACTCACGGTAGCTTATGGCAGCCCACTGCAGCTCCACTGCAGCCTACGCTGTTGCCGGTGACTCACGGCAGCCCAGCTCCAGGTTGAGCTGTTGTTCACCATCTTAGCTGTAGAGGGCAGTGTCACTGGCCCTCATATGTGGGATCCGAACCGGGACCCTGCTGCTCAGAGCTGGCGTCCCAAGTCAGCTATTAACCAACGCTCCACTTGGCCGGCCCAGTAGGTGATTTTCTTTTAATGTCCTATTTCTTTAAGCCACTCTCTTTCGGGTTTTCTGTTATTTGCAGCTGAAAGCATCTTAATTGACACAATCATCAGTGTTTTCCAAACTCATGTTCCTCATATTGTTACTAGGTGTGTGGCACAGAAAGAAAGCATGTACCCAATTATGTTTTAGAAACACCATGAGCAACAGTTTTAAACAGGCATTTTTACTGCAGGGTTCCTTGGAGGCTTTAATTTGCACTGGGAATCTCCAAGAGAGGAACACGGTACGTTGTGTTTTATAGTTACTTTGACCATGCTATCATAACATCTCTCTGGATAGTATCCATGGACACTTACTTGGAAAACACTGTACTAGATGCCAAAGCAGTGTAGTCCAAGAGCCTCCAAAGAACTGGCTTACCCAGGAATGTAACGCAAGTTCTCTTGTGAGAACCAGCTCTTCTTATATTTGAGAGGGGACTGGGACAGGCCAGCTCCTAATTCTCGATGCAAGCAAGACCACTTTCAGCAGTCCTCTTTGTAGCACTGTAAGCTTCATACCTTTACTAGAAATCACCATTAGGATCTGACACAGCACACTCTGATTTTCACGGGTCATTAATACCTTGAAGCGGTTTCCTTGATAGAAAGTCATTGGCATGGCTTTTTGTTGGGGACTCTGAGCTTGGCCATGCCTTGGCTTCCAGACCCAGCAGGCTGCACTCTCACTGCTCCTTCATCTCTATCAATAGAATTAATTTGTAATATTTTCCATACCAAAAAGCAAAGGCCTTGTATTAGGTTTCTCCCCAGAAATAGAACCAATAGGATATATATAGGATATATATAGGTATAGGAACCAATAGGATATATATAGGATATATATAGGTATAGGATATATATATATATATATATATATATATATATATATATATATATATATATATATAGGAATTGGCTTGTGTTATAGAGCCTGAGAAGTCCCACAATCTGCCATCTACAAACTGGAGAACCAGGAAAGCTGGTGGTATAATTCCAGTCCAAGTCTGGAGGCTGAAAAACCAGGAGGGCCAATGTTGAGGGCAGGAGAAGATGGATATCTCAGCTCAAAGAAAGAGAGCAAATTCTCTTTGTTTTTTTCTTCTATTCAGGCCCACAGCTGATTGGATGATGCCCACCTGCATTGGTGAGGGTGATCTTTACTCAGTTTACCAATTCAAATGCTAATCTCTTTCAGAAACACCCTCACAGACACACCTAGAAATATAGTTTTACCAGCTATGTAGGCATCTTTTAGCCCTGTCTAATTGACACATAAAATTAGCCATTACAGGGCTTTGCATATCTTCTGACATCTTCCTTATTTATCAAACCTGTGAGAATAGCGCAGTTCCAACATTTTCACATATACATAGTTTCCTCAACACACACCACACACACACCACACACACACACCACACACACACACACACACACACACACACACACGATTTTCTATCTTCTTAATATATGTAAAAGTTTTACTTATAGGAAACAAATTGATTTTCCAGCTTATTGAAATTGATTAAGTCCCCTCCTTTCAAATGTATTACTAAGAAAACTATTCAGAAATCCTCTAATGGGCAGGGTGGTGCAAGTGTGGTCAGAATCAATGAATAATCTCTCACGTTTAGGTCCTATGCCAACCCTATGCTGTAGTCGACTTTTAGAATAAGCAAGAAAAAAAAGGATTATTTTATAATTAGTCAAAAGGATTCCACCCTCTGTGGTTCACCACTGGAATTTAAATTTAGTGATTGTAATACCCCTTTGAAAGCCCAAAAGAAAGGCATATGCTAATTACACCAATATTTCTAGCCAGATGGTAAAATGCAACTAGGTCACCAATTACAGACACAATTATAAGTGTACAGTCACTCAAGTTATACTGAATAGTAAACCAATGAGTACAAAATGTATGTGGAGAAAACTATAAGACAGAATTTTGAACAAATAAAACAGAACCGATTCCCCATGTTGTATAAAGCATGTCATAGCCATTCCTTCCCCTATAAATCAATCATCATGAATAAAACTATGAGGCTTCATGATCTTCTCTGGTTATAATTGAATTAGCTGCCAATATAGTCATACAAAGTCAAATTTTATAGATGAAACATTGTGATTTGTTTCTTCCTTTGAAAGAAGATGTTAGCCCAATTTATTAAGGACGTGATTAGCTTTTAAATTGGGATGTGCACAAAAAGGCTTCTGAAATAAATGAATATTTAAGTAATCACAGACTAAAGACCATTGAAAGCAAGTTATAAAGGGAGACAAAGAGCGGGGCCATTTATTCAGAGGGCTTTTTTTTGGGCCTCTTTAACCTGTGTGAACATCAATTACTTCTTTCTTTTACAAAACAGCAGAAATCAGCTGTTTGCTTCTTTGATTAGTTCTGGTCCTAATTCATTTAATACTAATGATTAAGCATGGGATACTGCAAATAAACCTGTCTTCTTTCTTCCCAGGAATAGAATAATTGCAATGGCCAATGGCTAGAGCCTTTTATATAACTAAATTTGTAAGAGATTTAATTACCTTGGCTTTCCTCCAGCATCCCAAACAACATGCGCAAATAGTCCCACAGCATTGTATCTTTACTAAAATTTCACTTGAGTCTTAGTAGGTCTTTACAGTATGCATTTATAAAATGGGTGTTGGTGTGTCTATATAAAAATCATCACCTATAGGTATGTCTGTATTCAGAGATAAGATATAAATTAAAGGAGGAAGAAAAGAGAGCTTGCTAAGGGCTCACTACGAATCAGGAATTACATTTGGGGCTTTTATTCATGCTGTTTCAATTAATCTTCACAAAAACCCTGCAAATAAAATATTATCTTCATTTTGTAGGAGAGGAAACTGAGTTTCAGAGAGGTTAAGCAATTTTTCAACATTACCTAATTACTGTATGCGGGGATTTGAGCTCAAGTTCATCTGGCTTCAGATGCCTTCTTTGTCCTTTCTGTCACACCAGATTCAAATTAAATTGTCCAGGATTAAATGAAAAACACTAGACAAAAGTGATTGGAATCTGTATCATCAAAAATAAAATGTTTGGATAAAATTTTAATTTATGTGTTTTCAAACTAAAATTGTATCCTAAAGTCAATTAGTGTTAGGATAGAATAATCTAAGTTACAATATTTATAGCATTACAGAATGTAGTGTTTGCTAAATAAAAAAAAAAGAAACATGAATAATTCACTAGTGTTCCCTAGTTAGTCATTTGTACTCTGCAAAATAGGTATGGTACAGACTACCTTTACTCACACCTCATTTGCTCTATGTGGAGTAGAACTTAATATAAAATGGGTCATCCATAATTCTTCATAATGTCTGAGAAACCTCTTATAAAGACAGCCTTCGTAGGAAGACCTCCAGGCAGAATTGGCTCTAAGGCAGGAAATGCCTGGCTCATTCAAGGACCAAAAAGATCTCCAGAGAGAGGTAAGACAAGAAGCTGGAGAGGTTGGCAGGGGCCATGGTAACCAGCGGGCTTTCACTTTAAAGTCACAGGGTGCCATTAAAGATTTTTAAGTGCAAGTTTCCCATAATCATTTTGCATTTCAGAAGGATCATTGTTTGATCACTAAAGGGAGGATTTATTGAAAGAAGAGGTAAATCGGAAGGCTGAGACCCACTTAGGAGAGTTATCTCAGTTGTCCTTTCAAGAGATAGTGGTAGGGCCAGCCGAGTGGCTCGTTGGTTAAGAGTTGGCTTGGGATGCCAGCTCTGAGCAGCAGGGATGCCGATTAGGATCCCACATGGGCCAGTGAAGTGACGTCCTCCACAACTAGGCTGAAGAACCAAAGGACAGCAACTTGTCTGTTCCCCTCCCCCAATTCCCCAGCACTGTTCCCTCCCTCAACTCCCCAATAAAATCTTTTTAAAAAAAAAGAGATGGTGGTAGCTGAGGTAACCGAGGGAAATGGACAGATTCAAGTGAGACTTGAGAGTTAGCACTGAGTTCCCTAATTACTTGGATGTGTAAGAGGAGGGGGCATATAAAGGATGATGGTCAATTTTTCTTTGGAACAGTCATTGAGATGATTGTCCATTTAGTAATATGAGGAATGCTGGAGGGGGAGCATTTCTGAGGGCAAGATGAGTTTGATTTTTAGATGTGTTGACTGTGATGCTGGCTTTGGTTGTATGGGTTTAGAGCTCAAAGGTGTGACCAACCATGGAGATATAAATTGAGGTGTTGTCACTGCATAGCTGATGAATGAGGTGACTAGCTTGGAGTAGGTCAGTGAAATTGAGCAATGCCCTGCTAGGCCTTCCACCATTCAGGTCTCTATGTTAGAATCATAGTTACTTGCTTGGAAGCCAAGTCTTCAGTCTGACGTGGTTTGGGAGGAGAGAGGTAAAATAGGATGGAGAGAAGTGATTGCATGAAGAATGGAAGAAATTCAGAATGTTTCTTTATAGAATACTCACCATTTCTATCAACAGAGAGGAACAATTACTTAAAATGATGTGGGGGGGAGGGGCGGGGAGAGGTTAGAGCACTTACATATTCATGGGTAACATTGTAGGAGTGGTGGTCGGTAAAGTCAGCCTCTACTTTTCTAAGCACCCCATTTCCTTCTTTGATCTATGCCCCCTTCCCAATTCCTTTAAGGCTTTGTATTTGGGTTCTCGTCTTCATAAAAATCTCTTTTTAGAAAGGGTCTAAAATATATTCATGCAAAAGTGAAAATGACGACTAAGGTAGGCTTTAAAAGTTACCTCTAGTGGTAGATACATTTTCTGAAAAACAACCACAAAAATATTTATAATCCCTCATGTTCTTCTTCAGCCTTACCACATCCCTACTTTCTTGTGTAATTGCACAAATAGGTGTTGTTTGTGAGCTGTAAAAATGCTTCTGAAAAATTAAACAAAAAGAAAGAAACAAATACCAACCAAATCAAACCAATCAGAATACATTCACTATTAGAAAGGTTAGAAATGGAAATAACCTCACTATATGTGAGATTTATATAGAGATTTTGTAAAAAATTTTGCTATGCCTGACCTTCAAATATAAATAAATTTTATTCCAGTCCCTGGATAAGGAAAATTCACATTTGCTTTGAACTTATTGTAAAAACCTGTGTGTTAGATTAATTTCTCTCAAAAATAATTCTTTAGTTTCATGAAAGAAGCCTAGCTTAAATTCTCTTCTTTAAAAAGCAAGCATTTATGAGCCAACCATCTGAAACCTGACTAGAGAATATATCTCTTGTCACTACAAAGTCATCTCAAACACATATTTGAGATGTGTTTATATTAATAAGTTTGATACCAAAGGGTGCTTTGCATCCAGGAAATCTATATTGCCAAGAATATGGTAGGTCCATTGTTGGTACCTTTTAAACTAAGAAAAATGAGCCAAAATCTGAGCATTTTTTATTATGTGCTAAAGGTCGTCTTTCATAGCACTTTTATTGCAATATAATTTACATACCATATGATTCACCCATTTATAGTATTCAATTTAATGATTTTTAGTATATTCACAGAATTGTGCAACCATCACCACTATCTAATTCCAGAACATTTTCATCTCCACACAAAGAATCCCCATACCTGTTACCAATCACTCTCTATTTCCTCTCAACCTTCTCAGCCCTAGGCAACCAATGAACTACTTTCTGTCTTTATGGTTTTGCCTATTCTGTACATTTCATACAAAGGGAATAATAAAATAAGTGATATTTTGTGACTGGCTTCTTTCATTTAGCATAATGTTTTCAAGGTTCATTCATGTTGTAGCATGTATCAGTACTTCATTCTTTTTTATTGCTGAATAATATTCCACTGTATGGATATATGGCATTTGTTTATCCATTTATCAGTTGATGGACATTTGGGTTGTTTCCACTTTTTGGCCATTAAAGATAACACTGCTAATGTACAAGTTTTTGAGTAGATATATGTTTTCATCTGTCTTGGGTACATACATAGGAGCGGAATTGCTAGGTCATATGATAACTATGTTTAACCATTGAGCAACTGCCACAGTGTTTTCCAAAGTGGCTGAATCATTTTACATTCTACCAGCAGTATATGTGGGTTCCAATTTCTCCACATCCTTCCCTACACTTGTTATTGTCTTTTTGATTATTGCTATCCTAGTGGGTATAAAGGATAATAATATCCTTTTGTGGTTTTGATTTGCGTTTTCCTGGTGACTAATGATGTTAGCATCTTTTCATCTGCTTATTGGCCATTGGTATCTTCTATGTAGACATGTCTACCTTTTGCCCATTTAAAAATTGGATTGTTTATCTTTTATTATTGATTTTTGGAGTCCTTTATATATTCTAGATACAAACAAGTCCCCTTAATTTTTGAGGAATTACATCAAATAAAATAAATACTAGATAAGTCAAAATATCTGGTGTCAACACCCAAAACTGAGATATACACATGTATGTACAAATAAACATAGGTACAATTATTTTATGTTTTAGCAAGAAGAGGTCCTAATTACTTGCAATAACAAAACACTCAAAGAGTATACAAATGTACAATAGAATATGCAAAATCTACAACAGGAAGCAGTTAAGCAAACTATGGTATACTCATATGTGATGAAACATTACTCTGCCTTCAAAATAATATATGGAAGTATTCTCCATGACCTTGAAAAATTTTTATGATACATTAAATGAAACACACACACACACACACACACACACACACACACACGCACACACACACACACTATAATCTCAAGTAGGCTTATAAGATATGTAAGAAAAAGTCAAGAAAAAAATATGCTGGTATGTTAATCGTGTCAACAACTGGGCAGTGGAACAATAGGTGATATTTTTCCATGTTTCCAGTTATCTACAATAAGCATATATTTCTTTTGTAATCAGGCATTTGATGGGGGAGGGAGCAAAGTGGTTTTAGCAGTGGCCCCAAAAATGTAAAACTAAAATAATATACTGTCTTTAACAAATTCTGGTGATTTGGGAAGTATGTGGTTTTTCGTGGCATGTTATTATATCTTTTTGAGTTATGCCCGGAAGTTAGGGTCATCTTACCTACAAAATCCCACAACCATTTATCTCGGACTTTATTTCTCCAAGTGTTTAAGATACTTCTTGGAAGATAGCTTGAAATATTGAAACTTATTTCCTTGTTCAGAAACAATACTTTATAATATTAATGCACCCCTCTACTTCGAAATATCTATGAAATCCTGATCAAAGACAATTTTCCTTTGCTTATTTTTTGTTTGTTTGCTTCACATATTATTAAAACACAAGCCCATAAAGCTTTAAAAACATATTTGTGCCACCATAACTTGCAGCTTCTTTTTCTCAGAGGCCAAGGGTAGTCCCATGATGTAGGCAGGCAATAGATCTCTGGCCACAGTTCTCGAAACTGCTATCATTTCATGACAAACCACTAATTGCTGAGGAATTCAACTGGGAGCTAAAAAGGAACTTTTCTTCCTAGTAAGTAGACTCCTCGAGATTTCTAGCCATATTTTCCTCTTGTTCTCAGGCCCTGAGTTCTCATTATCCACAACAGTTCTCATTCCCAACTCTCCACATGAATGTATTCTAAGACAAAACTACTTTTGAAAAACAAAATGTTCTGGTGGGCTTGGATCCACAGTGATACACAGATGTTGGCTCGGGGCTGTGGACACATGTCCAGGACTGCTGTTTGTAAATGTGATAGCAATTTTGCTAAAATTAAGGACTTTCTTTGCAATTTATGGAGGTATGGAGAGAGGAGAAACTGGAGTTGTCCTTTATTTTTCACATGCCCTTTCATTTTCTTTCATGTGCTGATGTTTCAAAGACTCCACATGAATTCAAGTTCCAATGTGATTTGCCACAGCGGTTTCTTGGGAATGTCCATAAATGGTTTTTTGTTTTGGTTTTTGTTCTCAGCAGAAAGTGTTGCTTGTGATTATCTTTTTCCTAAATTATATCTCTTTTTAAGACCTGAAAAAACAAGCTTTTGTGTTTTTCAGGAAACAAACATTTTTTTTTTTTCTGTCTTGCTCAGGATTGAGGGGTTTTACTTTAGGAATGTGAAGCTACAGTTTTCAATGACTGATTTCTACATGAAGGCAACAGTGAACTCATCAGTGCTTTCCCAGTTTAAGTAAACTTTTTTACATTTTTTTTTCAGTGAGTGATCATTGTTTTTAGCAGGTTAATTATTTTACCACATAAAGTGGTCATTGTTCCCTGTACTCAATGCTCTGAATAGATCAGGTCCTTCCTTCTGTGTGGATACTCATCACTGGGCTTCGGCAACTTTTCTCAATTTGCTCAGAGATTTTCATTTATCCAGGGACTTAAAAGTTTGGTAACATTTAAAAAACTTTAAAGAAAAAAAAAATCATGCAATTTAAAGAGGATCCCCTGAAGCATAACCCCTGCTGTGTTCTGGGTCACAATGCACAGAATATATTACTCCCCAAAGCTTTGCAGAGTTAACTAGGGTGGGCAGCGCCTCTTTTCTTCTACTGCTTTTTTTTTTACCAAAAGGATTCCATTAAAGTGGGAGCATGTGCGCGCGCATGCACACACTCGAAATTAAAGTAGGAATGCAAGGGCATTTCCAAGTTTAATTCCTTTCTGTGGATTGCACTTTCTATTTCCTTGGGAATATTGAGAAACGTGGGTGGTTGTTGGCTGATCTTGGTATTTTACATCCATCCTCAGTTTGGCCTCATAGAGCTGAGCAGGAGGCTTCAGATATACCAATCTTGTGACGAACCCATAGAGTAGAATTATAGCTAAAGTTTATTGAGTACTCATTTGCAGTGTATAGTGCACATTCCACCTTCATCACTCATTTTCTCATTTAAATCTCATAACTACTAGAAGAGGTAGATGTTATCATTATCCTTGTTTTGCTGGAATTAAGTGAGTGGGCCAAGGCTACAAAGCCAATGAGGGGCAGAGGCAGGGTGCGGGCCACCCTGGGTACCAATGAGTGCTAGCTTTACCTCCTATTATTTTGGACTCAACTACAAAAGTACGTGCATCTGTCAGGTCTTCCTATTATTTCCACCTGCTTCCCATAGACAGGAGTGGAAGTTTGCAAATCCCAGCTGTCCACTGAAATAGTACACAAACACCTCATGAATTATAGAAAATGTCTAACAGGGGCACAAGAATCCTATGTATTCACTGTGTCTTCAACAAATATTACATTCTAAATTATTTAGAATTAAATTGATAAAAACTAGTAAAATATGATTTTTAATAAAATTATTCTCACAGGTGATTGCCAATATCTGTGCCTTCATAGCATTTAGAAGATTGTACACATTTAAGTAGATTACATTATATTTTATACATTTTTCTTACTGAAACTATTATCTTTTATAGTATTTGTTAAAGTGATAAATGCATTCACCATAGAAAATGCAGAAAAACAAAAAGTGAAAAAAAAATTAAAATCAATTTAGATCCCTATATTTAGGGATAACCACTGCTAGCATGGCAATGTCTTTTTTGCTTAATATATTATAAATATATTCCTGCCACGAAATATTATAACATTATATTTAATGATTACATACCATATCATTGTATGGGTATAGCATCTTTTATTTAACCAATCCCCTATTTTTGGACACTTAAATTTTTAAACTATTTGCTACTGAAAACAATTTTTCTTGAAGGCAAATTATTCTTGAAGGAATGTATCTTTGTGTACACTCATAATTATTTCCTTAAGATAATGTCTTAAAAGTAGAATTTCAAGGTCAAAGAATATGCAAAATATTAGATTTTTTTTTCCTTCTGGAAAATTGTATTAATATTTTAAGGCCTAACAGCCAAGAGTGCCTGTTACTCCACCCTTGCCAACATTGGGTATTATCAATTCTCAATTAATTACCAACTTCATATTTTGTTTTATTTTTTATTTCATTTATCACTATGAGGCAAAGCATCTTTTCATGGTTTATTGGCCATTTATATTTTTTCTTTTATTACATTTTGAGAAACAAGATTTCAAAAAAAATGTGATTCAGTCTAAGCAATAAGAAATATCCTGTAATAGATTAACAAAAAAAGTTTTAGATTATTTTTTCCTGGAGTCCTTCATTTAGATGCACAGCTATAGGATTTTGGAGTAGAAGGGTACCTTGGAATGTTTGACACCTACGCATGGCTTTGGTCAGTATGGTGGGCTTTTCTGCTCTGAATGGACCCACACATGGTGGACACTAAATGAACATTTAAAGAAAAGTGCATATGAATGCCTAATAAGATTCAAAGCAGACCTTTAACTGACCTGACTCAAGCCTAAAATGCTGAGTTACTAGGTTATTTGTGTCTACAAAAATATTATTGGCAAATAGTCTGGGGCTATCAAATTCAGTTCCACCTGTAATTGAATTAGAGACCCATGTTCTTTTCTCCAAGAAAACTGGTATACCAAATCCTTCCTTTGACATTGATAGTATTAAGTGGGATTTCAGCCAAAAACAAAGTTTTTATTGATAAAAAATGTCAAGGGTGATAAACATGAAAGAGTGGTAATATCATTATTTTCTATCTAACTAACTTAATAATTGGGCAGTAACAGTGTGAAAATTTCTGCCAAACAAATACAAATGTTCTGTTCTGAGAAGCTGAGTTAAAAGTTCGTGGAATCTTAAAGGATCCAGAAGCAATGCAAATGCATATTTCAGATGGGAGCAATTATATAAAGAAAGTCCTAGGGAAACGTGTATATATTTCATGTCGAAAAGAAACAGACCTGTTCCTGAAGGGCCAAGATAATGCCAGCTGTTATTCCCCTGTGTGTGGTTGGTGTATTTTCCAAAATTTGAAAATCATCATTTACAATTGGAATATACACTTCGTACCCTTCCCCATCCCTGCAGGCTCACGTGTGTGAACACACCCAGTCCAGGATTGCAGTTCCTCCACCCTGAATTCTTCAAGGTAACAGACTTTGCACGTCCCACCTCCAACGCTGCGTCTGGCACAGAGCAAGGGGTCACGAAATGTGGATCATGGAATGAAAGAACGTCCTGCCAAAGCACGTCAGAATAAAGCTTTCAGGTAGGCCATCCTGGAACTCTCATCTCTGCTGTTAGATGAGAAATTTGAGGTTGGTAAGTTGAGACTTACTCAAGATTTGCATAGCTAGTGACAGAGCCAAGACCTGAACATGAATCTCCTGTTCTTAGAATTATATTCTTTCAACTGTGAAAGAAAAATAGCTTATGCCTTTGAAGCCTCTATTCAATATCATAAAATTGGGTTTATTAATATTATAATGGTTATTTTCCATTTTATATGTATTTACACCTTTTCTCATTTCCCAAATAATTCAAAGCAACTTATGAATGTACAACGAGAGAGAGAGAGAGAGAGAGAGAGAGAGAGAGAGAGAGAGAGAGAAGATCATATACTGAGAAGATACTCACTAGAATTATAATAGCTAACATTTAGTGAGTGCTATGTGCCAGGCATTGTTCTAAGAGCTATACATACCTTAACTCATTTAATATACACAATGACTCTGTAAAGTGGGTACTACTATTATCTCAATTATACTATCTTGAAGCACAGAGAATTCCAGTAGCATTCTCAGGTCACAAAGCTAATATGTGTTGAAGCCTAGCTATAAACCAAAGTAGCTGTGGCCCTTAAACATCTGTGCTTCTCTAACTTCTGTCCCCATATTGATGTCTTGAGAAATTATGCCCTGAAACCCACTTTCACACATGGTTCTAAGAACTCTAGACTCCTCTCTTAGACTTATTACACTTCCACTTTGGTATATAAGTACATATGAAGATCAGCATTTGAAAGATTTTTTTAGTTATTTTCAGGAGGAGGCTTGATCCATATTAAGTCTAAGCTTAAATTGTGAGCCCCCTTATAGATTGATTGTGTGATCTTGGACAAAGCACCTTTCTTCTTTGTGCCTCAGTGTCCCCATCTATCAAATTTGGACAATATTAGTAACTATCATACATTTAGTGCGAGTATTAAATCTGACCATGGATGAAAGGCACTTAGCACAGTACCTGGCACATAGTAATAATCAATGTTACCAATCATCATTACTTTGAGAAAATTTAACATTTTTAGACCCTTACATTTAGGCCCCAGTGTGGCCACATTCTCAGAAAGGAACCTGAATCATCAGGACTAATAAAATCAGACCTAGATAATATAACCACTAACTATTTTCAACTTAGTGTTAATTAAACCCTAGCTTTTTGGTTCAATTGCTTGACTTAAATTTGGTAATCCTAGGTCATCCAGACTCATGCATATGTCTTTTGAATTTTTATATCTACAGACTTTCTAGATCAGTTTATTTTTTCAAAAATTTAAAAGCGTAATGCTAGTCACAGAAATTAGAAATTGTAGAAATTTATAAAGGGCACAAAGTCACTCATGATCTCGCCTCCTAAGAATGGTAAGAATTGAATAAATCATAATTCTTGATTGTGGTACACTATTGTCACTGGCTCATGCATGGCCATCTTTTGTTTTGTTTATTTATCATTATGTAACATAACGAATAGCAAAAGACCCACTGCCCTGCTCAAGAAGTAGAATATACCAATAACTGACCTGTATCGATTTATTTTATTACCTATTCCTCCTGACCCTGTGCCCTTCTGTAGAGAACTACTGTCCCAAATTTTGTGTTTGTCACCATTTCTTATCTTAGTTTCAAGTATACACATATACACCCATAAACATGCATGCATATATATATGTTTGTGTGCCTAAATAATATAATATTTAGTTTGCTTTGATATATTTATTAATATATTATTAACATTCATCTATGTTGGCTTACATGGCTGAGGTTCATGCATTTAAAATTTTTTACCATGTGCCTATATCACAACTTATTTATTCTTTCTCTCATTAATGGGAATTCAGATATATTTTTTTCAGTCTTTTAAAAAATATGCATTTTTTTAATGTTGTTAAGATCAAATGCCAAACACAATTTGTTTCTGCCTTCTGTTCACCTCTGTGGTTTTCATAATATTAAAGAATTTTCTCATTTTATTATAAATTTTAAAGATAACATTATATTTAGTGGATAGATCATATTTTACTTAACTGTCTTGCTATTAGAAATTTAGATCGTATCTCATCTTGGCTAGCACAATTACCATATAAACAATCATTATTCAACATATATATATATTCTGAATTTTGTATTATTTCCTAAAAATGATTTCTAGAAGCAGAACCACTGGGTCAAATACCCCAATGTTGTAGGACTCTTGTATATACTGCCAAATTAGTTTCCAGTGCATTAGACAAAACTCTACCAGCAATGATTCAAAGTTCCATAGAAATGTCAATTTAAAATCTGGATATTCCAAGGAAATGGCCTTTCCAGACATGCTTGACGACAATAAGTTGACCTGGGAAACCTAAACGCCAAAGGGAAATGCATTTATAATCATCAATGAACTTTTTTAATTAACCCCTTTTTGGAAATAGTTGAAAAAAGAACAATTTTAGATACCAAGTGCTAAAAAAGGAAAACCTGTATCATCACTATTTTACCTCTACCATATCAAATATATGACTATTTGGAATCATTCAGATAAATGACCAACATTTTCTATTTTTCTTTCTGGATATTTGATCTGTTTAAGTAGAGTCAGGATGAAACCAGCATACTGCCGTAATGCAAATGGTTTTGCGTTGGAAATTTTTGTTTCATGCTTTGTATTTACCATAAATTAGCTTCATACTTCCCTGTGTGTATTTCAGAATTTTGTGTTCTTGAAGGTACTCTTTTGTTTACTTTGCATCATAAAATCTACAATATTCCACTTTTATAACTGTCTAATTTCACTGAAACCTTTGTCAGGTCTTAGAGGATTCAGATGAGGGAATTTTTTTTTTCCTGTGGTGTAGAAATTCCTACTGTTTTATGTAGATTATGTAAACAGTATCTCAATCTCCATTACAGTGCCAACCAACATAAGCATAATGATACCAGCATTTGCAGGTACCATTCTCTCTCCTGGAGGGAACCAAAATGAATTTAACATGAAGTTTACTACTATCTCTACCTATATGCCAGAATTGATTAAATCATTTGGTCCCATTATATCTAAACCCAATAACAATAAAGTAGATAAATATTGATTAGAAGGCCCAATAGCCAAAACACAAAATAGGACATTTTTTGTTTAGAATGGTTGTAGCACAATACCCATACCAATTTTTAAAAGAAGATGTTAGATCAGCAAAAGGTCAAAATAATTCTACAAACATGAAGTCCATTAAAATATTGGTTTCTAGCTAGGGAAAGACAAAACATATTGATTCCAAATCCACTCTCTGAAATCTCACGTTTTTTCCCTAGTTCGTGAGGGTTAGACCAGAATATATAAAGTTTATTTTCCTTCTCTTGATGTCTTTCCTACAGAAACACATTTCTTTTGTCCTGTGTTTTCATCCACACCTCAGGTTTGAAGGCTGCTTTAATTGTTTAATTTTACATCAAAAAGACTTTGTTTTTGAAATGTAATGTAAAATTCTCCTGTAGTTCATATCATGTATTAGGTCATTTTTTCTAAATTTTTTTCACTTCTTTTAAAAATACCATTAGAAAGCCACTTCTTACCATCGCTTAAACTTTTCCAAGAAGGAATTTATGAATTAGCAATGATTTTCCACTCTATGCCTGAATTTCTTTATCTATAAGATGGGGATTAAAAACAGTACCATTTCATATAGCTAAGGGTAAAAGAGTTATGTTAAGTCCTTAGAATAATGACAGGCCCGGAGAAAATATTATGTAAGAGTATTTTTTATTTTTATTCAACCTAATACAAATATCTATGCTAATGAAATCTCCAATAGATTCTAAATACCTGCCCAATTATTGAAAATCAAACAAGAAGAAAATAACACCATTGGAGGCACAAAATAACAATTAATGACCATTGATTCAGTAAACATTTATTTAGGGATTATTGTAAGCAAAGACACATATTAAATAAAGAAATGCACTTCCAGTTCAGATTTTGAGCAAAAAGAATGAGGGTTACAGACATTTGCACACTTCTCCAAAAGGACAGCCCTCCTTTGTTTTGGAAGATTTTTCTTTCTGATGTCATTGTCTGGTTCAAAAGGGTCCTTGAGGAGGGAACGTAGGAAGTATGTGTTTGCTATACACGCCATCAAGCAGCCTTCTCCTTCCTTAATAACACAGCCTAGAAAGTAGGCTGCCAAGTCCTTCAGGAGGGGCTAGCCAGCCCTGCTGTTGTCTCAAGGGGTAAATTTTGACTCCATTCCCCTCCCCAGTGACTGGTTTAGAAATAGGTGAGTCATTCAATTCTTGCTAATGCCACGAGAGGCCAAGTCTCCTTGGGGATTTTGGGGAAAATATTCCTGGAACTTAAAAAGGAACACATGAAAGAAGTGATTGTATCTTCCAACTTTTGGACATTAATGTGGAAAGATAATAGTGATCAGAAACACAGCGATTTTTGACCGTGAGTCGACTAATCTGAAGAGATAAGATTATGCTGAGAATGGAGGAGCAGGAATTTGGGGAAAATTTGGATCTCTGATGATGCCTTTGAGCTGTTGGATAATCAACTTATAACACCTCGACTCTATTATTCTGTCCTTAATATGTGAGATAATGAATCTCTTAACTGCTTAAGCCATTTTGAGTTGAAATGTCTGTTTCTTGCAGCAGAAACATCCAACCAAACACAGTGAGGTAGGTGACATATCTCACCTCGTTAGCCAGAAATATTAGCTTCTTATTGCTGATGTAACAAAGTCCTACAAACTTTGGCTTAAAACAACAAAAATTTATTTTCTTACAGCTCTGGAGGACAGAAGTCTAAATTCAAGTTATTGGCAGGGCTGCATTTCTCTGGAGATTTAGGAGAGAATCCGTTTCTTTCCCTTCTTCAGTTTCTAAAGATAGCTTGCATTTCTTGGCTCATGGCCCCTTCTTCCCACGCTGCACTCTGTTACTTCCATCAGCGCGTCTCCCACTACTGACTCTGATCTCCTTCTGCCCTCTTATGAGGAAGTTGGACATCCCTGGATAGTCCAAGGAAACCTCCCATCTCTAGATCACTGATATAATCACATCGATAAAGTCCCTTTTGCCATGTATGGTAATAACATAGTCACAGGTTTCAGGTTCCGGAATGGGCATCTTTTGGTGGTGGCCTTGGATGGCGGGGGCAGCATTATTCAGCTTACCATGTCAGGTAAACTGAACCAACCCTGGAGACAGAACGATTGAGAGCTGCTGTGACAGTCAGATCACCCATATACTCTTGTGAAGGGAATGAGGATGATGAAGACATTGTTAAACTGCAAGCGATTGTCTCAGATTGTCTTGGTTCCTATTGATAGCCCTAATTTAGCCCAGAATGATCGGTCCTTCTTGCCTCATCTCCATAACAATAACATTTGACTTTTGCATTGAGTCTTTATTCTGTATACTATTTTGAGCTTTATCTGCACTAATTAAATTATCATAAACCTCTAAAATTGTTAACTACTGCTATCCCCATTTTACAGATGAGCAAATTCAACTGTAGTTGCCTCAATTTACACAGTTTACCATGAGTGCTTATTTGCTCTGCTTCTATATATAGGAGCTGAAAGCCTGTGGATTGTACCACTCTCCCAGAAATAGGAAGTAAATTCAGGTTCTCACCACTGAGGACCAGTTAGAATGCTTTTAATTGCTATTTCCACCTTTTCCAATGGGATTTAAGCAATAAGGAGTTTACCTTCCCCCCAAAGAAGAAGACCAGAGGTAGAGTTGCAGGGTAGGTTAATGCAGCCATTCAGTCATGTCAAGTTTCCTTTTATTAGGGAGGAAAGTCTTTTTCCAAAGGCCCTAAACAGTGTTTCTTTTTTGGTTTGATCCCTATACTAATCGCTGGCCAAGGGGAGTGGCCAGTCATGACTCATCCCTGGGTCTGAGCCTAACTGCTCAGAGCACATTGCTGCCTGGTCCCTGCATGAGGTCAGGGGTCTATTGACAAAAGAAGAGCAGGAACTAGAGGGGCCTGCCCTCCCAGGGACACACCCACCCACCGAGGACAGAATGGAGGCTGTCTAACATACATCGGAAATAATAACTCTATAACTGATCCCAAGGTATCTCCTGCCATGTGGAACTACCTTGTTTCCCTGAAAATAAGACTTAGCTGGAAAATAAGCCCTCATGTGATTTTAGGTGCCAAAATATGGCACCTTGGCATAGTGAGTATTTTAAGCTGAAGGGATTTGTGGAAAAGGCACCCTTCTCCCTGAAACAGGTCATAAAACCCTCATGTGAGGGGTGCCTGCCCTCCATATCCTGGAGGAATCATGCTACAGCGTATTCTCCGGCTAGGTCTTATTTTCGGGGAAACACGGTGGTAGGCCCTGTGATCCAGACTTCACAGCTGCCACTCAGCTGGGACTAGGGTGGCAGCACACAAGGTGGGGGGTGCTGTCTCTGAGAGTGAGCCCAGCGTCATTGGAAGTGACGTTTGACTCCCTCCTTATCAGCGCACCTCAGAGGGCCCACATAGTAAACAGTTCTAGACAACTTTGAAGATAATATTTTTTCATAAGGAAAGAAGAAGTTCTCATCATGAGCCAAATATGCACCTTTTCAGAGAGGGACCTTTCGTAGTCACTGGAATTTTTTGAAGTTACTTTCTACATGTCCCCCAAATAACCAATTTCACCAAGAGTAAAACATGTGGCACCTAATTTATCTTTCCCGAGCAGAGCAGAGCTGAGTCACTGACACAGGGACTCAAACCTTTGCTGCTGAGTGGCCTCAGGAGGCCAAGACAGAGATTGCACTTAGATAGCTCAGAGTCCCCGCTCATGTCACAGTCAGACTCCAGACATTTGGCTGATATGTCCCAGTTATTGAACACATTGTTTCTGTATCAGTGTTCCTGTTGCCACTGGACCATTTCCACATTCCTTTCTGTCTGAACATCCAAAGCCAAGAGCAGCCTCCTCACCATTAATCAGGAATCACGCAAAGGACTCTCAGCTGAGGAGGACTTCTGCCCCAGTGGCCCAGCCCACACCTCTGGCATACTGAGGGACAGGTGGGCTGGAACGAGTTGGCATGTTCACCATATAAAGAAGGCAAGAGGCAGGGAACACCTCTTTTTTTTAACTTAGCTTACATCACTGTGTGTCTTCTCCACTGCCACTCCTGTGTTTAACGTGTGGACCAAAGTCTCTGGAGTAATTACTGCTCAGCAAACTCAGTGGTGCCCTTTGTACAGGCGGGGTCCTCGTAGTATAAGCCAGAGGTTGTTGTACACGTAAATACAACATTACAAAGAGTCCAAGAGGTTTCTGATAACTCCTAATATGGTCTGGTGGGTCAGCACAGTGAAGGATGAGGTAAGTGGGGAAGTATTAAGAGTTTTGTGGCCCATTGGGTTGCACGGGTTGCCCCGCAGGTCACTGCTCTTGGCTGTGCAACAGGGACAATACAATGTGCTGCACACATTGGAGTCTCCTTCACTGTCTTGTCTCTTTCACTGGCCTCCACCAGGAGGACTTGGCCAGATGCTCAGGTCCTAGAGCACCTGAGAAAGTCGTCTGTATGCTAGTCATCCATGTGGGAAGCTAAGGGAAGTACTTACTGGAAATAGTCTGTTTTTTTCTCCCTCTCTGACCCCCACCCCCACCCCTGCCCCCTGCAAGTATTGCTTTGCAGCTGTCCTCACTGTCTTGGAAATCACATAGCACTTTGCTGGCAGGTCTGAGATAATTTCTCTAATTGAAAGTGAGAGGTTATCTGATTTGCCTAGTTTGGCATGAGTCACTTGTAGTCCTGAGCAATGAAGTCCTAGCCACCCTCTGTTATTGATACGGGAATCTGCACAAAGGAATGCATCTTTGGAGTTTAGAACACATATCATGAATCTCACACCAGTGCTGCCCTGGCTGTTCGGAGGGATGAAATGAGAGTCAGGTCCCTAACGTGGAGGTTATTGTGAAAACCTCAGATTTTATTAGAGAGGTCTTTTGAGTACATAACATATTGAACTTTAATATTATGGACTGGAAGGAAAATATTTCCTTTGTAGTAGGAAGCCTCTGTTATGTTTCGGAGGAATTTTCCAGTAAATCATCTAACAGCTGCTTTACTGTACAGGCCTTGAAATTTTATCCTTTCATTGGTTACATACTCTTTTGCTTTTGGAAACTTCACATGCTTCTCTTTACCAGTAATATTTTGTTCCCAAAATAACTGCTCCTGGGGAGGATTTAATAAAGGCTGACCCCACAAGAATTGTTTTTGAGCAAACCTACTGGATATCTTTGGCTAGGTACCATGCCCTATGGTGTACTCTATGTAAGATCATTCCTGAAAATGAAAAAAATAGCAACTTATAGAGATAATGATTTTGTGACAAAAGAAAATGTTAACCATCTCTTAATATGAAAGCATTTTGTATCTGTGAGTGTGGGTGCTAATGGTGGTATAAAGTAAGTGAGTGAGGTGTGTGTGTGTGTGTGTGTGTGTGTGTGTGTGTGTGTGTGTGTGTGTGTGTGTGTATGTGTGTGTGTGTGGTGGCAGGGTGAAAAAGATGAAAAAGATTTGATGGGACAAAGGCTTGGCAGTAATATGGCCAGTGAAAATTCTCTTCTTCAGATTGTAGATGGCACATTCCCTTGACAGAGGGGAACCACTAAATAAACACCTCCAAAGGGGATAGAAAGAGGCTATCTCGCTCAGTGCCACATTACTAAAATGAGCCTGCAATGCTCAAAGTTTGTCCCGCATGAGGGTCGTCTGGAAGGTACATGTTCCAGAACAGAGTCTTAATGTGTTGATTTCTAAAAGGGGCACCTGGGCAACAAGGATTAAAAAACAGGAAAAAACTGAGGCTGGAACTCACCAAGTAGGACTTTAGTTCATGGGGCAGAGCTCTTGAAATCCTTTATGCAAGGAAGATTCCCATAGACAGGGCAAGAAAGTGGAAGGAGAGAGGGGGAAAAGAGAGAAAAGCTTTGTTCTAAGGGGCCAATTTGACCCTGATCACAGTGTCTTACTGGGCAGGGATATAGGAGGGCAGGTGGCTTAGAGTAAAGGTGGTCAGTGAGTTTTCAAGATTTTTCAGTTACAATGTAGAGTGAATAAGAGCAGGAGAGGGGCCATTAATGAAAACATTTGCAATAGAAGAAAAGTTTGCAAGTCATTGGGGAACCTGGTTTCAATTTTGGCTAATGTATAAAGTTTGATTCTGAATAACTCCTCATTTTAGATATTATATGTAGTGGCATATTAAGAGGTCAGTAAATAAAATAGCTTTTTCCCACTTAAGTTTTGAACTAGTCAGACCAATGGAGATAAAAAAAAACAACATATCAGCTTGATTACTAAAAACAATTACATTGGAGAGTATGAGTAATTGGTTAAATAAGCTTGCTAACACTCTGTCCCCTCTACCTTCACCTTGATTCAGCCCAACTGAAGGAAGTTTGCATTTGCAAAATGCACTGTAACTCATGATTCTTGTGTCATATTAATTCAGGCATGGAAGGAAGAAGAAAAGCAAATTCCTAGTAGTTACAGATTTTAAAATTTTAAATAAAGAAGCTCTATCAAATTGAACCAATGGATTTCATCCACGAATGAGTAGAGGCGGAACAATAGGACAAAAGAGGTACCATTTGAGTGAAGCTCATCTATTATAATAAAAAACATTTGTACTTTTTCACAAGATACCACCTGTAGAAAATTATACTGCTCATACACAATAGTAGAAAAAATGGTTGAGCCCATTTGACGTTGAGGAAGCAAGGAGCTTAGGGGCCCTGGCCTTCACAAGCCTTCAAAACCATGGTTCACTATACCCTAATGGTGGTACACCAGTGGGCACTGGATGAGATCTAGGCAAACAGGTCTAAAGGATCTGCCACCTATTTTCTTACTATATTTTTTTAAACAATCATATGATTTTTTTTTCTTTCACTTGTTAACCAGTGTGGTATCTTTCCAACAACAATTCTCTGATTTTCTGGTATCAACTGGGTGTCCTACAATTGAATTTACTTTTGCTCCTAACTACCCTGGGTTAGCACAGATCCCACAGG
The DNA here is from genome assembly GCF_001890085.2 of Hipposideros armiger. NCBI lineage: Eukaryota > Metazoa > Chordata > Mammalia > Chiroptera > Hipposideridae > Hipposideros > Hipposideros armiger. The sequence continues at coordinate 896,832 of NW_017731373.1, read as the reverse complement.
TAAGGGCTCAGTGCCACAGGACACTTCAGACATCAGTCACAAGTTGCACCCCTCCCCCATCAGGTTCCACAATTCCATGGAATGACTCATAGAACTCAGGAAAGCTCTATAATTATGACCACAGTTTTCTTGTAAAGGATGCAACTCAGGAATAGCCAATGGGAAGCGATACCTAAGGCAAGGTAATGGGATGTAGAGCAATGCATGTACAGAGCTTCCACACACAGTCTAGGCACACCACCATCCCAGCACACTGATGTGTTCACCCACTGGAAGCTTCCTATATCTCACTGCTCAAAAATGTTTCACAAGGTTTCATTAAGTGGTCATGATTGGTTAACTCACTGACCATTGGTGATTGAACTATCTCCAGCCCCCACCATTCCCCTCCCCTCCTCAAAGATCAGGGAGTGGGACTGAAAGTTCCAAGTCTCTAGTCCTGTGCTTGGTCTTTCTGGTGACCAGCTCCTATCCTGAAGATATGGTAGAAAGGAGCTCATTGTGAATAATAAAAGACACTCCTACCCCTCAGGAAATTCCAAGGATTTTAGCAGCTCTGTGCCAAGAACATGGGACAAAGACCAAATATATTTTTTATTATACCACAATGAGGGAGATTATATTAATACATTTTTCTAGTATTAAACAATTCTTGTATTCTTATATTTTATATACTATTCAGCTTGGTCTACTGATATTTTGTTTAGGGTTTTCCCATAGTGAGAATGGCTTATAATTTTCCTTGTTCATATTATCATTGTCTAATTTTATTAGCTAGGCTCAATTGAGCTTATTAAATTAGTTGGGATATTTTTCTCTTTTTCTAGTCTTAGGAAAAGTTTAAGATTAGAATATGTTCTTTGAATGTTTCATTGAATTCACATATGGAACTTTCTGAGCTGGTGTTTACCTTTTGAGAAGTCTTTTAATTACTGATTCAATTACAATAGTAATTATAAGATCATTCAGATTTTCTATATTTTCTTGAGTCTGTTTTGGCAAGTTATTATTTTATAGAAATTTGTCCATATCATTTAGGTTTTAAATATCCGGACATAATGCTATTCTTGATGTTATCTTCTTATATTTTAATGTTTGCTGCAGTTTTACCTATGCTCCTCTTTTTAATCTTAATGTGTTTTATTTTTGCCCAAAGCACCAAGGCAGAAGCCATAGGCTGTGATTCATTGGAACGCTTGCTGTGAACTCTGGCAAAAGTATTCTCCCTTTAGGTACTTAGGGATGGCTCTAATTTCTGCTGTTTGTCCACATACCACCTCCCCAGCACAGGATGTAATACTTGTTTTAATATGTCTTCTTTGCTGGGGGTGAGAGGAACTTCCAGAGGCTTCCACTTGGCCTTCCCAACATGACAGCTCTTACACCACAGACCAAGGCCCCAATACACAGAGAAAAAAAAAAATCAGCCAACATAGATAGAACAAGAAATAACTGTGATGATGAAATTGGTAAATAGGACTTTAGAACCACTATTATAAATATATTCAAGGATTAAAAGCAAAGTATAAACATATTGAGAGAACTGAGAATCTCAACAGGGAAATGGAATCTTTAAAAAAGAATCAAATAGAAATTCTAGAACTGAAAAATACAACAACATATAAAATGAAATTATCACAAGATAGATTTAACATTGCAGAGAAAATAAAACTTGAAGACAGGGCATAGGAACTATCAAAATGTAAGCACAGAGAACAAAGGCTAAAAAAAACCCCCACAAAAACTGTATGGAACCTCAGTGACCTGTGGACAGATCAAGCAATCAGAATATATATAACTGAATTATCAGAGAGAAAAATGTAGATTGAAGTAGAGAGATATTTGAAGAAATACTGGTCAAATAGTTTCTAGATTACATGAAAATATGATCTGAGAAAATTGATGACACGAAGCAAGAAAAATACAAAAATCACATCAAAACACACCTCTTAATCAAATTGCTAAAAATCTATGAGAAAGAAAAAATGTTGAAAGCAGCCAGAGGAAAGGCACATACAATACAAGTGAACATTATTAAGAATAATTGCTGTCTTCTCTGTAACAATGCAAGCCAGAAACCAATAAACAGTTTTGGCCTATCACTTGGACTACTTCAATCCACGTGCACTAAATTCAGGGTCTCTTTATTTTGCTCTAACACAGAGAGACTCTGTATGGTGCTACTTCTAACGAGCCTCCATCTCCAAGTTTCTGGCTTAAATAAACCCAAAGTGTAAGCCAGCACCATATTATGTATCAAGTAGAAAAAGATCTTAGATTTGTTGGCATATTTAATGTGTTCTAATTAATCATCAGTGTTCTATATAACAGTATGCATGCTGCTTTATATCTAAAACTACTCTTAGCTAATGATCTGATGTGTTTAGAAATGTTAGCACAAGAAAAACAGATAGATGGTTCTGTATAAAGAGAATATCCTATAGAAAATCAGAAAGTATTATAAATAAATTACTTAAAGCATCCTCAGAAAGACATATCAAGAACTCAGAAATGAACACCAAGAAGAAAACAATAATGCAGGTTTGGAATGTAGTAAAGAAAATTATTTATTCAGGCTGCAGAAGTTAAAGCTGAGAGAAAACTTAGAAATAGTGCTTCAAGATAAAGAGGCTTATAACATGTGGTTATTAAATATTTTATTGTAGGAGAATATTGAATGACAGGGAAAATGTTTATGATATATGATTAAATGTTTTTAAACACTATTTACATAATAATGGGTAAACTACCATCCAGTGATAGATTAGATAGATAGATAGATAGATAGATAGATAGATAGATAGATGATAGATAGTAGATGGATGTGACAATAGATACACTGAAGGGATATCAAAATATTGGCAGTGATAGAGTGGTAGGCTTAAAGATATTTTTCACTTTATTCCTTTTGCTTTTTAATACATTTTCTATAATAAACATGTTATTTATAAAAAACTAATAGACTTGACTTTTCTTAGTTTCAGGTTTACAGAAAAATTGGGTACAGAGATCTCTTATATGCTGTCTTAATCTCCTTAATCCCCATTTCTCCTATTATTAGTATTGCTATTAGTATTAGTATTAGGTTGGCACATTTGTTACAATGATGATCAAATATTGATACATTATTATAATTAAAGTCCATAGTTTATATTAAGGTTCTCTCTTTGTGTTGTACATTCTATGGGTTTTGACAATTGTATAATGAATGACATATATCTACCATTACAGTATCAATTTGTTATTTTGTGATTAGAGAAAGTTATACAAACAAAAATAAAAATTATTATATAGACTATAGTGATTAAGTCATAGACCATAGTGATAAGCTATTGTCTAATTTCCCTGAAAATAGAAAACTCTGAGAGCTCATTTCTATTTATTGCTTCTATTAATAATACCAATGGCTTAACCTAGAAAAATATCTATCCCTGTTAATTTATGTATTTGGGTCTGAGAAGGCAATTAATTTCATTAAGGTCATTCTTGTTCAAAATATAGAACAACTGGAAGATTTTTGCATCTGTTCAATTACATGTCAAAAACTATGTCAGGCATATTTGGGGGACACAATTGCCTAGGATGGTTAGGAAAGATTTTGTAGAGAAAGTGGTCTTTGAACTGGGACTTAAAGAATAAGTAAATAGAAATGGGGATACATATAAAAAGTAAAGAAGAGAGAATAGCATTCATAAAAACAATAATAGTTAATAAATTGGAAAATTATACTACGTAGATTCTTGTCTTAGAAAAGAATAAACCACTGTTGGATTTTTGAGCAAAAGTGTTATTTATAGACAGCCTTTGAGTTGGGTTGGGATAAAGTTAGATAAAGAAAGATACAGAGAAAACGTTAACTCAGTCAAAATGTGGAGGATAACAATCTGAGCAGAGGTTCTATGTCGCACAATATAGAGACTCTGCATAAGGAAGATGGTTGTGGGATATAAGGCTGGATTGTAAGCAGGAAGTAATTGATGGATAGTCTTCTGAAACAGATGAAATAGAGTTTGATTCACATCCATAATATAGAGCTTGATGACACCAAACCCAAAATGGAGTCATTCTGGATTATTTTAGTGTTTTCTATTTTTAAGTGTGTATATTGGATAGCCTCGGGACAAAGGAAAAAAAAATCCAAGAAACAAAACCAAAAACAAACAAAACACCAATTAAAGGACCCATCTAGGTGGTGAGAGGCTAGTGGCAGGAAAACTAGAAGGAAGTGATGAACTGTAAGACATTTGTATGGAAAAACAATAACAGAAACTAATGACTCAATTTGGATTTGGAGGACAAGGAGAAAACCAACATGAACTCAAGATATTGAGCTTAGAAGATTGGTGAGCCTGCAGATGAAATGAAAACACTGGGATGAGAAGATCACTTTTGGATCTGTAGTTTTGGACAGTAAGTAATTAAAGGGAAAATCACGTAGATAATTGGGCACAAGAGACAGGCATTCAAGTAAGACAAAAGATAGCAGGCAACATGTACTCAAGAGCCATAAGCATCAAGCCGTAAGAGTAGGTGGGCCCTGGCATGAGAACTGAGGGGAGAGGGCCCCAGTGGAGCTTTTAAGGAACATCTACAAGTGGATGAACAGGGCGGGAATAGCCAGAAAAGTGTGAGTGAACCAGAAGGATGAGGCTAGGCAGCCACACAAGATCAGGAAGGATGTAATTTTAAGGAGGAAGTAATAACAGCATCAAATTCTGAAGCACAGTTAAGAAAAATGAGAAGTGGGTCAAGGTCATTAGTGATAGTAAGCCCTTTCAACGGATTGCAGAAATAGAAGCCAGATCTCAGAGGATTTTCAAAGAAATCAAGTAGCAAGGAAATGGAAAGTGGATTAAATGGGTAAAGACTACCCATTTGAGGATCTGGGATGTGACAGGAAGGAGAAATGGGATAGAATTTATAAGAAAATATCAATTAAATATTTAATTTAGGAGCTAAAAATTTGTGAATGATTAAAAGCAGAAGGGAAGGAGTCTGCTTCCATATTTCTTACTACATCTACTTTTTAAAATCTTGTTGCCATTACCTGAATATTCTGTAAAAATGACATTACCATGCGACTCTTTTGAAAATAATGTTGCTCCAATTACAATTATTAGTATTTGAAAGTACATTTCTGTATTGTCCTCTTGAAGAACGTGTGACCGTGCCTAGGTGCTCCTTAAAGCAAAGGGGGCGGGGCACCCTAAAGCAGAGCCACACTGCAAGTGGGTCACAACACAGAGCTGCTAAATAGTCAAAATTCAGGGTTATAAGAATATTTTCATGTTGCCAGATGGGAGGGGTGTTGAGAAGGTGGGTGAAAAATAAGAAGAGATTAAGAGGTACAAATTGGTTGTTTCACAGTGGTCATGGGCATGTAGGGTATAGCACAGGAATATGGTCAATAATATTGTAATGACTGTGCATGGTGTCAGATGGGTATTAGACTTACCGGGGTGATAGATGGGAGGGGGTTTGGGAGACAGGGTGAAAAAGGTGAAAGGATTAAGAAGTACAAACTGATAGTTACAAAATAGTCATAGGGATGTAAAGTACAGTATAGGGAATATAGTTAATAATACGCTAATAACTATGTATAATGCCAGGTGAGTACTAGATTAGTCAGGGGGATCACTTTTTAAATTATACAAATGTCTAACCACTATGCTGTACACCTGAAATTAATATAAAGTAATATGAAATGTTAATTATAATTGAAAAATTTAAAAACAGAGGAAGAGTCAAAGGGAAATAAGAGGTCCGAATTTCCAGATATAAAACAAATAAGTCATGGGGATATAACGTACAGCATAGGGACTATAGTAAAAAATATTGTGATAGCATGGTATGGTGTCAGATGGTTGCTGGACTTATCATGGTGATCACTTCTTTAGGTATATAAATGTTGAACAACTATGGTGTACACTGAAAGCTGATATAATATAGATGAGCTATATTTTTAATAAAAATCCTTTTCAAAAAATTAGGATTATAACTTTCCTGTGTTATGGTTTGACACTTGGGGAACAGGTGATCCATTTCATGTGTGATTCTTTTTCCTTTATGACCTTGAAGAGCATTCTGATTTCAGCTTCAGCACCCTTTTATTCTGCAATTTAAATATAAATAATAAGTGATAAAACTTCATTGTCTCAGTTCGACGTATGTAAAAATGGAGGTATTATGCCAACCTCAGAATTTTACAGGTATCAAATGATCATTCACGCATTTTTTTTTTTTACCAATAATAAGATTTGACTAAGGCATTTAAAAAGAAATAATGGCTTGCTGGTGATGAAACTGTTTCTCTGCTATGTTATATCCATAAGTGATGGCCATTATACAATGGCAACTAATCTATTCTAACTGAGAGTGAATATTCAGCAAAAATCATGGCATGGGTACCAGAGAAAATGGTGCAAGTGTAAGCATAATATGTTACACTTTTAGGTTCTTTCTTTTTAAGAATCTGTAGTTTAAAGAAAAGAGATAATTTTCAGAGGTTGTCAGCAGAATAATTTAAACCTACCTTCACATTTACCTTGAGGTTTTTTCTTGTTTTTGTTTTTGTTTTTTTTTTGTCAAACTGCACACAATAAAGTAAGTTGAAGGAAAATTGACATGGAATTACATCCAAGTATGTATTGATTGATGCCTGCTTCATGTAGACCACTGTGACATGTGTTAAAGTAAAGCACTGAGATATATGACATAGTAGCCACCATGCCTTAGAAAACTCTACCTGGTTGAGGAGACGCACGTAAGTGAAATGGTTAAGCAGGACTGTAAGGCATAAATTGCCAGATGATTGAATTGGATAAATGTTGTAGGTGTTTGGAGAGATGAGTTTATTTCGGCTGGGAAGGTCTCATGGAGAAAGGAGGATTTGAACTGGGCCTTTATGTGGGTGGGGAGGTTGGAATTTATATTTGTGGAAAGGGGAAGTCATTCCTTTCAGGAATAACAGCCCAATCAGACTTCCAGTGCCTCCCCTCCTCTCTCCCTGCTCACAAACCCATGTTTAGGAGCGTTTGATCCCTGGTGAGGTCCTATCTCTGGCCTAGTCTCGTAGAGCACAGGGCAATACAACTCACCACATGCTTACTCCTACAAGATCACCTTGCAAACCTGGCCAAGGTCACATTCTGTACGTATCACCAGCACTGGACAAATACTTCGGAGCACATAATCTATGAACATATGATTTAGAGGGTCATTTTATAAAGCATTTCACATGGAAGGAAAGAGGAAGGCCCAGTGAACCTGGAATGCCTGCTTTAGATTGGGAGCTAAGCGACACATTTTTCATACATTATCTGAATCGGTCCCTACAACAATTCTAAAAGGTTGTGATTCCAATTTAGAGAAAAGAAAATGGCAGTTCAGAGATGCAAAGTAACTTGTTTACCTTCACCAACCCGTAGAGACAAAGTCATGATTTTTTTTGAGATATAATTGGCATATAACATTGTGTTAGTTTTACTTGTCCCACATGATGTTTTGATATATGGGTATATTGTGAAATGATTACCACAGTTTGGTTAACATGCATCTAAAGTCAGGATTCATACCAGCTCTGACTCCAGGAAACGGCCTTTTTTCCTACACTACACTCTTCTCTAGAGATAGAAAACATTCCTCTCCCTTTAATTACCAGAAGCATTTCAGTGTTGAATTTACAGAAAAGAGGACTTATTAAATTAGTTACAAGGTCAAATAAAATATTTGGTAGGCTAAGAACTGCTGGATAGGGTTCACATTCAACCTTTGATCAGAAAAAGGGGGCGGCCTTACAGTATGTTCTTTGGAAAGATTACCAAACCAAATAAAGAGAAAGTTGTCTGGCTGCCCCAAGCAATCACAAAAACACTGCATATCTATGCGATTACCTAGCAAAGTCGAAGAGCATTTTATTGGGCAAATAAAAAGTCCAGAATGAAGTCAGCGCCAATGACCTTTAAGCCACCTGAATAACACTGCATATTATGAAGTACAGCACATTCCCAAAGTCCTTAGGTAAGGAGGTCGAGAGTCAAAGCTCTTGACACTTTGGCTTTCAGTGAGCATATTATCAGAACTCCTGTCATTATTTGGATATGTCTTCAAATAAAAATTAACTGATTTTTACATTATTGCTTCACTTTGTGCAAGAGAAAAACGACTAAGGTGTTACATGAAAATACAGCATATCATAAGCTTCTATGAGATAATCTTTTAGTAAAACTGGTATAACAAAGAAATCGGGTTACTTTCCAAATGTGTGTGATTTATTTCAGCCTTAATAGATGACTACTTTCTTGGTTATTGCAAGAATATCAAAATTTAAAATATTCTGTGACTCCATTGTAAACCAGCAGTTCTATAGAAAAATAAACTAAGATTTTTCTGTCTGATTTGCAAATGAATGTATCTCCCTCTAGTGTTCAAAGAAACCAAATGCAATCCGTGTTTTTCCAGGTCTGGTTGTGATTAGTTGAAGGTCAACGTGTGGTAATAAAGCAGCACTGTTATTTGTTTTTATGGGAATTGGTCCATGTGTAGCTCAGTATTTTCACAAACAAATACCACATGCATGAATTGTCAACCACATTTTGTAAGGTTCTTTTGTATCTAAGGTATCTGTGGTAACTCCAACTTTGTACTTGCATAACTCTTTGTTAAAGGGTTGAAAAAATATGTAATTTTTAAATTTCAAGTTTCCAGAAAGAGAAAATGAGATCCTTGGGGCTTGCTCCTTGGGCCACCTTTCTTTTTGTTTGTTTGCTCTTTACCTCACTTGATGATTTCATCTAATCTCATGGTTTCAGTTAGTGTCTATCTATGGGTGAACTTCTAATCTCTACCTTCACCAGAGCTATCCCCGATTTGCATAGCTTCCTTTCTCTTCAACATCTCACTTGGAGGTCTAATAGGCATCTCAGACTTAACATGTTTAAAAACCGAGTTTATTTTCTTGCACCTTCCAGCACGTGCCTCCCCACTCCTCCCTGCTTTCCCGATTTTAAAAGTACTACCATCTACCAAGTAGACCAAAAAAACCTACCAGTCATTTTACCTCATTCTCATTCCTTGCATCTAGTCCATCAGTAAGTCCTATCAGGTTTTTCTCCAAAATATATCCCTCATTTGTCCCTTTCCCTCCATCTCCATTACTTCCCTCCCACCCGGCGTGTAAGCCGCCATTGTTGTTACTTCCTTGACCTTCTGCTACAACAGGCTATTTGACTTTCCTGCTTCCACTCTTGACCCATTTCAATTCATTGTTTCTCCATGTTATTAAAATAAGATCCTTCCTCTCCATGTTCTTGGCGTTCTTCAGGCCTTTGAATGTGTCAAGCTCATGCCCACATTCAGGCCTTCCCACGAGCTCACCCACTTCCTGGGAAATTCATTCCTGACGTATTTGAAGGACTGGCTTGTGTTTGTCGTTCAAGCCTCAGCTCAAATATCTCCTCCTTAGAGACACTTTCCCTTGACTGCAATCTTTCCCATTACCCAGTTTCATTTTCTTCTTACATTTTTCATCACTTGAAATAAATAAATACATAAATGAAGAAATAATTTATTAATACACTTATTGTTTTCTTGCTAGTTTTTTGGTTTTCTTTGCTAGACAGGAGCTGGGATCTTGGCTGCCCCCTCTATCTCTCATGCCTAGACCAGTGCCCGGCCCATAGCAGGTACTGGAGAAATATTTCTCGGTTGAGCAAGCTGAGGAAGAAGAGAACAAGTAACTTCCTCATCTTTGGAATAGCTTTTCAAAAGAGAGGAAGACATGGACAGAAAAGAAGTCCAAGTTCTGGACTCTGCTTTAAGTTGTACACTTGATTTTCTCAGCCTCATACCATGCCCCACAATAATAAGAAGCTGCCACGCTGCCTCAAAATTAGCACTTTTAACTCAAATTTGTACCCCTTCCTTACACACACACTACAGTTTCAAAAGCAGGAGGTAAAATTTAAGTAGTAACAAATAAAATAAGTCAGAACTCAGCAGCTGCATAAGCTTACACATTTTAAAGGAAAATAAAACGTCTTCTCATAAAAGATTCCCTTAGAATCAGCACAAATGTGGGCATAAACTCCTTAAACAAGCATTTGGTTCTTGTCTAATAAAATCATTTTAGCAAAAAGACACCCAAACCATGAGAGAAAACACAAGACCCTAAATACAACAGAACTTGACACCCAAGGAACCAAAATATCAGCAAGTCAATTTCTGTTCTCCATTTGATCTTTCATAGTTGGTTAACTGAGGTAACCAGTTTCTGTTCCCGGATACCTTCTCTTAAAATGGACTTCTCCTTTTGTAAATTAGTTAGTCAAAAGCATACAGATAGCTCTATGCAAATGAAACGCTAAATACATAAGAGAGTCTTTCAAGGAGACAAGTAAAAGGAGTGACAAAGTGCCTTTCTAAAATTTGAGGGATCCAGTGGTCTAACACTCTAAATTCATTCCTAACATTTTTTTCTTTGAAATATATCGATTCTTGTTAGGGTTTGATCTGACCTTAACCTGAATAGTGAGGACAGGATTATGTCTCAGCCTCAGGCTGGTTGGTGACATTACTGATTACTGGAAGAATTATTATAGGAATTCAGTCCCAGGAGCCACATTACTCTTGCTAACAGAGATCACAATAACTGAAAAATACAAAAGAACTGTCTTTGCCAATTTCTATAAAATTGTTTTTCATTCCAAAATTCTGGCGAGGTGCCCTACAGAAAACAAATTTAGAAACAGGATTCTGAAAATGAGGACTTGACCCACAGAGGAGCTTGAAATGGAAGTTTAGCAGAGGCAATGTAGAAAGTCAGACTACTTTGATCTTTGTTTATTTCAATTACGGCTTTTGATGCTGGGGTGAACAGATAGTGAGACAGCAGATCAAAGAAAGGAAGTTTGCAGACGAGGAAAGGGTGCAATGTGCATGGTTGACTTTTTCAGGCTCATCTCTGTCTAGACTGCTACTGTGAATCCATCTGTCCCTTGCTGGCCTGCTCATGTGGACTCGTACCTTCTGTGAAGCAATCTAGTTGGTGTTGGATCTCTGCCAAGGACCCAGAATTCCTTCTAAACACCTGGGAACTGCTGGGACTAGTTCTTTTGGCAACACACTGGCAGCCACTTAACCAATCACACCTTCACATCTCTTGGTTATTGCCTGTGGTATAACCCCTTGGAGTAATTTTTTTGCTTATTGTACTCTTACTTTCTAAGTGCCTTTTGCTGCTTCTTGGCTGACTCAAACTTCTACTGCTTTACTGGCTTTCAGATCTTTGCACTACGCCCTGGGCTATGAAAGCACTCTATATCTTCAACCCATGCTCTAAATCCTACCCCCCACCTTCAGGTTCTTACTGAAATTTGTTCTCCCTGAAGGTTACATTTCTATGTGGGATTTTCAATTCTTCCACATTCCAAGTTCAGGAGATGGAGTCTGCAACATTGATCCTCTGTTTTCCAGTGAAAAATTCTTACGAATTTTAGGCTTTATAGCATCTTTTCTCTTTGTTTCCTGCTTCATTCAGTGAAGACTTTGGCTCAAGGTTTTCCTCTCCACTCTCCTACTTCAGCATCCATGAGAACAGCCATAGCCTTAGTAATTACTTCCAGGGACATCGTCCTTCACTTCAGTGACCCGCTTCTATGACCACTCTGGAGACCTCGTCAATGTCTGGAATTGCTCCACTTCTGAAATCACAGTCAGTACCCTCACTCCTATCCTTTCTGCTTTGACAGTTTCTCTGACATGTCACTCTTACTGAGAGCCCTACCACCCATTTAACAGTTCCTTTCCCCCCACTTAATTACACACCAGGATCAAGGTCTTCTTCTATTGATTTTAGGTTCTAAGATTCTTCCTTTTAACTTCACTCTTATCAAATTCTCCATTCTATGGTGGGCAGCTCAGCAGTTGGTCACTGATGCCCAACTAGAGGCTGAAGCTCAAGAGAGGGAGTTGGGAGAAGAGCTGGGGTGAGAGAAGGACATGGGGTTGTCCATACTCTGCTAGCTTCAGGGCTGGCAGACAAGGTGGGAGTGCAGGATAATAAGTTGGAGAACTTAGTGTGTCACTTTGCAAAGATGGGAGGGTGCAAGCTGCCACATATTAAGGTCCAAGTGCTTGTGACAAAGCCTGATTGAGAAACTAAGAGGTAGAATCCCTGGGAAAGTAAGGAGAGAGAAAAGGAGGATATTGTGGTGACTGACAGTGAAACAGATGAAATGTGCCCTCCAACCCCTAACACAAAGGAAAGCAAAAGCACAACAGCAACAACAACCCAGCCAGCAAGGCAGCCCCCCATTCAGGAAATGTTCATGAAGAGAGAAGTTACTCCTGGGGGGCTTACTGATATAATTGCCAAGTTCCAGCAAAAGGCCAGGGAAACTATCCAGGCATGATTAGTGTAGCTATGGGACGGGGGCGGGGGGATGTCTATGGCATTTCTCTGAGCAGGAAGCAGAGAAAATGGGCAAAGTCACCACACACTCTGCCCTCTGGCAGTGCCTGCATGGCTCTTGGGAGATTCAAGGTACTCTTATAGATCGGATTATTCTAGTCTGCAGGGAGGTTTGGCCCAATGAGGGGGATCTCCCTGGGTACTTGGGATCCTGAAAATCTATAGGGGAGGTACAATAAATTCCTAGGGAGCCGGAAATGAGATAGGCCATCTATGCCCCTGTCTTTGAGGGCCCTGATCCGGCCACATTCAACTGCAGGACTGAAAGCCAAAATAGTCCAGTCCACCCCCAGCACCTGGTATGTGACACTGATATCCATGCTGAGACCAGTCATGGGACAAGACATTTATGATGTTGGGCAATCCACTGCTGATGAGAGGAAAACTGACAAATTCCAGGAGTGAATACAGGCTGTGGAAAAACACAAAAC
>NW_017731373.1:876828-879097 GCF_001890085.2 Hipposideros armiger | reverse complement strand
TGAATGGGATGTGTTGCCACACCCACCATACTTGCCTGACCTTGTGCCATCAGGCTTCTACTTGTTTCGCTCTCTTCAAAACTCCTTGCGTGGTATAACGTTCAATTCAGATGAGGCTGTCAAATCAGCACCTTGTTCAGTTTTTCACAAATAAAAATAGGTCCTTCTATGAATGAGGAATTATGAAGCTCACTGAAAGATGATTGATCTTTATATAAATAAATGATTTTTGAAAAACATAGACAAATATGTCATGACTTTTCTGACAACCCAATATTTCAAGACATCATTTCTGCTCAAAATTTTGACTAACCCCTGACTCTTACCATCCCTCTAGTTCTCAGCACATTATTTTGCTGTCTATATCACAGGGAAAATGAAACTCACTTTTTGGGAATGCCCCCCAACTACACACCAGAAAATTTCTCAACACCCACATCTCCACTCATCTTTGCCTCCTCCATCCTTTTACAAGGTATTTTTATGTGATGTCTCTTCATCTGGAAATAATTCTGTCTCCTTTTTACTTTTTCCTTCATTTTCATCCTCTCCCCTTACATTTGCATTTAAACACAAAATTCTCTTGTTTGAAAAAATAAGGTCCTTGTTCCCACAATGCCCCTCAGTCCCTACTCTACCTCTCTTGCTCATAAGCCAAACTTTTTGAAGATTTGTCTATACTGGCAGTCTCCCTCCCTTTCATTCTCCAACCTCTGGTACCCAGGCCCACATCCTCCTACCTCATTGTTCTAAAGTCCCTTTGCCACTTTCACTCACCAGTGACTTCTTTGTTGCTCTCTCCAATGGATACTTTTAAATCCTTAGATTATTTGCCTTCTGGAGCTTTTAACACTGTTGACAGTATTCTCCTTCTTGAAATACTGTTGTATTTGGTTTCAATGAGTCTACAGAGCAGTTCCTCGAATGACATTATTTTGCTTAACATCGCTTCATTATAATGTTGATAAAAAAAATTGATTCCCTCTNGGCAAACTTTTGAGATGGAAGAGCCAATCCTGTCCCTCACAACAATTTAAAAATTATTCGAGAGCCATAAAACAGATAAAATCGCCATTATGTAAATAATATGCTCTAAAATTTTTATAAATGAAACTATGATAGTTTTATTTTCATTTTCAATTTTACTTCAGAGCCACGTGTACGTACCCAAAGAGCCGTATGTGGCTCGCGAACCACGGTTTGCCGACCCCCGGGCTATCCCAATGGCTATCAAGGGTCCAGTAAAAGTAATCCACAAGAAAATTGCTGCTATGACCCCACCTAAAAAGATAGACCTGGCAACCCTGCTGTGTTGGTCAGCCTATGAAAAGTCCTGGCCCACATTTCAGAACTGCCCCTGATGTCCCACCTGCTCCAGCAGAGGCCTCAGGGATACAGTCTTATTTGGGGTGGGTGTTTCCCACACTCTGAGTATAGGAAACGTTTTTTGCCCCCTCATCACCATTGAAGGGCAAATGGTCATGGTCAGGACATCCCTTTGACATTGTAAATTGAGCGTTCTCCCCCACGAGAATATGAGACTTTTTTTTTTTTAATCTCTCCAATACCAGAGAATATATTAGACATTGGTATCCTGCAAGGTCAAACTCTGCAAACCTCTATCAGTGAATTTTGCATCTGGCTTAGAGTAATCAAACTAGTGCTGAGAAGAAATGCCAGCTGGGAACCAATAAGCATACTACCCCATTCAAAGAGTGGTGACTGTCAAACAAACTAAGTTGCCTGGAGGCATAAGGAAATAGGAGAAACTATCCAAGAACTATACCAAGTGGTATTGTATGCCCTGCCCAGAGTGATTTCAACAGCCCAATGTGGCCAATAAAAAAGTCAGATGGCTCATGGCAGATGATGACCTTGGATTACAGAGAATTAAACAAGGTAGTGCCCTCTATCCATGCAGCTGTGCCCACCATTACCCCCATCTTCGATACCTTGGTCCTGCTATTTAAGCACAAAAAGGGGTATGCCTTTTTCAGTAAACACTTGGGCTGCTGAGTTGTGAGATCAATTTGCCTTCATGTAGGAGGAACAACAACGGACTTTTCAAGTGCTTCCCCAATATGTCATGAGATAGTAACCTGAGATCTGCCCCCGTTCTCCTTCCCCACGTTGTAAAATGATCCATTACATTGATGCTATAATGTAACCTTGAGAAGACTGGCCTCTGCTGCAGGACACTCTGCAGGCTACTGGAACATCTGCAAGGAAGAGGTTGAGTGGTGAACCCACAGAAAATTCAAGGCCCAGG
>NW_017731373.1:873337-875818 GCF_001890085.2 Hipposideros armiger | reverse complement strand
AGCGTCTGATGAGGGAACAGAAGCATATCGTGGTAAGAACCCCCCTTCCTATCAAAAGGTGGTTCGAACGTATGTTCCATCAACCACCTCTGCCATGGCTCACACTTTGACTAAGGGGCATGCCTGTTTGCAGCAGAGGAGCACCCTGTCAGACAGTCCACTGGCTCAAGAAATGGTGGTGATTCTAGGCCGGATAGAGTATGTTGATCCTCCAAATGCCTCCTTTCCTATTCCTGTACAGAGGAGGTGGGGGAAATTCCCCCTGATGCTTGTTATACTGATGGGTCTAGCCGGGGCAACCCATCCACATGGACTGCAGTGACCTGAAGTCAGAGCGGTTTGGCTGGTGATCACTCAGGAACTCTAGCCAGTAACCCTTTGAACTGACAGTTGGGCTGTTCTAAAGGGATTAACCCTGTGGCTTGGACAATGGGAAACCCATGGATAGATGATAGTGAATAAGCCCTTGTGGGGTTAGGATATATGAAAAGACATTTGAGTCACCTGCAAAAGCCTGAGGCTGTCCTCACTGTTTTCCGAGTCCTGGCTCATACGGTGCTGACACCCCTGGCAATCAGGAAGCTGACGCCCTAGCCTGGGTATCGGGTATAAGCCTTAGCAACTGACCCATCAGTAGGTACAGCAGACTGGAACACAAAAAGAAAGGCCACCATAGTGCCCAGGTGGGATGGCATATTGTCAAGGATGCCGGATTGCCCTTGAAATACAGTGACCTGGTTAATGCAGTGTGGATGAAAAAAGGGGTTCTATGGAAAGTAACCTCACAGAGTGATCTGATCATCAACTCCTAATTGCACAGGTCATGGTGAGTAGCCATGTCTCAGGCATATAACGTCTTTAGTAAAAGGTTTATCTTTGCCTTTTGTAAGCCCTGTCCATTGTTTCTGTGCATCTAGGTTAACAGCTTTGAAATAAGCTGTAGCCACACTCAAGAACACACATAATCTTAACTATCCTATAATTCAATTCCCCAAATGGGACTGTATTATTGTACGGCACAGATTTTCGGCCATGGTTTCCACCTAGATGCCACTGTACCTTGGGTTTTCCCTGGACAAAGGGCAGAATCCTCCCACGGTGACAAAAATTACCAGCCTCCCTCTCCTCAAGGCCAGGTAGGTAGGTTTTGTTTTCCACTGGTACAATCATTTGGCACACACTCATTTTTCCCTCCATTGACCTGGTGGATGTTACAGCACACACAGTAGCCCTTACTAAATTCACCCAATAATTCTCCAATGATAGCCAGCAAAGCCTGTCTTTACTAAACACTAAAGTATCTCTAATGAGAAAAGCTGGTCTCCAAAATGAGATGGCTTTGGACATGATTACCTCCTCACAAGGGGGCACCTGTGCTATTATCCAAACACAATGTTGTGTGTTCATACCTGCTAAGTCTGTTAACGTATCATTTTTATTAAGTCACATGAAGACACAGATGAATGCCCTGAGTGATCCAACACCCAGCCTAGGGGATTTAATAAATCAATCGTTCGGGTCGTGGAGCTTTTGATGAAAAAAATTGTTGCTTGTTTTAGGAATCATTATCTTAATCTGTGTTTTCTCTTGCATGTGCCTACATTGTTGCTATGGTAGCTGTTTCCAATACAACCAGATAGCCACCACATGAGCCACCTCCATAATGACAGCCCTTGCTGGTCGCTCAGGGAACATTGTAGAAGAGGGGGCTGTATAAGATTGTAAGAGCCAGTTACAGAGATGGAATATTGGAGGGGGTCATTGAGAGGATGTGACTGCCATTTGACCTGGGAGCTGGACCTGGGCAATTGGAGGCTCCTCACCCCTCCCCTTACCTCGGAATGTACCCTCTGCCCACTGTTCCCATAGCTGGAGCCATTCTCAAGGACACAGGCTTGAGAGAGTAATGTGTTGAGATCATCTGGATGGCATATGTGACTGAACCCTCTTAAGACTTCTATATAAACTTTGAAGATTCTGGTAGACAGATGTGGAGATCTACTCATCTCGTAGAAACCCAAGACAAGTCATGTACTAAGTTCTCTTGCTTATTAAACCTGCCACCTGCCAATCTGGAGTGGTCTGCCTTTCTTAGGTTTCTCTCTCCCTGCTCTCTGTATATATGGGCCAGTTTTCGAGCTAACAGTTATCTTTCTGTCACACCAGCCTGGGAAATGTGCTGTGTGTTAGTCTTCTCTGAACCTGAGCCTTGTCTATTGAACAACTTGGGAGTATAGATTTCTGTCTCTATTGGTTGGACAGAGGTTTTAACTTCAAATGGGCTTTTCCTGTATTTCCTTGATCACCTCTGTTCTCTCTCCTTTTCTGCCATGTTGTTATTGGGTTGTCAGAAAAGTCATGACACATGTTTGCAACAGATGGAGCTAGTTCATTTTTGGAAGTACTAGAGTCATTCGCATCTATGTTATTGTTATGTCATTTGACAGCTGACAGTTCTAGCTTCATTCTAAAAAATAATTG
>NW_017731373.1:869834-871287 GCF_001890085.2 Hipposideros armiger | reverse complement strand
TTGCTTGTTTTTATGAATATTTCTTAAATGTATATATTGTATAACTGACATTTATTTTAATGTTTAATATTAGAAATCTTTTGGGTCTTTATTCAGAAGTTTGGTGGTATTTTTGCGACCAGAAATATACCATAGAAACTTCAATTACCCTATGGTAAAATTGATTTTGTTTTATACATAGTTTTGCTTAAAGCAGCATTCTCCAAGAACCACATTAAGTAAAGATTTACTGTACTCTTTGTTCCCATTTATCCCTGGCCACTTCTCAGTTCTCTTTGCAGAGTTCCCTTCTGTCCAGCTCCGAAATATTATTATTTTAACACTAGGTTTTCTTCTGTTCTTGTTCTACACATTCCCTGAGCCATCTCATCTACACTCATGGATTTCAATGTCATTTACTCAATGTCACTGAGTCTCAACTACACGTCCCTAGCATGTTTCTAGCTCAAAACGGCCTCAGACGCTCCGCAGCATCCTGGAAAGCGCCCCCTACAGGCCGCACTGCCAGTTTCCAGGTAATGGCCTGGAAGCCACAGATGACCGGAAACGGAACCTGTGCGGGCCTGTTGCTTAGCAGCGAACGCTGTCCACACGCTAGCCAGCCCCTGCGCCGAGGGAGCAGAGATTGCAGGCCCGGGAGCGGGGCCGCTCCTCTCTGGTCGGAGGAGTCCCGGGGCCACCTGGCAGCAACGACCCAAGAGCCGCTGGGTGCCGCCGGCGCGTCCTCGCCGTGATGAGCAGCGAGCAGGTGAGAGGACCGCTCCTCGCCAGGCTAGTCCCGCCGCCAAGCTTCCCTCACGGTTCCAAAGTGACTTAAGCCCGGGTCCTCCAGACTCCCCACTTGTGACCCCATAGAGTACGGCCTCCTTCACCCCTGTTACGATCTGGGATTCTGAGGGCTTTCCGTGAAAACTTAATGTTTCCTTACCAACCGTTCGTTCTTCGTGTTGTCATAACAACCAAACATATCAGTGGAGCAGTGCGCCAGCAGTTTACACTGCTGCTCCGGTGTCCCCAGAGTGCTCCTTGTGGTGTGTTTGGGTCGGGGGAAGGTCGGTGAGGAGCTGCAGTGGGTTTGGGCTCTGGGGTTGGAATCCAAACCCCTTCCTAACTGTTGGACTTTGGACACATCGTTTCGTCTTTCTATGCCTTCTCTCCCTTTTATGCAGAGGGGGGAATCAAAACAACGTTTCCTCCTTTTAAGATTGTTATGAAGTTCAAATCAGATGCCATGCCATGCCATGCCATGCCATACGTCAACGGGTTTGAAGTGGTAACTGGAATTCTTTCTTAAGAAAATATCCCATTGGCACATAATAAAAGATGCATGTTGCAATAGCTACTCTCCAGAACTCTTTTTTTTTAATTGAATTTAAGAGCACTGTAAACAAAAGAAATGCAGAACAATGGTCAAACTTTGTACCAGAACAAAATGGGAAGTCATTGAGCTTGG
>NW_017731373.1:864443-867182 GCF_001890085.2 Hipposideros armiger | reverse complement strand
ATTGTGTGTATACTAAAATATATGCCAAAAGACGTTTATTGAAACATCTTTTGTAATATAGAAACATTGGAAATAAACTCAATGTTCATTCACAAGAGAATGGAATGAATAACTTTCATTATATTCATATAGTATAGCACTCACTGTACAGCTATGAAAATCAGTGAGGAAAGTATTAATGTGGGAAGTGAGAAAACCACCTGCTTGCATGCTAAAAAGTTTGAAAGGAGGTTTTCCTGTATGATGCAAGGGAAACTTGCCGGAATGCTGTCCTTACGGATAACAGTGAGACCTGCTGGAGAGTGTCTGCCACTGGGCCGGCCAGTCACATGCCACAGGCTGGGAAGATGTCCACCAGCAAGGATGCTGACTGCTGGCAGCCGCACCATGGGAGCAGCAAGAAAAAGCACTGGAACCAAGAGGCAAATGCCCTTTCTCTTACAGTCTCTTTTTGAACCCTCTATAAAAATTGTGCCAGCTGGAGAAATATTTATAGAGTCTTGCTCAAGGATCACAAAGAAAGGCAAAAAGCATAGATTTGATGATGAAATGCAAGAAATTGATAAGAGGCCAAAGCACAACTCATATTATCTGTTTTATAAATCAAAGAACCATTCTTAACAGTGCTTCTTTTTACCTAGATGTAATTCCTGCCATAGAATTATTCTCTATTGTGAAGAAGGTAGAGGCGTCCTCTGAAAGTTACTGCTCAAGTACAAATGTTGCCTATAATAACTTGAGGGTGCATTAACCTAAATACATTGTCACCTTAGGAAGTGGAGAACTTGGGGTGGGGAGGGGGAATGTTTCAGCCATGGAGAAGGGAGGTAGGGCTAAGTAAACTTTGGAATTGTCTTGGCACCCTTGTCAAAAATCAATTGCACATTCTATTTCTTTGATCTATGTGTTTATCCTTGTGCTGTCCTCATTATTGTAGCTTTGTAGTAAGTTGTGAAATCTGGAAGTGTGAGTCTAACAACTTTGTTCTCCTTTTTCAAGATTGTTTGGCTGTTCTGGGTACCTTACATTTCCACGTGAATTTTATAATAAACTTGTTAATTTCTACAAAAAAAAAGCAGTTGGGATTTTGATAACAAATATGTTGAATCCATAGATTATAGGGGGAATATTGCATTTTAAGAATATTAGTCTTCTGATTAATGAGCATACGATGTCTTTCCATTTATTAAGGTCTTCTTTAATTTATGTCAGTAATGTTTTATAGCTTTCATTAAACAAGTCTTACATGTCTCTTGTTAAATTTATTCCTAAGTATTTTATCCTTTTTGATGCATATTGTAAATGGATTTGTTTCTTAATTTCAATTTTGAATTGTTCATTGNATTCATTTAGTTTGAAAAAGTAAGCAGGTGGTAAAATCATATTTGCTGAAGGAGATTTTAACATATTCATCTCATTAGTGCAAGGTCGAGAGTGACATGACATTTTTCAGAAATAGCAGTCTGAGTTCTTAAGTTAGGTATTTAAGATAAATATAAGCCTTTTTACACTGCTCATTTCATTTTTAAAATTAGTTAACACATAAAATAAGGCATTTTGAGTTTCAGTTGAAGACACCTTCGTGGATTCTGGTAATTTGATCAGAATGGTTAAATTTGGATTATATGAGATTTACAACAGACAAGTAGTTGAAAATCAGCAAAATAAAGAATAAATGGGGCCGGCCGAGTGGCTCAAATTGGTTAAGAGCTCGCTCAAGAGTGTGAGCTCTGAGCAACAGTGGTTCGAGTCCGGCCCGAGCTGAGCTGCCACTGAGCTGCTGCTGAGCTGCCAACAGGTGGCAGGATGGCTCAGCTAAAATAAATAAATAAATGAATAAATACAAATAAAATAAAGAATAAATGTAAAACCAGACTACTTAAGGAAGACCTAGACTCTTTAGCAATTTTAATTTTGGTAATGTAAAATTATATTAGGCAGGATTCAAACAAAACAGATGGTATTCTCAAAAGGATTTAACTGAAGAAAACTTCTAAAAGACCATTTGCAGAAGTGTGGGCAAGGTTGAGGAAGGAACCAACAGGGATGACCCCTCATGTAAGGATTAATAGTAATAAGGAGCCATTACCATTCCTAGGACTGATGGGTCAAAGAAACTGAACACCCACCATCCTCAGAACCTGGTGAGAACTGAGGGCTTGGAATGGTAGCTTCCTGGCAGGAGCTGCGCTCTGGAGGAATTCAGCCACTACCAGAAAGATGGGAAACTGGGAGTACTAGGAAAGAAATATCCTAACCTCTCTCACCTCCCGCTCTCTGATCTCTTACTGGTGCCTCTTATCCCCTCCAGAAGCCAGAGGGCTGGGAGCCCAAATGATGCCCATACTCAGAATTCAGCCTTCCAGTCACAGAGCAGGAAGAAAAACATGGAGATTTGAATGGGACAAACAAAGAAGAAACATCAGAGAAATTATTATAAGTAGATGCAATGTTTAGAGACATTCCCTGTTTACAAGTCCGTTGGAATTAAAAAGGTTTTAAGTCAGTTGTTTAGATCCTATAATATATTTGTCCATCCAAAAATCTTTATACCTGAGAACAGTCTAACAAAAGATGTATAAGACACGTCTGAAGACTATTATAAAATGTTTTTGAGGGTACACTTCTAGGATCTGAGTAAAGAAATATATTGTATTCATGTAGGAAATGAGTCAATATTATTATAATGTCAGTTTTCTTCAAATTATTGTAGAAATTCAGTATGTTTCTATCACAGTT
>NW_017731373.1:856754-859650 GCF_001890085.2 Hipposideros armiger | reverse complement strand
AAATGTTAGTAAAATTACATAGATTTCAGGTGTACAATTCTGTAATACATCATCTATATATCACATTGTGTGTTCACCACCCAGAGTCAGTTCTTCCATCACCATATATTTGATCCCCTTTACGTTCATCTAAAGAATTTTTTTCTAAGTGGGATTTTAATAAGTTCTAAACATTATTTACAAATTAGTCGTTTTAATATTTTTTTTATTATTTTGACTCATCAGATTGATTACATTGAATATTAACATTTTCTTCATCATGGTTCTTTAAATTTTCTGAAATACTTTTATATTCTGTTTTTTATCATAATTTTAATCTTGTTCATTTTAAGAAGGTTTGATGAGAATGTAATTGAAATGTTGAGTTTATTAGATATTATTCAAAATGTAAAATAATTTAATTGAATATTCTTGAAATAGTCAATGGTTTCTATATTTATATTATTATAAAACAAAAATATAATAATTTCCTGAGAGTGAAAAAAAATTAATTATACTTATGGTTAACTTGAGAACTTAAAGCATGTAGTTTTTTTCTTGAAAAGTGCTTTAGTATTTTATTCTAGCCACTTAAATGTTTTAGCTTACTTTTTGGATGACTAACTTGTGCTTTTTTAAAAATTCAGCTGAATACATGGAACAACTTAGAAAAAAGGACAAATTACTAGATCAAGTCGATGATAGTCATGCTGGACCATCTACTTCCAAAGCAAAGAGCAAATCTCCACATAAAGAACGAGAAAACTTTAGAAGCACTCTTGTTAATGTCATCATGTAAGTTCTGTAAGCTAACCAGTGTGTGTTATCCTAGTCAGAGCCCCTGGGAACTTTTTATCTAAAAACATAAGAATTCTGTGCATCTCTAAGGATGCCCCAAAGCCTTGTTGGAAGGAGGTCAGTGTATGAATAATGAATGAAAGATTGCGTTTAACCCCATAAGCATGCCCCTTTTTTAAATATCATGAGCTGAAAAGAGACTAATGTTAATACTTGACGTTGGCTAAGAGAGCAAAATGTCTAGGAGTCTGGTGTTAGTGATGGCGGCTGGAGGGAGATGTGAGGCAGTTTTATTCTCCCATCTCATTGGCTCAGATGATGTGGTCGCTTCTCTGTGTTGAGGGTCTCCTTGTGTAGAACAGGAAGGAATTGGTGTGACGTGATCAGCGGTGTGAGCTGGGCCTGGGCTTGCCTGGTCTGAGTTTTAGATCTGTTGAGGGAGAGCAATGCAGATGTGTGTCACGGGTTCTCCTGTGCTCGCTTCCTCTGAGCTTCCTGCTAGTCGCTCAGTACCCTCTTTCTTTCCATTATGACTCCTAGGCTGCGCACACTGCCATTCGTGAACCAGTAGAATTTCATGGCATGTTGCAGTAAGTAACTCGCCCACAGAACCCTGTTTTACTGTTCCCCATGTGGCACTTTACTGGCTGGATGGTCGTCTTGAAGGGAGGACAGTGAGTACAATGTGCTTACAAAGGGAAGGGGGTTTTGTGGGAGTCCGTGCAACTGGATTATGAGCATGTGTCTCTGTAGAGTAGTTTGAAGTTTGCTTTGCCAGGCACCTTTAGGATATTACCAGCCTGACCCACTTATGTCACTTTCTCCGACTAAGCACTCTCAGGTCACTCAAACAGTGTAAAATCAACACTCAAAACCATGTGATGATTGGCCTCTGGTTACACATGTTTATGAACAACATTTTGTCTACCTACTTGCCTGGCTACTGTAGATGATCTTTCTTTACACAACTCCCTGTGCCTGTCACTACTGGTTCTCCTCTGGTTGAGGACAGAGCCCATCTTGGNTAAACTTGTAAGTAACTAAATTCCTGATTTTGAATTTTGTGTTCCATTTGATTGTTTTCTGATGGAGAAATTCTGAGATGCACATATTAAGAAAAACAACTATCTTAATAAAGTAACTATAAGCTATAATTTCCTATTTATGTAAAGAATATTTGAATATTCTGGTTAAAAGAATTTCTAAGATGGACTAGCAGAAGGTATAGGCTAAGTGTTGGAATTAGGAAATGAAGCCTCAGGTTACAGCGTTGTCACTGTGATCTGTGATCTGAGAGGGGTCACTTCTCTGAGCCTCAGTTTCTGAGTTTGAATATCAGTGGAGTTGATCAGATTATCATTGAGAAATATCTTCCAACAGTGAAATGCAATGCCAGAGAGGATTTCTCAGATCTTGCCATTCTTTTTTTATTGTTATGAATATAAATTGTCGTTGTTCTGTGGAAGAGTTAGTTAATAGACATTTTCAGTTGATACATGCTGGGTAAGATACACTTGACTATGTATCAGTTTTACCATCTAGTAATGTTGAGTTCAGTGTCATTAAGCTATGATCTTGTGACTACTGGAAGTGGAGCTTAAGTGGAGGTTTAATGCAAACATTATTATTTTTTCTTAATTGTGGTAAAATATACATAACTAAAATTTACCATTTTAACCATGTTCAATTGAACTGTAGTTCACTGGCATTAAATACATTCATATTGTTGTGCAACCATCACCACCATCCATCTTCAGAACTCTTCATTTTTCCAAACTGAAACTTGACCCATTAAAAACTAACTCCCCATTTCTTCCCCCGCCAGCTAATGGCAACCACCCTTCTACTTTCTGTCTCTGTGTATTTGACTATTCTGGATTCCTTATATAAATGGAATCATATATTATTTGTCCTTTTAAATCTGTCTTATTTCACTTAGCATAATGCTTTTAAGGTTCATCCAAAGCACTATTTTTTGAAAGATATTTTAACAACTGAGAACAAACTATACAATTGAATTTGTATTGCTTTGTATAGAAAATATGTCTGATAATTTAAAATGAAGGACGTTTTTCAATTAGAAACTTGAATTAATATTCTTAGATGAATTATAGTGGAC
>NW_017731373.1:853388-855944 GCF_001890085.2 Hipposideros armiger | reverse complement strand
GTGACCCAGCACTGGTGGCTGCCACCCTCTGTGAACTGGTGATCTAATTCTCACCCTTTTTGCATATCTTACTCATAGCGCTCCCACAAATCTTATATCCTTTATGGAACAAGATGAGAGTGGAAGAATGGAAAGGCAGATGGACAGATGGAAAGCATTGATTTATAAGTTGTCTTAGTCTTATTTCCCTGTTAAAGGACAGCCTGAAACAAGGACTTTTGTGCAACAGGTAGTTTATTTGGAAGCAGGAATAAGGGGTTGTGGAGAGTAAAATTAGGAAGAAGGACCTGCCAATATAAGTATGGACTGTCAAGTTAGTCTACATCTAAAAGCAAGACACAGACTCAATTGTCAGCATTAAAAAATTGGACATATTACTTTAAAATCTTTCCATCTGGGTTTATTGAGGGGCCATAGATTCCCGTAACAGTGGGTCTGTGAGCTGGTGTTGTAATAATTGGCTTGAGCTAATTAGTTGTTGCCTTTTTAAAGACCTAGGTGTTCTCCTGTCTGCCACAGTCCCTACCACCCTCTACTGCTTCCCAGTATTGAAGTTGAGTGCCAATTAGGTATCATCAATAGCCTTCCTCCCTCTTTTAGGATACCTGCCCAAATCACGTAAGTATAAGAATTTATTACCCCTGCCTTAAACGGTGGAATAAGTTTGTGAGTTTCCAAAGTAATCTAGAGACGTTTAAAGCCATGAGAACAGGAAGACCTTTTGGAGCTGGAATGTAGTGGAACTCATTAGCATTGGAGACCAGCAGAGAGTGCCTCATTAAAATAGAAGGCTTAGAAAACACTTGCCAATATCTGGGTGTGAGTATACCCTCTGGAATGAAGTCCCCAGTGTTAGGTAACAGGCCTCCACATCAAACCAGGAGCAGGGCCTTCGGTAATGTCTTCCAAATGTCACACACCAGGACCATTCCTGGGCTTGAATGAAGTTTGCCGTTGAGTGTTTGTGCCTTTCCAGATGTTCTGGTTGGCTGGAGAAATGTCTGTGTTTATAAATACTTATACATTTCATAAAAAAAGGTCTTTTTCCTGATCTTGTTTTATTAATGCTATTTAAATTTCATATTTCAGGTGAGTACCAAGCCCCAGTGGCAGCAGGCGGCTCCATCATTCCATTTGAGTATAAAGCAGGATGATGACATTCTGGAACAGTTTAGTGTTAAAAACGAACAATCGTATGGTAAGAACTTTAATATTCAAACTTAGATCTAAGAAAATTTTCTAGAGAAATAAAATCATATGACATTTAGCTAATAGAGTAGTGAAATTGTAAAACTGAAATGACCTGTATATCAAGTAGAAAAATTTATCCCAAATGTTTTCCCTCAGAAAATAATTGATTCCNAAAAAAGATAATTAAATGAGATAATTTCTGTACATTTCTTAAAACAATACGCAGTACATAAAGTAACCAATATAAACTATAAACAATATCAAGAATTATTGACAAGGCAATTTACATACCTTATCTTTGGTGCCAAATATTAAAAATCTGTATACGTTTTACACTTAAATACATCTTATTCCAGGTGAGCCACATTGCAAGCGGTCAGTAGCTACAGGTATGCTGTTTTGGACAATGTAGCTTTAAAAATGCATGAACAGCAGACATAGGAGCAGCCACTCTTTCTAGGTCTAAGGTAGCCTGCTCAAGGAAGAAGCTTGGAAGAGCCATCCCTTCCCAAAAGCTCCGAGTAAGACCTCTTGGAGAGGGCGGGGCTATGGCCCACTTGAGTGGCAAAGACGTTTGCTGAGGTGTTGCAGGCTTGGGCTGGGAGATGAGAAAACCACCTGTTTGCATGCTGAAAATTTTGAAAGGAAGTCTCCTCTGTGATGTAAGGGAAACTTGCTGGAAAGCTGCCCTAAGAGATGTGAATGAAACCCGCTGGAGAGTGTCTGCCACAGGGTCAGCCACACACCACAGGCCGGGAAGGTGCCCACAAGCAAGAACGGTCACTTCTGGCAGCCACACCATGGAGCAACTAGAAAGAGCACTGAAACCAGGAAGAAAAGTGTTTTCCTCTCACGGTGTTCTTTTAGCACTCTTTATAATATTAATGCAGGTTGGCAAAGGAGAAATGTTATAGGGTTCTGTTCAAGAACCACAAAGGAAGGCAAAAGGGTAGATTTGGAGCTGAGGGGCCAATATGTTGACAATTAGCAAAAAGCACAGCTCACATTAACTGCTTTATAGATCAAAGTGTCATTATCAGCAGTGCTTCTCTTACCTAGATGAAATTTCTACCATGGAGTCATTCTGTACTCTAAAGAGATAGCAGCACTTTTCTCTGAAAGTTGTTGCTAAAAAGTACAAATGTTACTTAACTGGCAACTTGAGGGTGTGTTATCCTGAATACATTGTCAGCTTATCAATAGGACTTCCTAAGTCCTATTGTCAATGCATTGACAATACATTGTCAATAGGACAAAAATGATATTTTAGAGAAGGGAGGTGGAGCTGAGTACGCCCTGGACACTAACTAGGTGCAGATAAATTCCCAGAAGATGATATAATCTATAAAAAGCTTTGTACATTTA
>NW_017731373.1:846725-852045 GCF_001890085.2 Hipposideros armiger | reverse complement strand
CAACTCCTCACTGTCAAAAAAACTACAACCACTGTATAATACGCACCCAGTTTTTAGACCCCAAATTTTTCGAAAAAGGGTGCCTTATACATGGGGAAATGCAGTATATGAGTACTTATAACTATTATATCGATTATGCTCTTTCTTGTATTGCTGTTACATTATTTAAGATCTTAGGCAAGTTTTATTAATAAACTACAGCAAAAGCGAAAACAAAACACAGTCTTTCTATTTGTAGTCATATATCCCCTCAACAAAATACAGAACTAAAGATTATAAAATGTTAATTAATTATTTAATTAACATTAATATTTAATTAACATTCATATTACTGATATCATAATGTAGAATGTGATTAGTTACAAAATCGTTGCTATGGACTAGGGCCTGGCAAACTGCAACTCACAGCCTCAATCTGGACCACGGCCTGTTTTTGTAAAAAACAGTTTCATTGGAACACAACTACACACATTCATTTGCATATTATCTATGGCTGCTTTTCACCTGTAAGAGCGGAGTTGAATAATTGTGATAAAGACCTTGTGGCTCACAAAGTTGAAAATATTTACAATTGGGCCCTTTACATAAGAAGTTTGCTGATTTATAAAAATAGATTCTAAGACTGACTAATCATCATAATTACTTTTTTTTTTTTTTTTAAGCTGAGCCATCCTTCTACCTGTTGGTAGCTCAGCGGCTGCTCAGCTCGGGCCAGGAATTGAACCGCTGTTGCTCAGAGCTCAAACTTTTGAGTGAGCTCTTAACCAACTGAGCCACTCGGCCAGCCCTAGAATTACTTTTAAAGTACTGATTTTTGAATCCATTTGAATTAAACTCTCTGGAGGCAGGACCTTCCAAGCTATACTTTTAAAAAAGGACCTCCAATTGGGTATGATATAATTGTGATACTATATATAAGTGATACTATGCTCAAATTTGGAGAAATGATAATGCTTTGGGATGGTCTGGGCACCCTGAGGGAGGAAGACATTCATTGCATTTATGACTTTTACTGAGTTATAAATATTTGGTAATATAAAAATAAAGAGCTAAATCTTTGTTCCCCAAATTTTCAGAGTGTAATAAGGGAGATGGACAAATCACTAAATTACAAAGCAGAGTAGTAAGCGAGGACATGCTCTAAGGGAGAAGGGGTCGTGTTTGCCTTGTTAGGGAGGACTCTGGGGGCGCCTGAATTGTGTCTTGAAGGATGATGAACAGTGTACTAGGGAACATGCTTGGCCTAGAAGATAGTGTGAACAATGGCCAACTTTCATCAAAGGCTCTTCCAGGCTTGGGAGTAGTTCTGATGGCTGAAGCATTGGGTGCATTTTGGGAAGGGGACAGAATAGGAAGGGCTGTATATGCCTTTTTAAAGCATTGGAAGGTAAAGGAGAGTCACTGAAGGATTTTAAAAAGCAGAGGGGTAATAACGTATTTGCATTTTGGAAAGCACATCTTGAAAGACAGGCAGGAAAATTAGAATTAGCTGTTAATTAAAGATCACAGAAGACAGAAGCAGAAGTAGGTCACTTTATTGAATATTATAGAAAGCTATTGATCAGAACTTTTCAATTTTCCTGTAGTTGATTTTGTTTTGAAAGATCCTAGAGAAAAAGAAACTGATCGAAAGGCAGATGAACTTCTACCCCATCGTGCTGAGTAAGTGATCAAGTTTCCCTAAGAATATTGATTATGTGACCATTTCTGTGTATCTGTATATATTTATACACTGGTATTATTTTCTCATATGTGTTTAGAATTTATGTATCCCATATATATAACTGGTTGTTCCTACTATCTTTATTTACATATTTAAGCCCAAACATGTTACATTTACAAATTGATGGATAGATNTTTTTACCCAACTTTATGAAGGTATATATAACAGTTAGCGGGAGGGAATATTTTATTATATAGCATCACTGACCTGTATCCATTCCAGATGAAGCTGGGATCCAGAGCATAATGCATTCAATGATAAAGAGGTTAAAGCTCTCCCAGAACAACTTGTTATTTTTCCTGGAGTTGTAAACTATGCCTTTCCACACAAATGGAGCCCCAGAAGAAGTCTCAAAATGTGGCTCATGTTTGGTATAGATTTTGAATTGAATTGTAGCTATAAACATTATAGTATTATGTGAACATAGCCAGTAATAAATACAAAGGAGTACATGAGTTTCTATATCACTCATTGTTAACTTGTACTTCATGTCTCTGGAAATCAGAGAAATGGTCTTTCAAAAATGTATCTGCATAGAAGAAAACATATGTACTAAACTTATGGACCTTGGGTTCAAAGAGGATTTTATGAATTATCAAAGGCCAGGGAAGTAAAAGCTAAAATAAATGAATGGGATTATATCAAACTAAAAAGCTTCTGCACAGCAAAAGAAACCATCGACAAAATTAAAAGGCAACCAACTGAATGGGAGAAGATTTTTGCAAACAACGTCTCTGATAAGGGGCTAATATCCAAAATGTATACAGAACTGATACAACTCAGCAACAAAAAAGCAAACAATCCAATTAAGAAATGGGCAGAGGACCTGAATAGACATTTCTCCAAAGAGGACATACACGTGGCCAATAGACATATGAAAAGATGCTCAACATCAGTAATCATCAGAGAAATGCAAATAACAACCACAATGAGATATCACTTCACAGCAATTAGAATGGCTATCATCAAAAGACAAATAATAAGTGTTGGAGAGGCTGTGGGGAAAAAGGAACCCTCATACACTGTTGATTGGAATGCAGATTGGTGCAGCATCTATGGAAGGCAATGTGGAAGTCCCTCCAAATATTAAGAATAGAATTACCACATGACCCAGAATCCCTCTCCTGGGTATCTACCAAAAAAATCTGAAAACATTTATCTGTAAAGATATTATTTATTCTGATGTTCATCACAGCTTTATTTATGGTGACCAAGACATGGAAATAACCAAAGTGTCCTTCGATAGATTATTGGGTAAAGAAGATGTGGTATATATACACAATGGAATACTATTCTGCCATAAGAAAAGATGAAATAGTGCCATTTGCGACAACATGGATGGATCTTGAGATTATTATGCTAAGTGAAATAAGTCAGACAGAAAAAGTAAAAAACCATATGACTCCACTGATATGTGGTATATAAAACTGAAAACAACAAAGGAAAAAGACAAACAAATGAAGAAACAAACATTCATACACACAGACAATAGTTTAGTGGTTACCAGAGGGTAAGGGGGAGGGGGATGGTAGATGAGGGTAAACGGGATCAAATATATAGTGATGGAAGGAGAACTGATTCTAGGTGGTGAACACACAATGTGATATATAGATGATGTATTACAGAATTGTACACCTGAAACCTATGTAACTTTACTACCATTGTCACCCCAATAAACTTTAATTAAAAAAATGTATCTGTGTCTTCTGCAATACTACATTTCAAGTCTTTTCCTTCAGTGCTCTTTTAAACCCCAAATTTATAAATAACCATACATAGTTTAGGAATAATGCAAGAACACTCATATAACATTTCAGAGAAGAGAACTTGATTTTTAAGTAAAGAGAAACAGTGAGTAAAGCCCATAAAGAAGGATGTGGCCTCCGAATTAGGTTTTGCAAAACATTTCCAATATAACTGTCTCTTTTTAAATAAAGAGAAAGTATTCTGGGAGGAATATGGTACCAAACAAATATGTATTCTATTTTTAAAATGCTCAACAATTCGTTTTTTTCTCATGATTTAATAGAAGACAATCCTTATTTTTTTATGTCTATTGATATAATGCTAACTGCCTTTTATATACATTTAAATAGTGTGTTTGTCATTTTTTTAGGCAACAAGATGCTGTCTCAGACTCAACTACTCCTGATGAAAGCACATTTTCAAAACTGACCTCTTCTGCAATAGAGAAAGACATCTTGGTAATGGGCTATTTCTTTCATCTGTATAATCGGAAGTAAAGGAAGTACTTGAAGATACTTTAATACTTTTGAGATTATTCTGTGTTCCTCCCTTGTGAAATTCTGTGGACATAGGAGTAAATAAGGAGTTCCATAAGATTTCTCTGTTGGATTAATGGAGGAAACCATTCTTTCTTTGCCACCTCAGACAACAATCAAAGAATCCTAAATTTACTTGCTCCCTTTGGTAAAGCTAGCCTCAGTCCTGTATAGCTTTTACATGCCTTTATTCTTCTATGAGAAATTAATTATGTAATGTACACTTTACAAAGAATATTAATTTAACTTTAGAAATTGAAATTCTTTGAGTATTTCAAATACAGAATTTTAAAAATTAAAAACATTGAAGACTTTTACATTGCTCATTTGAAAGTATTTTGATATTTAAATATTTTTCTAATAAGTGACATATGAAAACTTCAGAAAATATATTGAAGTTAAATATCCATTATTAAAGAAATACTGTCATGTCTTAAAATGAATATTTTATGCACATGTGTAATAGCAGCTGCAAAATTTTAGCATGGAATATTAACAGGTCAATTGGAAATTTCCAAAATCCTGTTATATAATATTTCTGAGACTAATATATAGAGATACCGATTCACATGCAGCTCTTAAGATCTACTTCTGATTATCAATAATTAAAGAGCAAAAATTAACATACCAAATTTTTACCCATTTATAAAACACTAAACTCTACTTTGCATGGGCTTTGTTCAGTACATGATATATTTGGTAATATAACTTGATGATTTACAGTGATATTATGAACTAAGGTAAGAGCTTTAATTTTCATGAAATATCATGTATATATTTTTTTAATATAGGAGATCTCAAATAATACCTACATGAATACAACATACTTTTTTATGACTTGTAAATACTTTGTTCTCCTAAAATGGTAATGTTGCTCAGTGGTTTTATGTTTGATAAACACATTTCTTTTATTATAGTTCTAAACCCATCTACATTTCTTGGTCTCCTTTATATAGCGATACTACTATTATATTCACCATGGAATTGATACGGACCACATAGCCCCAATGGAAGATTCTTGGCTAGAACATGTATTAAATTTAATCCCCCAACACCTGAGAGTCCTGACTAACAGCATACATGCATTATCTGAGGAAATGAGAGAAGATTATCTTCTTAGTGTAAAAAAATCCATAGGTAAATCAGTATTTCTCTTTGCTTTCTAATTTGAATGTGTCTAATTAAAGATTTTTTTAAGTGAAAGTTAATACCTACCGTATTTCCCCATGTATAAGATGCACCTTAATTTGGGGCCCAAAATTTGAAAAAAAATGTATTACATAAAGTTATTGAACTGAAGTTTTTTTTTGTTTTT
>NW_017731373.1:843000-843970 GCF_001890085.2 Hipposideros armiger | reverse complement strand
CTCGGGCTGGACTCGAACCGCTGTTGCTCAGAGCTCAAACTCTTGAGCGAGCTCTTAACCAACTGAGCCACTCGGCCGGCCCCGATCATGTATATTTTTAAGTGCAGTCTTTTTTTCTCTTCTCTGCCTGACTCACACCAGCCTGTCTTTCCCTCATACCTGCCCTTCTTTCCACTGACCCAGCAAACGACGTGATAACCATGTAGTGGGTGGCTTTTCATATTTTTCTTTGTGTTCATGTAACCAAATATATGTATGTCCACACACGTGCACATACATACATGGCATAAAACTGGCTTTGGTCAGTCAGACTACATACTGCTAGAAAGCATGTTCTTTCAACTTTCCATTGTGTGATGTGGGTTTCTTTGTCTTCTTGAATTGGCTCTTAGGAATAAGAAGAGGCCATCTCCCTGCCCCATGTTTTTCTCACTGGGGTTCAAAAGTCTCCCTGACAAGGTCCATGATCCAACTCTGTATGTAATCATGAGATCATACAATATAGTGTATCACTTTCACAAAAGATGTTTACATACAGTAGTACACTTCATTTTTAAAACGCCACCACAGTTGTTTTATATCCATTCACAGATGAACTACCAGGACACACTGGGCTGGGGGATGGAGCTCCGTTGCTTATTATTGTCCATAAAGGGCTGTGCTTTGTTTGTTAGACAGTGTCGGGAGGCAAGAGACAAGAAATTGAAAGGAGGAAGGGGAAGAAGAAAAGGTAACAAAGCTGAGATAAGGAAGCAGTAAATAGTGGACGTGTCCATGGTTGTGGTGGCAGAGGTGGCAGTGACTGAAGCAAACTTCAGGCCATCCAGGATAAAGACAAATGAGAAGGAAGCATTGCAATCTGTGGGTGGAAAGAGAACCCCATCAACTCCTCTGTTGCCTTTGCAGGCATACATTGTTTTTACTCCCCGGGAATGTTAAGATTGGGGTGAACAGTCAGGAAAGCTGCTCC
>NW_017731373.1:841098-841940 GCF_001890085.2 Hipposideros armiger | reverse complement strand
TGTGGCCGGTAAGGGACAGGAAGTGTTCAGAGAAGATCTGAGGTTCACAGTCTGGGTGATGTGTGCTATTGTTTGTCTATGAACAGAAAATTCAGGTGAAGAGATTTTGGCGTTCAGAAGACTCATCACCATAAAACTTCTAGAGACTCATAAACATTTTCTTTCTGCTAAACCATGTTCAAGCTAGTGTAGGATCTTTTTCCTGACTCTTTCTGTAGTCTTAAACCAGGAGTTAAAACTACTGTTCTCCCTTCAGATTATCGTAGGGATTGTCCTGGGAAAGTAGGAACGGTGTCTGGTAGTATTTTTCCCATCTTCTTAACAATTCAGCCTATTGGCCAAATGGGAAATGTTATCAGCAGAGGTTTCAGTCTCATAATATCAAAGGTGGGTGGCCTGTGCCTCAAATTCTGTCACAAACTAAACACTAAGGAACTGCAGGGCAGATTGGTCTGGTGGCTCAGTGGCAAAAGAATGCCAGGGCTTCTTCCCAACAGTTACTCACTCAGTGTGGCACATGGCATGCACCTGTACCCTGGTACACAGCTACCGCTTTAAGACGAAAAATCATGCTGAAAATGTGGACCAAGAAGTATAGAGAACAGCTTATCTTTAGAATGTGCTGTTATCCTAAGTTTTCAAAGCATTTTATTTAAAACATTGCTTTACACCGCTCATTTGCCCAGAAGAACACGTGACCAAGCATGCAGCAACAGTGGTTGTGCCTACTCTGTGCCTGATGTGTTACCAGTGCCAATTACTGAATGCATCGTAACCTATGAGATGGATTTTAGCTTGAGAGGAATATAAATAAATAGATTCAAAATGTGTTTTGTGTACTA
>NW_017731373.1:839416-840708 GCF_001890085.2 Hipposideros armiger | reverse complement strand
ATGAGGTTGTATTGAAAGCTGTTGACTGGAGTAAACACTTACATTTTCTAAACAATCAAACAAAAACAGGCAGGTTCAAAAGATTGTTATACACTGGGTCTTAATTAGGTGTGAGGATTCCCCCAACCCATGGTTCCCTAATATTCAGGGCTGCTTTCTTTTCAGAGAGGGTGCAGTTTTTGTTTTAGGAGCAGTGGCCCCTGGAAACTTTGAGCCCTACCTCTTTTCCTGTTTTAATTGTTCCAATTTGAAAGCAAAAGTCAGTCTAACCCAGGGGTCTACAAACTGCGGCTCTTTGGGTATGTACATGTCTCTCTGAAGTAACATTGAAAGTGAAGATAAAACTATCATAGTTTCATTTATAAAATTTTAAAAGATATTATTCACATGGTGATTTCATTTGTTTTATGGCTCTCGAATAATTTTTATTGTTGTGAGGGACAGGATTGGCTCTTCCATCTCAAAAGTTTGCCGACCTCTGGTCCAACCTGTCTATCAAATCCCAATTATTGCAACTTTCTTCTAATTCACTGTGTAGTTTCATAACATCATAGTGAGTTCCTGTTGAATTTAATCATATTAATTATTTTTAATTTTACATCTCATGTACTTGAATATTTAACTTCATGAAACACAAATTTTAGTCATAAGACCTAGGAATATAATTTTTGAAAAGGAATAAAATAGCAAAATATTAAATACAAAAGCACCTCATACTTAAATCACTGTTCATTTTTATCTCTTGCAGAAAATTACGCTTAATTGATACAGAAGAATTTCACAATCGCCAGGAGGCATTAGAGCTGTCAAATTTTCAGACCATTGTCATGAGACACATGGAAACTGCCAAAGAGACTCTACTGAAAATGTAAAGTTTTAAATTTCATGTAGGAAAACATAAATTTAAAAATGATCGGTGGGCACTGCGTTTCAGCTGCTTTTAGAAAATCCCATTTTAACAAGTTGTAATCATTTCTGTGTAAGAGTTAAATATGTTGCCCTTAACTGCCTTGGTCTGTAATGCCTGTCCAGATGTTCTACAGCGTAGATGTCTAGTTCAGCAACTAAAATGACTATAATTAATGGTTCCTTTTTTCTTTAATGTCTGGTATCTACCTTGGCTCTGAGAGTGGGACTGGATACTGTGGGGGAATGATCAAAACTAGTTACTTGCCGGATATTTATTTTACATCTACTATTAATACATGCAAGTTGCTGTACCTTTTTCATTTTGTTTTTGGATGAAGGATGCAGAAGAGTTTAAAGAAAGATCAGGTGGGGAAAATACGTTT
>NW_017731373.1:836553-837706 GCF_001890085.2 Hipposideros armiger | reverse complement strand
TAGATAGGTTAAAACTGAATCTTTCCTTTATCTTTTTTCTTCTCTAGTTATGTCAGAATTAAATTCTTTGTCTGACATGACTTGAAAGAACTTTACACTTTTGTTTAATATTAGTATTTAGTTAACACAAAGAGAGGAGATGTGCAGAATGAAACCCCATAATTAATTACAGAGAAGAAAATGACCTCTTAAGGACAGAATAAGAATAAATTATCTTGATCTATAATTTCAGGGTTATATCCCAGAAATACGTTACCACTGTAAATTTTAGTAAATCGGGTGTCAAATTACAAAGTAGAGTACAAACCTTTATTGAGTAATTTTGCTGAGAGATGTAGATTGATGAGCTCTATCTCTTGATGCTTCCTGATTGATTCTAATGGAAGAACCCTTCGATCATAATTTAAATAGCGAGCCAGAATATGTTTATCAGAACATCAGCTCACTACAGTGGAGAAACAGTGAGCAAATGATTAATTATGACGTCTACCCCAAACCCTAACGTTTTATCTCAGCCTTCATTCTCTACTTCTGCTCAGCAGTTGCTGTGGATTACCACCCCTACCTTCTGAAAACTTGTTTTTCTGTGTCCCTGTGACTCTTTGTTGTTGTTTTTTTCTTCTTCTTTGTTTCTATCTCTTTTTCTGTCTCTACCTATTCTTACTATTGCCAAGAGTAAGGTCTGTTTAGGAATTTGCTGTTGTTTCTCTTCTTTATATTCTCAAAAATTTCATAATTTCATATCTCAGTTGTATCAAGATGTTATATGTGTTCTGATCTCTAGGCCATTATTACTAATGTTATACTGTATATCTGCAATTGAGTGCCATGTCAGCACCTGAATCTCAGCATCTCCATAATAGTGGTTTTTTTCCTCCAAACCCTGTTCTAGACCATCCCCAGGCCAAGTTGAAAGCTTTGTGACTTTTTCTCTTTTGCTAATCACCTACATCCTCACCACCCCCATCCTGTTCCCAGCCATATCCAGTGTATTGCTAACTATTCTTTTTTTATGGATATAATTCACTTACCATAAAATTTACCCCTTTAATGTGTACAGTTGGGTGGTTTATAATATATTCACAAGGTTGTGCAATAATCACCACTAATTTCATCACCCCAAAAAGAAACCCTGTATCTATAAGCAGTCACT
>NW_017731373.1:831510-832578 GCF_001890085.2 Hipposideros armiger | reverse complement strand
GATAAAAAAGTAACATACTTGATTTTGTTGATTTGTACCTTGTTTTCAAGTCATTGTGAAACAGATTGAATAGCATAAAATGCCAAGTGGGTTGAACCAAATAAGCCTTCCCTTGGTTTAATCAGCCGTTCACATTTTAGCTTTAAAACAACAAATGCATTCCCTGAAGAACATCTTGGAGACTGGAGAGGAGTATCGTGTAATATTCAATAAAGTTAGTTGTCATGTTCATTCAAAAAGTACATAAATCATAGTTCTAGGAGTTCGACTTACATTTTTCTGACAACATCACATCACTGAATCATTTTGTATTAGCTGTGATTAAAAGTTCTTTTCCTAGGAGAAGTGAAACATGCTAACGCTTACATTTCAGAGAGTGGATAATGTCACTTAGCACTATACCTTTCTATGAAGACATTTGGATGTCCAGAAGTTACTGTTAATGCTTAAAATGTAAAAAAAAAAGTCATTCCCTAAAAGTGTTAACTTTTAAAAGTCCTTTTTTCTTTCAAGGTGGTTCCCAGAAGTACAGAATATTTATTACCAAGGTAATAAAAAAAAGCAATTGCCAACTGGTGACAGCAGTGCCAAATTGGAATCTTTTTTCAACTGTGCTGCTACACTTATGACTTTACAGCTACAAGAACTCACTTTGGTCTCCATGCAAGATTTCACAGACTTAATTGCACAACCCCCAGTAAGTATGGTTCAGTTACACCAATATTCATTTACTAATTTATTTTTCAATTATTTCATGGTGGAAAATAAAATACCTTTATCAGTGGGAGAGCAAAAAGTATCTCTTTAGACATACTATACGTATCTGTTTAAAAAAATTAGTGTTAACCTGCATACTTAGGAGATATGAGTATCATCACATTGGTAAGGATTGGTGAAAATTCTCGTAATTGGGAAATTTGAGTCGTGATGGCTGGGGAAAGTTTCCACAAGGAACTCTTTTCTTTCTGGGAGAAGTTACTGTTACAGTATGAGCAGAGCCTGGGAATTGGAATGTTCTCTTCTTGGGCTCTTTTGTGCATGATTCTAGAGCCCCGCTGCTTTTGCACA
>NW_017731373.1:826846-828014 GCF_001890085.2 Hipposideros armiger | reverse complement strand
TATTTTAAAAATAGTTTATAAAAATTTCATGCATACAAAAGAATACAGGAGACTAACGTGTACAGTTTTAAGTAGTAATAAACTTAATACCTGTGTACTTATAATCCAACTTAAGCAATAGGTTATTACTGATACCTTTAAGCCTTCCCCACCCCATATTGCCCCACCCTCTTCACATCCTATCCCTCTGTCTTCTAGCAAAAGGATCACTGTCTTGAATTTTTTAGTTATTATTCAGAATAATTATTCAACTAGATTGAAAGTAGCTACTGGACTTGGAGCTGAGCTGAGCCCTCCACAACTAAGATTGAAAGACAACAACTTGACTTGGAGCTGATGAGTCTTGGAAAAACACAATGTTCCCCTCCCCAATTTCCCAACAATGCTCCCCTCCCCAATTCCCCAATAAAACTTTGAAAAAGAAAAAGAAAATAAAAAAGACCTTGTGAATTTAAAACAAAAATGCCAATATGGTAAGATTGGCATTTTTACAAAGATAAATGACACAGTTACCTTAATTTAAGGTATTTTAAATAACTAACATATTTTCCCTTTGTTTAGGAAAATAACTCTAAACCAGCAACCTTGAAGCCAGTAATTCTGAATGAAATTGTCAATGCTCATAAAGAAAAGATTAAGGAAGTGGTAATGAAAGAGAGTGTGGCACCTACCGAACACCTCAGACTCTATGACAAGTATGATTTTTTGATCACCAGAAAAGCTGAGCAAGATGTTGAATCTTTCCTTGCAGAAAACCATCATTATGAGAAAATAATACAAGAAATTCGGAAATACCAAAAACTAATAGAGGAAATACAGTACACATCTATAAAGGTAAATGACCCATTTTATACAACTGTTCTCTGTACCTAACAATTTTCCCCCAGGTTTATCAGGATGTGTTTTTAGACCACACACTGAAAGAGTTAGACCACTGCTATCAAAAGGAAAAACCCTTACTGAGCCAAGCACTGTGGTAAGCCCTGGATATATGGAGGTAGACAAAACAGACATGGTTCTTGTGCTCATAGAGCTGACAGCCTACTACAACCCAAACTTTTAAGTGCTTTAATTTGACACCTCAGAAATTCCAAGAACTAATTTTTTTTTTCTTTAGTGTTTATAAATCCTTTGGAAAATATGGTAGGTACACCAAAATGTGTACCTA
>NW_017731373.1:822298-824591 GCF_001890085.2 Hipposideros armiger | reverse complement strand
GTGTATAACAAATAATCAGAATTTGTTTTATATAGTTATGGTATTAGAGAAAGAAAAAGATCATTAAAAATAATTTCTTTCAGACTGTAAAGAAGCCTGAAGGAAGCTGTATGTATCGATCATATGTTAGGCAAAACACTTGGTACTTGGACTTTAAATACGAATAAAACTGCTGAAGAAAGTTACAGTACTGCATAGACATACAAACCAGTAAATTACAATAGGGCACAGTAAGGACTGTACTGAGCCACAGAAGTAGAACGGAGAAGGAAACAATTTTATTTCAGTGTGGAGGATGGAGGAGAGGGGGAAATCAGGGAAGGCTGCAAAGAGGAAGTGATGTGTGAATTCATTTCGAAGGATGAATAGGAGTCTGCCAGATGAATAATGTGGGTGAAAGAATTCCAGGTAGAGAAAATACTATGTAGAATGGAGTGAGGTATGAAAATAGCATAGTGTATTCCAAGAACTAGGAGTGGTTTGTGTTTTTTTCACAGACACTGTGAGGAAAGAGAGGTGAGGGGTAAGGCTGAAGAGGGAGGCACCAGGTGAAAGAGGACTTGGCTTTGGGTCACTTATCTAAGAACCAGAATCATAATCAGCTTAAAGCATCTTTTCCTCTAAAAGTAATGGAAGAATAGTGAAAATGTCTGTTACTTGTAGCTTTCCATGCTGAGTGAAATATTTATTTTAATTTCACAGCTATTTTCCCTGCCTCTTAACTGCCCTCTGAGATCATGCCAGTTCCATTTTTCCCCCTTTTCTCCTAATAATGCCTTTCACCAGACTCACTAGATGTACAGAGGACACATCAGGACTATTATAGGAACCACTAGATATGAATGCCCTCAACTTCTTGCCCCTATATGTCTCAACTCACCTCTCCTTTTATACCTGTCTCCCCATGTGCTCAGAAAGTAAGAATCAGAAAGCAAGAGTCTTTCATACCTGTCTCCCCACATTCCCAGAAAGCATTCAAAGTTCTCTCTACCTATGAGCTCAGCTACATTGCTTTCCATCCCTTTAAATTTCTCTTTCACTGTTGATTCTACTTCTGAAATTTACAAACATGTTCAAAACCCTCTTCCATCTTTCAACCCCCACTTCGAGCCAACATCATCGTTGTGCTATTTCTCTCTCCTTTACCGTTAACCAGTCTTCTTGAAGAAACATCTATGTTTTATCTNTTAGTCTATCACGATTCGTATGTATATTCATATATATGTATATTTATAATTTCAGGATTCTATTAGAGCTTTTGAACATCCAGGTTTCATCGTGAGGCTGATTCTTGATAATGACACCATTAAGTTTGAACCTGAATTCGATGACTATATACACATCCTTCTAAATGTTTATGATGTCATGATGAAGGCTGTCAGTTATGTGCCAAGAGTTGAGATCAAATTGTATTCCAAATGGGTAAGTAACAAGGATATTCCGCTTGCTTGAATTTGCTTGATGATATTCACTTCAAATAACTTCTAAAATGGGTAGACAGGTATCCTCAGTTTGGGAGAATGTAAATATCCTAGTAACATTGGCTTATAAGGAAGTTTTGCTTCAAAATGTAATCTTTTCCCATTAGCTTCTCTTCTGATATACCTGGAGTGTGAGTCCACTCTTCCATTGGACTCGGCTGAGACTTTCTGAGGGGAAAGCATTAAAGTTGTGATCAGAGCTGAAGCAGTCAGCAAGTGTTTGCTGGAGCCGTCAGACCATGCTGTCGACCTTCACTGCACTCTCCCAGCTCTGCAACACTGTCCTCCCGGCGAATGCCCTCAGATACTCTTTTCCAGAAGTAATAGTGCCTTCGTACTTTCAAATCAGAGATCCTACTTCCCGCCTCTCTTTGGCCAAATATTTCACAAAGCTATGCTGAAGTATGGCATTTCAACAGTAGTTATTGCATCTGGTGTATGAAATGAGCATGTCTGAAAACTCCTTAACTTACAAGGTTTTCATGTTTCGTAAGTCCAACCAGTAGCTTTCTTTTTCCTTTTTTATTTTAAAAATAGTTTATAAAAATTTCATGCATACAAAAGAATACAGGAGACTAACGTGTACAGTTTTAAGTAGTAATAAACTTAATACCTGTGTACTTATAATCCAACTTAAGCAATAGGTTATTACTGATACCTTTAAGCCTTCCCCACCCCATATTGCCC
Organism: Hipposideros armiger; assembly: GCF_001890085.2. Taxonomy (NCBI): domain Eukaryota; kingdom Metazoa; phylum Chordata; class Mammalia; order Chiroptera; family Hipposideridae; genus Hipposideros; species Hipposideros armiger. The sequence goes on along the minus strand of NW_017731373.1, from coordinate 822,423 downwards.
CACCCTCTTCACATCCTATCCCTCTGTCTTCTAGCAAAAGGATCACTGTCTTGAATTTTTTAGTTATTATTCAGAATAATTATTCAACTAGATTGAAAGTAGCTACTGGACTTGGAGCTGAGCTG
>NW_017731373.1:817122-819198 GCF_001890085.2 Hipposideros armiger | reverse complement strand
TTTGTTTGTTTATTGTTTTTTAGCTTCACAATAAGTTCATTATTTATATTGGTCACAGCCCAAATCAGTAGGAAATATTTACATATTACCAGAAGTTTCTGAGCATATAGGCCCATTTTAACCATTCCCTCCAAATAAGTTTAATCACTCCCTTCCTTTGTACCATTTTTTTTTTTTTGGTGCCATCTCAACTAAATCTCTAGTAGAGTCCTTAAATCTCTTGGCCGGAAATTATTGTTTATAGTTCTATCTTTCCTACTAGATTGTGAACTTCTTGAGTATCATCATTACCTTTTATCCATTTCTGTATCACTTAATACTGTAGTTGGGAACGTGGTAGATGATCACTAAATGTGTATTGAATGAATAAGTAAATGAACACAAATTTGCTTTTAATTAATTAGATGTCATCTAGGTAAGATAATGTTACTTTATTTTTCACATAATGAAACATTTACATAGTATATAGTAATATATTTAGGAATGAAATTAATTATTTGAGATTGGTTTTCTCTGTTGTTTCAGTTTATGTGATGAATTTGAGAAGATAGCTGAAAAAGCTCTTAGTACTCCTCCAAATACAACAGAACTAATGGAAATGAAGGTACTGCTTATAAACTATTTTTGTATGTGTATAAGTGAATTATTTCCTCCCAGCTCTTATAATTATTAGCATTTTAACAAGCCACTCAAAAAGTTTAAACAGGTTTAAAATTACACACACACACACACATATATATATATATAATATGATATATATATATATATAATAAAAAAAAATATATATATATATATATATTTTTTAATCTCATGAGTCTGCTGTTTGGTGATTTAGGCTGGGCACTCCTGCATGGTTCTTCTGGTCTCAATCGGGTCATTCATTCACTGAGCTAGTGCTCAGCTGGGTTAAGTATCATGACTGTTCAGCAATTAAACGCTGCTCCTCTCATCTCTCAGACTCCAGCAGGCCTACCTGGGCATGTTCTCATGGCATGGTGGAGGCACAAAAGCAAGCTCAACTTGTCCAAATGCTTTTCAAGTTTCTCCTCGTGTCCCATTAGCTAATATCTCAGTGACCAAAGCAAGTCACCTGGCCATGGAGTCAGAGTGAGAGGATACTACAGGGCATAGATAACCGGGAGAGGCTAAGTATTGAAGCTAGTAATGCAATCACCTGCCAGGATATTATTGGGAGCACTATTAATAATTATTGCCATGCTAAATGTGTAAACTAGGACTGTCTTGGGCAACCCTAGATAAGTGATTACCTATCTTTTTTTTGTGTCAAAAATGGTCAACAAATATTTAATGCTTAAGTAATATTTTGTTTCCTATAGTCTATCTTTTATTATATATTAAGTTTTTCACTTGTCATTTGCTGAAATACATTATGTTTTGAGCATAGGATTTTTATAGTACAGAAAATATCAGATGTCTCACTTTCATAGTTTTTCATGTTATTTCATGCAGGAAATTGCAAAAGACATTCAAATGGTATTGTACATTCTTTAAATTCTTCACTTAAACAAAGATTTGTTAAAATTATTAGAACCAACTTTTACATATGAGCTGTAACTAAAAGAGTTCTATTTTGAAAAAATATTTGTATTGGGCTGCTGTTCTTAGCATGTGAATTTGTGTGTGTGTGTGTGTGTGTGTGTGTGTGTGTGTGTGTGTGTGTGTGTATACTCTTAGAATATTTGTATACTAGTTATTGTAGGACATCAAGTGATTTGATTATGGGTGATTATAAACATAGCTGGAGTGTTCCATAATTGTAAATTCCTTTGGAAAAATTAATATTGAGTGTGAAGAGTGTCATTTATTTACCCTTTTAGCCATCACTGGAAATAATTAGGAATTTAGGGTTATTTAGTGTGAATTTCTATTGTTCATAGCAACTTGTAACAGAATTAGCAAATGGGATTCATTAACTGGTATTAAAAGTATTTATTGCTGCAAAGACAAATAGCTTCTTAATTTATTCAGTACAGAAATTAGTTATTTATTATCAGTAAGAGGAAACAAAAACTCAGTTGTCTGACTACATAGAAGGTTGATTAACCAAATTACAAA
>NW_017731373.1:798758-816562 GCF_001890085.2 Hipposideros armiger | reverse complement strand
CACACACACACACACACACACACACACACAGAAATACACAACTGTACATTCACCCACTCACACACAGAATAGATGATACCACTCAGGTAGCACTTGCTTCATAGCTCCCAGAAACTTAGCATTCTTCTCTGGTTTTTCAGTGCTTTTAATGTGTTGTTTAGTATATTTTATTTTCCCCCCTGCTATTTTAGTAGAGGTGTTTGGGATTGATGAGACTAAAATGTTCTGCAGTCCTCTATCTAGAACCAAAAGCCTATATTGCTTCTAACAAGCGTGTACGTATTTATGCAATGCATTTCCTCAGGCTGTTTTTGACATGAGCCATTCATTAAAATGCCATCTGTAATTTTTGTTTCCCCTCAGGCTTATATTCAGAAAGTAGAGACAGTTGATATGATTGAACTGGGACAGAGACTGGTGGATTCTAAAAACTGCCTCGCCTTCCTCATTGAGTGTAGCAACTTTTCCCCGGCAGACATCCGGCTCAATAATAATGTTTTCCAGTGGTATGGAAGAATGGAAGAAATTTTCGATGAACACAAGAAAATCATGAAAGAGAAAACAGAACAATATCAAGACGGTCTTAAGGTTGGCACCATAGATATTTTAAATGATTTTCCTTTTCTGGACATGTGTAAGTTTTATCTTCTTACATAGCATTGTAACTCCTCCATTTCACAGGACATAGATTTTTAGCTTTCTCATACTATAAATCTTAGTAGAAGATAGTACACACTATACTGGCTCAATGTGGCATCGTTTTTTTATTTTTCAAGGGAGAAAACATTTGAATATATTGCCCACATATGGCCATGAGTGAAAATAGCATTTATCTTATATAGTTTAGAGTGCCCTTTTGAGTTATTTTATTTTTATCATTTAATGTCAACGCTCCCTTTCACACCTTATGATTGCTCAAGCTCCCCTAAGTCCTGGGCCTAGAATCATCACTCGTAACATTTAAGTAACCTTTTTTTTTTTGGTCTTACATATAAGATGGTTTGTAATTTTCCCCTCTCTACCTGTCCAGCCTCATCTACCTCTCCGCACTCCTTGTTCTTGACTTTTCAGTAACCCTAAGCAACCCTGAAGTCCCTGCTCTCCCACGCCTCCCACCTCTTGTATTTCTTTCTGTTCGCTCTAGAGGACACTCCTGCACGAACACGTGCTTGTCTATGTAGCACACTTGGCTGGCTTCTGAGAGGCCATCAGAGACCTTGGAGGTGCTTCTCCTCCGCTCCTGTTGCACTTTTCATGCATTTCCACTGGACTAATTGTCTGAACATTTTGTTATTATTTTCAGGTCTCTCTGCCCATTAGACAGTTAGCTCCTTGACAGCAGAGTTGTTTGATTTTGACCTGTTTTCCATTTATATTTCACTGGCCAGCACAGGGCCTGACGCACAGGAATGTTGTGAGCATTCCATAGCTGTTGTCTGAATAACTAACTTAGTATTTTCAGTCTCATTTTACAAATGAAAACAAAAAAACAAAGTTTCCCCAAGTGAAGAGGCTCGCTCCAGGTCAGCCAGTAGAGATGTCCTTTGATAGCGAGCCTAGCATCGTTCTACCACACTACAGCACATACAGTTAATTGGCAGAATATGTTGTGTGGAGAATAATTTATAGACTTCAAACAAACAAACAAACAAACAAACAAACAAACAAACAAACAAACAAACAGAAAACCCTTTATTTTAAACTGTAGTCTACATTTCTTTTTCAAATTTAGGCCATTTCAGAATTTTTAAACACTTGTAGAAAACATCATGAATAATAAGTATTAGACACTTAAGTTACAATATAATAGACTCTTAGAAAATGCTAGGTGGCCCAGAATTATCTATACTTTATTGCAAAGTATACTATTCTACAAACTACACACAATGTTGATGGACTATTTCCTCTCATTGTCATTCCCCCACGGGGCCAGAGCAATAAATTTGCCAGGAAACTAAAGAAAAAAGGACAGAAATAAACCTACATAATCTATAAAATACAAAATCTATTTTTGAATAACCTAGATTTGACTTTTGAATATTTTATTAAGAACTGGTTTTTAGATCTATTTCATTTGGAATGCCTTACCAATGACAATTTTGTAATAAGCCTTTCTCATTAAAAAAACACACACCTGTTTTATATGGGAAGGCTATAGTTTTTAGGCTTTTAAATCTGGATATATTTACCTTACACATTTCTTGTAAAGGGAACCCATGGGACAAGAAAAATAACCTTGTAATACTTCGTTTTAGCATTGCTAATTGAAGAGATATTTGAATGTCAGAACACAGAGATATTAGTTTTTTTTCCAGTTGTTTGTAAAAATGCCTCAGATATCTTTACAGCCCTTTAAAAATTGAAGTTTTCTTTCAGTCCCGTACTTCAATGTTATGAGATTTTTCAAATGCTTCTAAATCATTTGTTAGCATGCATTCTTCAGCATACTAAAGAACACCACTGTCTAACACATTCTTACTCATTTTATTAGTTAGAACTTCTTACATTGATAGTACAAAGTTAAACTTTTTCCAACTTGTGAATCACAAAAATCTTAATCATTAATTTTAAATCCAACATGTTAAAAGTTCTGCATATTTTAGATCCCAGTTATGCTCCAGATCATCCCTTTCTTTATATTTTGCCAGTGCCAAAATATATAATAATAATTCTGATAATCCTTACATATATTTAAATTTTCTCTTGGTGCTTAGGGGTTTTAACTTTTAAAATTAGTAACAACAGATGTATTTTTTTTTTTATTAGTTACGCTGTGAACGGTTTGTGGAGGAATTGGAGAGTTATGCTAAGCAGGCAGAAGAATTTTACTCATTTGGAGATCTTCAGGATATACAACGATACCTGAAAAAGGCTCAAATACTGAATGGAAAGTTGGATTTAGCAGCAGATAAGGTATATTTTAAAAATTCTAAAGGAGACAAATTATTGGGTTGTCAGAAAAGTCATGATGTATTCTATGTTTTGCGTTGCAAAAATGTGTCATGTCTTTTCCCACAACCCAATAGTTAAAAAGAAAGAGCATTGAATTTGCATTGCGTATTCACCTTTAAGAAATAGATTCAAATAAAAAAAGTTTAACTACATTTAATTAGAGAATAGTATAAATGGTACAAATAGATTTTATAGACGTGCTTCAAGGAGGAGCAGCATTGCTGTTTTCTGTTGGTAGTGATGACATTTCAGTGGCCTTCATCTGTTATTTGAAAGATAGAGTCATATCTCCATCTGCTTCTCAGTTTTTATTTTGTGTCATTTAAACATTTGCAGCATGTGATAGCACCTGGTTACTGTTTAGTTTTCTCATCTTCACAGAAGCCAGCTTAGGTTTGGAGGCTCTGTTTTTAAATTAGGCCCATTATTTTCTCCCATCAAGCCAGTTCCCGAGATTGCCATTTCAGAAATCAACTTCCTCATTAAAAGAAGCTGGAGGGAAAAAGCCATATCCTTTGCCATGTAAAATGCTTGACATTTTTAATTGTGTTTTTTGTAAAAAGGGGTCATATGAAAACAGACCGTATTATGATGCTCTACCATTTTTTTTATGTTGAAAGATTTTAATGTCAGATCAGGTAATTAAACAGTTTATGATAATCCCAAATATGCAGACACATGTTGAGATAAGAGAAATAAAACTTCGTAGATTTTTTTTAAAACAACACCACTGAAATTTTAAGTAACATGCATAATTTATATATGGACTCAAACATTTCAATTCTATAGACTTCTCTAAATTATTGACATCCTCACATATTTCACAACTAAACTAAGAATAAATTAATGCTTTCTTTGCTTCTTACCCTATTTTCTTCAAGACCCATCTCTGGTTGTACCTTCTCTACAGAAGCACCTGTGACCAAACTATTTCACAGCATGCTCTCTTATCTCTGAGTGATAGCATTTTTTTTTTTTGGTATAGGCTTTTATTTTATATTAAACAGCTACTGCTCTAAGATGTCTCTTCTTTTGTATTATATTATTATTGAATAAATGCTACTTAACTTTCTAGTATTTATCACTTGTCCTCTCAGCTAGATTACTAACTCCTTGGAGTTGGTACTTTGCAATAGAATATTTAAAAAAAATTTTTTCCACAGCACCTAACACAATGCTGTGTATACTAAAAATACATGAGTTCTTGTTACTTAATGAATGAAGCTATTTTCTCAGGGTATCTGGATGGGCAACGGCTTCTTTGTACATGTATCTTTATTTTATTGTGTTACATAACTTATCCAGTCATTGCTCTCTGGAAACTGTAATCAAAAAGACATAGGAAAAAGAAACTACTGCTCAGTTTTCTTGATAAGGCCTAATTTAAATGTAACCTTAGGGTTTAGTGAAGGTGTTGGGGGTCACATTTGATATAAATATTTTTCAAAACTTAATTTTGAATATCATTCATTTTCAGAATAATAAATTTAATACCTGTTCTTTCAGATTGAGCAGTTTAACGCTGAAGAGGAGGCATTTGGTTGGCTACTATCAGTATATCCTCAACGTAAAAAAATCCAAGATGGGTTGAACCCTTATCTTCGTCTCTATGAAACTGCTGTTGAATTTAGCAGTAAATATAAAGGATGGACAGAAGGACCGTACAACAAGGTGAATCCAGACCAAGTAGAAACAGATGTTGGCAATTACTGGAGAGGACTATATAAACTGGAGAAAACCTTCCATGATTCTCCAAATGCATTGTCAATGACAAAAAAAGTAAGAGCAAAGGTGGAAGATTTCAAGCAGCACATTCCTCTCATTCAAGTGATCTGTAATCCTGGTTTGCGCCCCAGGCACTGGGAGGCCATGTCCAACATTGTTGGTTACCCCCTGCAGCCAAGAGATGACTCTACCATCTTTTCTTTTATAGACATGAACCTGGAACCATATTTAGATAGATTTGAAACTATTAGTGAAGCAGCTAGCAAAGAATATTCTCTCGAAAAGGCCCTGGAGAAGATGATTAATGAGTGGGATACAATGGAGTTTGTCATTCTCTCTTATAGAGAATCTGGGACATTTATTTTGTCATCAGTTGATGAAATTCAGATGTTGTTGGATGACCACATTATTAAGACACAAACAATGAGAGGATCTCCTTTCATTAAGCCTTATGAAAAACAAATGAGGTAAAGTGAATTTATATGACAGTGTTTATACTATGTTACCAAAACCAAAACTTGTTTTGTTAACAAAATCATCACTTGTATGTAATGTACAGTTTTTCTTTTTGAAATTGATTTTGCATTTCATACTTAATATTTTAAATAGTTCATTGTAAGGAATGGTAACCTTCATTGCTTTTGAAAGAGTACTGATCCCTTTGCTATGATCTATAGTCATAACAAAGGTAGTGAACAGTCAGCATCCAGATATTTATTTGTATTGCCTGCCATCTGGTATTACATATCTGACTCTCAAAAATGATTTCGTGTCCATGAACAGTTTATAGAATGCATAAACTATAAAACTGAAGATAATATCATTTCCCATATACGAGGTCTGACAATTAAGTTTGCAAACTCATCCTAGAAAAAGTACTACATACCTCATTGCTGAATGTCACTACGGTCACTTTTGAAGCACTTCCCTTGGGAAGCTATGCACCGATGCCAGCGCCTAGTCCACCTTTCAAAGCAATTTTGGAACTTTGTCTGCAATGGCCATCAGAGCTGTTATCATATTACCCTTGATGTCCTGAGAAATAGAAGATAAATAGTTCTTTATCTTCAGGTAAAGAAGTCATTGGGGGCCAGATCAGGTGAATAGGGAGGGTGTTCCAATACAGTTATTTGTTTAATGGCTAAAAACTCCCCCACAGACAGTGCTGTGTGAGCTGCTGCATTGTCATGATGCAAGAGCCACGAATTGTGCAAAAAGTTCAGGTCATCTAGGTTTTTCACAGCATTTTCGGCACTTCCAAATAGTAAACTTGGTTAACTGTTTGTCCAGTTGGTACGAACTCATAAATATCAAAAAAGGTCAGCAACATCATTGCAATAAGTTCGCGAATTAATTGTCAGACCTCGTATACTAATTAGTTTGTTGTAGATGATCCCTAAAAGTCTTGCACTCTGTGCATGAAGGATAGCTAGATAAGTGCAAAACAATGAAACCATGATGCTAGTCTCGTGTTTTAGGGATTTGACACAGCCGATTAAATTAAACTCTTATCCTATCTGTTTTTTCAATTTCTATAATTTGTATTAAGCAGTTTATATTTTACCTTTAAAAAAAGAGTAAATCCAAGTCAGACTACCATCTTCTGTGTGAATTTGCATGGCAAGGGGAAGCTAACTGCTTGGTAGTACCTGCCTCTGATTATTGATGCCTTACCCTAACTTGAGCGCGCTCTGGCTCGGTCTCTCTGTGTGATCGCTCTGCCCCCTGCCCAGCTTGCTCCAACGTGCTCATCAAGACTCATTTTTTAAACACTCTGACAGTGGTATACCTAGATTCTATTTTTAAGGGCTATGCAAGAGGTCATTAGCCAGTGGGAACTTTTCTGCCCCAGATAGGGATTAGAGAAAAAAGAAGAGCACCAGAGGGAAGCAGAGGTGTCTCTTTCTTCTTGTGTAAAGAGATTAAACAAATTCATTGATAAGCATTGAAAGGGAAGTATTTTAGAAAGGCATTTGAAAATGCCTGATGAATTTTAGAACTTTTTACATTTCTTGGTTTTAACAATCTGAAATTATAGATCACCACTTATAAGTGATGTGTAATGTGTTATTATACACATAAAGCTATCCCATCTCTAAGTTCTGTTGCCATTAGCCAATCGTTCTTCTTTATGGCTATGTTATTTCTTAAAGCATAGTGGTTACAACTGTCTGGGTTCAAATCTGGCTGTATTGGTTATTAGTTGTGTGAACTTGAACCTGGTACTTACCTCTTTGTGTCTTACTTAGTCTCCCCATTAGTAAATATATGAGGATACAGCATATACATACCGAAACCTTAGAACTGTGCTTGTAAAATTGTTAGTTTATGGTGTAATTATAATATTTATTCTTGAAGAAATAAAGTCATTTTTGTTCTATATGTTTAGAAATGAATTGATAAACTATTATACTATCTCAAATGCTTCCTTCTCATGAATGCCACACTAATATATTTAAGATTATGTAGATTTTTCTTTAAATGCCAGTTACATCTTATGAATTTAAATATTTTGTTGTGGAAATATTGCCTTTATGGGCCCAATTAGAAAAAAAAAACAAGAATGTTAAAGGAAATGAGCCTTGGATATAACGACGTTTCCTAGGAAGTTCAAAGTGCTCTTCATTGAGAATGCTCCTACTGTCTCCAAAATCTCATTTCTCAATTTGTACCCTCTAACCATGGAATTGGATTGCAGAAAGGCTTATTGTTATGACATATGTGGAAACCAGCTCATTTACAGATAGGTATATCTTAACATGTACATCTATATAAGCATAAATGTTGATGCTATTATTTCAAAACAGATTTTATAGAACAAGTCTATGATTTGTCTTTGAATGAAAACAGGTGAACGGAAATTGGAATAAGAACATTGCATACAAGGTTGACAGTCTAGTCATGATTTTGAGTTTTGTCACCTGAAATGTTGCCTGGTTAGCTGTTGATAAGAGTCACTGTGTTTTGCTTCTCAGAGAATGGGAGGAGAAGCTCCTGCTGCTTCAGGAGATTCTGGATGAGTGGCTCAAGGTCCAAGCCACGTGGCTGTACTTGGAGCCCATTTTCAGCTCTCCGGACATTATGTCTCAAATGCCTGAGGAAGGCAGACGATTTACAACTGTGGATAAAACATGGAGAGATATAATGAAAAGTGTCATACAAGTAAGTAAAAATCCGAGAATGTGATTCTTTAGTTGAAATGACATGATTTTTGTTCTTAAAACGATCCAAATAGGCCATTGTCTTTTTCCCACATACATTCCCTTTTCAGATATTATTTTAGGCTTCTAGGAGCAAGGAATATCAAAAGCAAAATACATATTTTGCCCTGATTACTTCTTGAGGTGCAAATTGAATTTGAATTATTTAATGACATCTAGGTGTAGTCATGGTCCTTACCATGTGCTCTGATAGGAAGATGCTGTGGTCAGCACTTGGTGCCCCATCTAGTCTATGGCCCTTGGTTACGGGCTATACCACCGCTGACATGTGCTGTGATAGAAACCTGTCCGCATGCCAACCACTCCAGCAACGACTTTCTCTGTAGGGACCTCAAAAAAAAAAAAAAAGAGTTGCAAAGATAAATAGATCTAAAGAGCCCAATAAATACAAACAAAATGCAATCAATCAAGCAATCAATACACAAATACTGTGGAGGAGAACGTACAATTTAGGTTAAGGAGGGAATTTAATAAAAACCAGTAAAACTGCAAAAGGTATGATTTTTGTTCAATTTAAAAGATATTTACTGCCTGCAAAGCATGGTTTGTGTGTTTTTGAAAGTTAAGATTAAAATAGAAGAAATATTAATTATTAAATTATGTCATTAAATGAATATAAACTTCTTCACTGGTGTTTTGATCCAGTGCAATACTGTAAGGTAGGAAGAATATTATCTTCAAATTTTCCTACCCTAAAACAGAAATATGCATATTTTTCTTATTTAAACTTTGAAAGTTGTGATTATAATCCTAAACACTGATAATACTATATCAGCATCAACTATGATTTGATAGGGAAATATTCAGAAAGATGGACATGGGTTTGTTTATTTAATAAGTTTACTTCATTTTATATAATAATACATGAAACAAATTTCTGAATAAACCAAAATTTTATAAATCACACTGGTATTCCCTATTTAAAGAGCTTATTGGTAAGTCACTTTGTAACACATTTAATCATTTCTAATTGATTTTATAAATTTAGTCTTTCATATATTGTTTCCCTTCAACAGGGCAAAACCCTCATAACATATATTATATATTTTTTTATTTGGAAGGGGATGAAGTAGAATTTTTTTGTTGCCCCCAAAAAACAAATGGTAGATGTTTGTGTTCCCCTATTTAATATAATTTTTTTAAAAAATAATAATTTCTTATTTTGGTATTAGATTGAAATACTTTTCAAAATCCCACATTGCTAAGGCAATTTTATAGATTTTTCAATGTCCAGAAAAGAACAGTTGTGCTGGGACTAGTAAATAAAGGAGATAGATTTTCAATTCTATAAAACTGTTTAATTAAAAACAAAACAAAACAAAACATTACTTGCCCTCATTCTTGAATAAGCAGTTTTCTTTGGGTGACACCTTATTTATGTTTGCTATAAGACTTGATTATCTTTCTCAACTGGCTTTACATTTTCTTTTTCTCTATATGTTAGTATTCTGAACAGCTTTTGCCCATCTCTCTCAGACTTTGAAAATAAATGTAAATCCGTATTCTCTCAGGAAGGCTAATGAGATGACCAAAGTGGTAGAGGCCACTGGACTAAAGGCTTGGTACAAAAAGCCATAACTTTCAGTCTTAGGGATTTCTAATAAAGGTTCTGTTAGAACTATGCCAAAAGAAAAGACTCGGCGGTTAAAAGTAGATTGTAAATGATATTGTTAGTTTAACTGGCTTGATTGAGGTGTCTTCTTGGTTCCTTGCGGTATATATATGAAATAATTTTATGTTTTGGTACCTGTTCCCAACTGTGCCTGACCAAAGCTCCCTTCTCACTTGGTAAAGCTCCCTTATTGACCTTTCAATCTAATTCCAGAACTTTTGTCACTTTTGTTTATTAAGATATTTTTGCCTATGAGGAGTATCTGTACCTGTTTCAAAAACCTCAATCGCATGTTCTCAAAGCTCGTCTCCTCCCCCACAGAGCAGGTAAACCTGAGGATCCAGAGGTGAGGAGGTGAGGGGACTGCTCTTCCCCACCCCCACTGCTTCTGTCCTTCCTGTGTCCTTCCTGTGCTTGTCACCAGGTGCTGGGGCAGGAAGGTGAAGAGAAGGAGGGAGGAAGTTAGGGGGAGAGAGAGAGAGAGAGAGAGAGAGAGAGAGAGAGAGAGAGAGAGAGAGAGAGAGAGAACGAAAGTAAGAGGGCATTTACTGATGTATCTGACCCAACCAAAATGGCTGTTCCTTTTGTCAGTGGTCGTAAGATGGACAACCTTCTGTCAGCCGTGTCCATACACTGTGCCTTTGCTATTTGTCATCACAACTAGTCTAGCTTTTGAACAATTGTGAACATGTGAAGTTCACAGATGGGCTCAGTGTGGACAGGTAAAGACCCCAACACGCTCTGTCTGCTGAGGGACTTTATCTTGAATATCTCCCGTACATTTGGTCATCCCCTGTGAGATTTGGCTGCATCTTCAAGCTGACTTACCAGTGATGGCTTTTACCACTTTCTTCTCAAGTGTATCTTTGGCCCCACGCTACAGCAGTGTTTCACATATTTGTAGCTCTTAATTTCATCTAGGGTCTGCAGCAAGGTGGGATCCATCTTCTGTACCTCTTAGTAACCTCGAGCACAAGTCCCTTGCCCCCTCCTTCACCTGGTCACCCCACCATACCATGCTCTTTCTCCCAGGGTTCTTTTCTTGCTCTGATAGCATTGGAGTAGGTCAGTGCACCTGATGACAGACCGGACTTCCAGTTGGGAAGGAAGATGTTAGCCTCTTCTCTTTACAGTCACTTGAAAAATTTTCTTGGGACTCTCTTGTATGCCCCCCCCCCCTGCAAGATGAGGCCAGTTAATTGCCCACCAGTTGGAGGTGAAAGAACTGGATAATCTTCCGTCATGTATACTGCACATACCCAAACTTGACTTTTGACCTACACAAGTCTTCTTTTGTATTCCAGACAAGGTAGAAAAGGCACTTCTGAATTTCCCCCCAAGCCTTTTCCTCTTATAGTCTAACTTCATCTCAGTAAATATAAACACCGTTCGCCCTGTTGCTTAAGCCAAAAACATTATTTTTCTTTTTGCCTCTACTGTAGTAAATATGATCACATGGCACCAAGCATCTCACCTTTTTCTAGTGAACTGGAAACCTAAAAACCTCATCTCCCTGACACCTCAACATCTATGTTTCTGAAAGTGAATCAGATTGCGATGATTAGATGCACTGATTTGGGATTAGGAAGGGATAAGTGAAACAGCATCTGTCTTCTTGCCATTTTAGCTACTTTTGCTGTCAAGCTAGATCATGGACACGTGACTTTTTTTTTCTTTTCCAACAGGGCTTTAATGTCTGATCACCAATTTTATGGGTGTTTAGAGGTGGTGATGATGGTGTCTGATCACCAATTTTATGGGTGTTTAGAGGTGGTGATGATGGTGGCTTCCTGATCCCACTCTCTGATCCCTAGAATAACAGCCACCACGATGTGTTCTTGAATGCAGTCGTCCAGTGGTGGGATCCTTTTGTCCTGATTGGAGCCATGGCAGTAACCCTCCTGGAAAATCAGTTCCACAGTTTAGAATCTCTTCTGGAAGCCCAGGCCTTCCAGTGATTTTGTAGTCACTTAATTCCCTATGTTAAATCTCATTTTTGCTTGATGTACCTAGAAGGATTCTGCACTGAACTAAGACTAAAGATGCCAGAACTTCAAAGATGGGACCTAGTAATGTTTATATGACCCGTTGGGTTTTTAGGGTAGTGAAAAATCTAGTTACCATTTGAAAATGGAACACTGGTGTCACCTGGCATGCAGTGCAAAAATCACTTACCTAAATTATGCTCTGGTCTCCTGTAATGAAGAGTCTATTTTATAGGCCATGCTTTGGTGGACCAAATAATAGGTCAATATAGTAGGAATTTGAAATATGAGGGCTGTGAGATGGGCTGATTTTTTTTCTAAAACACTGGAGAAATTAAAGAAAGAAATTGGCATAATTCAGGGTTTAGATTCTCAAGACATGATCAGAGGACTAAGGAGCTTCAGTGATGGCCCTCGAAGAGCCTCTTATGTCTCATACAAATATGACATAACCAGAAACCAGTGAGTGATACAGTCTGATCCAATGGTTTGCCAAGTTACAGTGTATTTAATTCACAGCCTTGTCAGATTTATGTTAAAGGTAGTTTATTTATTGGTAAGAAGCGGGATGGTGATTTGATTGACTCTGGGTACCTTGATCCTCACACTGCAGACCTCCCCTTGTCAGAAGCCTGAGCAGTATGGAAGGCAGTGTACTGTAATGTCCATCTAAGGAGGAAAGAACCTAAGTTACATGCAGTCAAATGTATTGCTGTGCGTGCACTTACTAGAGATACTGGTTTCAATGTGCTAGTCAAGGAGATGTGAATGGTCCTGTTTATTTGCTTTTTCCACCAAAACCTGGCTTCCATAATGGCCTACCTAACTGAAGTTGAAATGCCAGAAAATCCTTGATTTGTCTTAAATAAATTAGAAATTGGTTTACAGATATTTCTGCAAAATATGCTTGCACCATCCAGAAATGGCCATTACAGCCCCACTTAGGGGTGGCCCAAAAGGGCAGGAGGAAGGTTATCCTTCTAGTGGGCGCACCTTCAATGAATATATTGTGTTTTTTAACCTTGCTTAGAAAGAGAGATGGTCAGAAGTGTGGTTCCACATTGATCATGGTCAGTAGTGAACAGTTTGGCTGCATATCAAGGACTTGGAAGCAACAAGATTGAAAGTGTGGTAACAAGGCTGTCTGGGACAGAGGTATAAAGGATCACAGAACAGACTATAATATGAGTATATTTGTGCTCCATGTAAACGTTTCATAAGGGATAGCACTGTAAAAAGAGACACTTGATAATATAGTTGGCCAGTTGACCTATTTTACGAATGTCACCTGGCATATGCCAGTGTATGCACAGTGAGCTATCAGTAATCATATTGAATAATATGAATAGAATGATCAATAATAGTATTGTCCATCCTGGGGTGCTTTTGAGAGTTTAAGCAATTAATAAATAAACCAGTGAAGCAAGCATACAACAGAACTCTCCTCATCAAACTGGATACATGGTCACTGTAGCCACCAACAAAGAAGCTATGATGGCAGCGATGGGAATTATGGAAGGACTTGTCATTATTGGCGACCCTTTACCAACACTGCTGAGCGCCCAAGCTGCCAACAGCAGAAACTAACTTAACGCTTCTGATACAGCACCACACCTGAAGGGAACAGGCAACCATTTAGAAGAAACTAAATACATTGGGCCTCTTTCTACATCAAAGGGGCAGTGATTTGTCTGCAGCAGATGGACTTTTTCTTTCTTGTCCCAGGCCTCTACCAACACTGTCATTCGTTGACTTGCTGAATGACTTATTGTCACAGTTTCCACACAACATTGCTTCTGCTAAAGAACTCACATTACAAGGGAAATGAGGCAATTGACTGACACTCGTGAGATTTACAGGTCCTAATGTGAGCACTGACCTTATAAAACGTGGGATGTCTCATGTTGAAGACTCAATTGTTCTACCAGCCGGAAGAAAATAGTTTGTGAGTTTGGGGTGCAGTTCTAGAGGATACATAGCCGATGTTCTCAACCAGCTCTGAGTATATGGCTTTTCCCATTGACAGAGTACATGGGCTTAGGAGGTAAGGAGTGAAAATGAGAATAACACTTCTCGCCAATTCACCTAATAAACTAATCACAAGTTTGCTTCCCAACTTTTCATTTTGCTGAGTGTCCAGGGGAGAAATGCTTTTATATGGGGACCTAGCAATGGTTTCATTGCACAGGAAGTTCTTGATCCGCTCACTCTATCCTTCGTGTCTCCGTCCTTATAACTTTCCACTTTATCCTAGCCACACTGGCTTGCTTTATTTATTTCTTTTTAATCACACATGTCAAACACACTCTACGCCAGAGCCTTAGTGCTGACTGGATCCTCCTCCTGAAATATTGCCCCTCCAGACATCTGCAGAGCTAATGAATGTCTTTGCTTCCTTGAAGTCTTTTCTCGAATATGACTTTTATAATGAGTCTTACATTATATTTAAAATTGATACCTGCCTTTGCCTTCCTGGCACTCTTAGTCCTCCTTTTCTTATTTGTAGTATCAATCACCTTCTAACTTACTACATGATTTATGAATTATTATGTTTATTATTTATTGTCCATCTCCCCGTGGAGGCTGGAATCTTTGTTTTGTTCAGTGTTGTGGTCCAAGCACTAAGAGCAGCGCCTGACATGTAGCAGGCCCTCCATCAACATTTGTTGAGAGAGTGAATGAATGAATAATTAAATTGCAATTGATCCTTGAATTACTGATAGTTCTAAGAATTCTGAAGTTTTTTTTCCTGAAAATTCAGTTTTAATAAGGGGGCCCTAAGATCTAGGTTAAGCCTAAAAACATCTTGGGTCTTGAAAAAATTTTTATTCCTGGTGAAGTCAAAGGATCTCAGAGTTCTAAAGGGGCTTAAAGGTCTACTCAGTGAACCCACATTTTTCTTCTTGGTGCTTTAAAAGGTTTAGTGAGGATCTTATCATTTTCTGTGGTCCGGGGATTTCTGATTAGAAAGTTTATACTTCCGGAAGTTTACTGAACTGGCTTGAGATTAATTCCATTAAGTATATGAAACTGTACTTTCTGTAAAGCCTCCTGGCAACAGTGATTAGAATGCTCTCTCTATAGATCCAAATGAAAGTTCCAGGCCCCTTGATTTCACAGACATTTGATTTAGAAATGTAAATCAACAGTAGATTGTCATTTGAGCTGATGAGAGTGTTGATACTTGTGAAGTATTAATAAAAGAAGACACACAAAATTTGTATAATTGCTCCTTTAACCAAAAAAAAAAAAAAAGGCAGTTAATAATTTCTTTTCTTTCCCTCCAGGAGATAGAAAGTAATTAAAGTGTCAAGGGAGTCATACGTAGTTTTAATTTTCTAATAGTTTCCTGTTATAACATCTTATTGTTTTGGCCTAAGAATATAGCTAATAAGTACTAGCCTGGTACAACATAGAAGGATGTACGTTCGTTCCTTGAGTTCCTCTGTATGGCTACAGGCTTAACTTATCCTGCAGTCACCTAAGCATTCAACACATATTTCTGGAATGCCTACTCTGTACCAGGATTTTGTGGTAATGCTTAAAGGGACTTAAAGCCTGTTTTATTTTACTATAATAAATATCTTACCTGAAGGATGGCAGATTATAAACTGTCATTTTAACTCCATAAAACTGATTGAATGATGGAGGTGCCTCATTTTCCCCTAGAATAGTAGCTGTCTGTCTCCCCCTTTCTCCTCAAGAGACAGCTATGGAAGGGAAAATAAAAAGAGTACAGTAATACCTTGGTTTGCGAGCATAATTCGTTCCAGAAACAAACTACTCATATTCCAGACATTGGTCGTTTACCATGTTAAAATGTATTACAAATGTTTATTCATCTTGCAGAACACTCGCAAACTACATTACTTGCAATCCAAGGTTTTACTGTAGTTTCAAGTATATATGTGTTTTAGGTACCATATTAGGAGCTTCAAATATTTTATCTAGTTTGGTCTTTATAACAGCCTTGAGAGAGAGCTCTTATCCTCATTTTAAAGATAAGAAAAGAGAGACTCAGGTTAGGTAAATGACCCAAGGTGACACAGGCAATAAGGAGCAATGTGGGTTAGGAACCAGGTCTGTGCTTTCCTCAACCTAATGCAGCCTTTATTATGTTCACCTTCTCACAGGAGGAGAGGAAAGGCAGCTTAGTTTCCAGTCATGAGATTATTACTTTCATATATTTTTTTCTTAAGTCCATATACAGAAGTACATAGATTATTGCCTGTGTTCATTTAGAACTAGCATATTTGGCTCATAAATGATGAGCTAATATAGTTAAATAGTTTTGATCTGAATAATTCAATAAAAACATTTTTTTACTTGAATGCTGTTTCCAGAGGTATTTCTTTTGTAATTATAATATTCAAAGAAACAAATAGGAACTGTTGTTTTAAATAACTGAATTTTTTTAGCTTTCAAATCTCAGATCCAAAATAACAACATTCCAGCAAGTTCTTTGGCTGAGAATAAAACAAATATTGGTAATTTCTGAAAGGAATTTTTCACTACCCTTTTTTTTTTTTTTCTTTCTCAACAAAGAGAGGCATGCTTTTCCAGCAGGTGGCACTCTAAGAACACCATTTTGGTTTTGGATTTAGAACAAGAGCACTATGCCATGCTTTAATGAATGAATTGCACGGTTCAATTATGACCCGAGTCTCTTGCCATGCTTCTTATTGTGTGTGTTTTTGTAAATGTTTATTTGAAACATAAATGTTATTTGAAACTTTTAGGAAATATAATTAAATGCCTTTTTAAAATCATATCTCTTTAAAGATAAGTGAATCTAATTATGTTACATATTTCATATGATCCTTTTATTGAGAAAACAGGTATTAATGATAATTATTTTATTCTTTGATTAAATTGCTGTGTTTCCAAGGTACATTGTTGTAATTCAAAACAAAGAAAAAAAATTATGTCTTTCCTTTTCAGCCATTCAAAGTATATGAACAAAAACATATTTAGAGACTCCCGCAACACAATAAAATTTCTGTATGAGATAATTTACAGCTGACAGTTTTGGTTGATCTCAGTCATGCCTGAGCCTAATTGGCTAATCTGGAAATTCTATGTTTAATTTCAAACAATATATATATATTTTTTTTTAAAGATTTTTATTGGGCAATTGGGGGAGGGGAACAGTGCTGGGGAATCAGGGGAAGGGGAACAGACAAGTAGCTGTCCTTTTGTTCTTCAGTCTAGTTGTGGAGGACGTCGCTTCACTGGCCCATGTTGGTATTATCATTGCCCTCTTCCCGGATGAGGCAGATCAGATTGGTTGCTGCTCACGGCGGCTCTTGGCAGCTCACACCAGCTGCCAGTCGCTCACGCTGGCTGCCGGCCACACACAGTAGTTGATGGCAGCCCACTGCAGCAGGGGCTGCAGCCTACGCCGTCGCCAGCGACTCACGGCAGCCCAGCTCCAGGTCGAGTTGTTGTTCAGCATCTTAGCTGTAGAGGGCAGTGTTACTGGCCCTCATATGTGGGATCCGAACTGGGGCCCTGCTGCTCAGAGCTGGTGTCCCAAGCCAGCTTTTAACCAACGCGCCACTCGGCCGGCCCTCAAACAATATTCTTTTGACCTAACTTTATATAAATTTTCTAAAATGTCCTCTTACTTATATTAATAAATATACTAATGTGTTGTCATGAGGTTTATTACTTGGCTTGGTGATTTAAATTTCTAGTATGGTTTAGTACCTCACACCTTTAAGCTTATTTAGTAAAGGACTTTTCTTACTTTGTCATCGGTGTCAATGGTGAACACTGAGTTTGAAATTATAAGACCAAGACTAGGCACAGATGACATCAACCGTGTGTTAAAGAAAAAAAAAAAGCAAAAAGAATTTTATCTCATATATATCTACATTGTATTTTAATGTGTATTTCTAGATGTTTATAAATCAGTGGTTCCTTGTGTGGATATTTTGAGAAATCAATAAACTACTTACTTCTTTAAAGTATCAGTTCTTAAGATCAGCTTTTGGTTATAATTCTTAGTTTAAATCCCACAGCATAATAGAAAGCTTTTTAAAAAAAGTACTTGATTGTGTTTCAATTACTTTAGAGCAAACAGCTCAAAGTGATAGGATGTAATAGGATGATTCGAAATCTGTGCCTTAAGGGTAGAATAGTCTTAATCTCTAGAGCAGCGGTTCTCAACCTTCCTAATGCCGCGACCCCTTAATACAGTTCCTCATGTTGTGGTGACCCTCAACCATAAAATTATTTTCGTTGCTACTCTATAACTGTAATTTTGCTACTGTTATGAATCGTAATGTAAATATCTTTTTGTTTTCC
>NW_017731373.1:781065-798458 GCF_001890085.2 Hipposideros armiger | reverse complement strand
GGACAAACATATCTCATACTATTTTGGTTTTCCCTATCCTTGTAAGTTCAGTGTTTCTCTCTCTCTCTCTCTCTCTCTCTCTCTCTCTCTCTCTCCCTCTCTCCCTCTCCCCCAGCTCTCCCTCTCCCTCCATCCCCCTCGTCCCCTTGCTCTTTTTCTGTCTTTCACACTTTCCAATTTAGAATGAGAACTTGTGAACAACATAGCTGAGGATCAAGTCAACATGACTTTTACATAAAGAGGCATTGACTAGGCAATACTGCTTTTAAAAAAATAAATATTCACTTTAAATTTTGCATAACTTTTGTTTGATTGAAACATGTAACCTCAAATGTAATATGAATATAAATAAAGTTAGCATCTAATATTTTTGAGTTCAGTGTTTTTTCTCTTTTATTTTTAGGATAAACATGTTCTGACAGTTGTAACTATTGAGAGAATGCTGGAAAAGCTGAAAAAATCTGATGAACTTTTGGAACTTATTCTTAAAGGACTTAATGAATATTTAGAAAAGAAACGTCTGTTCTTCCCCAGATTCTTTTTCTTGTCTAATGATGAACTGCTTGAGATACTATCTGAGACTAAAGATCCCACTAGGTAAGTAACTTACATATATAACACATGGCTGAATTTATCTGCCTAAATTTAAGTTCTAGAAAAAGGCAGAACATTTATCTATATCTAGATATATAATTATATCTATGTGACAACTTTTTAAAGACTTGTAAATATTATCAGTAATCAATATAATTATTAAAAACATAAGTAATATCATTGAATTATATTTTCCCAAATGTGATGACTCTCTTGGAGTGGATTTCTTATTTTATCACATATTCCTTATAGATATTTTCAGAGCGCATCGCTCTTCTAAATCACATTCTGAGTAAAAGTTAGTGGCTTGCAATGACATGCAGGTGGCCTCCATTTTCCTTCCTATTCATCTCCCATTAGTTGTTCTTCTTGCTCACTTGGCTACAGTTCTTGCAATTCCCCCATGAAAGGGGCAGCCTCCTCCCTCAGTATACTGTTCTCTTTGCATATCCGTATATCTGTATGTTCTCTTATCCACATATCCATAAGACTTCTTTTACTTCTGTAGGTGTTTGTGGAAACCTGCTAAATATCTGCCACTTAGGAGGCCTTTTCTGACCACTCTATTTAAAATGGCAACTCCTTCCATCACTCCCTAGCCACCTTTCCTGGTTTACCTACTTGGCCTTATTTTCCTTCGGCATACTTTTTATCACCTGTCTTATTCTATAATGTATTTTATTTGTTTACTGTTTGATCTCCTCTAGTTATGGAAGAGATTTTTGACTGCTTTTTCCCCAGTGCTGAGTCATGATTCCTTAGAATATCTAGTATACAACAGTGAATAGATATTTGTTAAACAAATTAATTAATTTTGTGTCTTGTGCCTTCAAAATAGGAGACAAGTAATCCAGACAAAAAGATCAATTTAGGCTCAGATTTACATCTGAGTTTTTATACTCTGCTTCTTTTTTGAAAGATACATTCAATTGGTTATTGGTAATGTGCCAAAAATGAGGGGTTTAGTCAGTTCCAAATATATTACAATGAAAAGATTAAAGTTGGATTGCTTCAAACCAGTTGATTTAGTAAACTGTAAAGTACTTAAAGCACTAAACCTAGTTCATAATTTGCAAGTAGCCTCTGAAGATCCCAGTTGAAATGGCTACTTTTGTGTTTTTGAAGACTCTTCAGATCAGTATATTACCTGTTAGTCAAGATTCATTTACTCTTTATGTTACTTTTAAATCTTTCAGTTCATTGTTTTGGAAACAAAGCCTCATGGATGCCTCCTCTGTAGCTCTTACTATAATTATAATTTTACAGATCTTTTTGTGATTATTGAATTAATGATGACCTCCCCACTGGACTGTATAATCCATGCAGGCAGGGATTGTGTCTTTTTTTTTCTCTCAGTGTTTTATCTCCAGCAGCATCTAGTAGGGGCCTAACATATAATGCACATTTATAAATTTTGAATGAAGATGGGTGCACAAAGAACACTAACATTTAAAGAATTGCTTTAATTTGGTTAATTCTCTTAAACATTTATTTTTTTTCCTGACAGGGTGCAACCTCACTTAAAGAAATGTTTTGAGGGAATTGCAAAGTTACAATTTTCAGAAATTTTAGACATTACTCACATGAAGAGCAGCGAAGGAGAGGTTGTGGAACTCATAGAGACCATTTCAACAGTCAAAGCCAGAGGTCAAGTGGAGAAGTGGTTGGTTGAGTTAGAGAGAGTTATGATTAAATCCATCCACAAGGTAGCTAACTGTATTTATTATTATTTTGAGAAAAGATGTTAGAATGTTAATGTGTCATTGATAAATGCACTGTTATTTAGACAGAAATTGAGTCATGAATTACCAATTCAATTATAGCTTGAAGGCTGCCCTGGCCTTTTAAATTTTCTTTATTGTTAACAGCAACAGTGTCTTTCATCTCTGTTCAACCCCTTAGACATACTAGCTAGACTAGAAATCCAGAAAGATTCACTTGTCCTTATATATTAGATTGTCGGAAAAGTCATGACGTATTTTTTCTATGTTTTTTGTTGCAAAAATGTGTCATGACTTTTCCAGCAACCCAAGATTTCTCAAAACAATCTAATTTTGACAGTGTTTTTTCTGCAATTCAAACATTAAAGTGGGTAGAACGTCACAGGCGATGTTACTATTTTTTTATTGATACATATAACAGATTAGAATATTTCCCACTAATGGCTGATAGAAAGTGGATATATCAGTCCACTGAAAACATATATAGCGAAGTACATGAATTAGACTTCCTGATTTTACAACTTTCAAGTCTCTTTGAATGAATTATATATTCGTCCCTGTCATCATTGCCTTGGGCATCAAACTACGGAATTGAGAGGGAGTGAGATCTGCAAACACAGGAAGAACTTTAGCGAAATTATGTGGCTTGTCTGAGTGTGCATGTACAGACATGCACATGGCTGAGTGGGGATTTGATTAAGTTCAAAGAAAATTGTTATCCATGAATTTGATTGGTCTCATTTTGGAAGTATTTGAATTTATGTTTTGCAGTAAAATTGCTTGTGTCTGTTCAATCCAGATAATCAAGGATATTTTTGGCCACAAGTCAAATTAATCATGTATCAGCAAAATGCAATGCTATGTTATATAATTGTCTTACTCACAGTTATATGAATAAACTTGAATTTAAATAGTCTAATTTCACATGATTTGAGTCTTCCTAATTGGCTAAGATGTTATACAAAGTTGAGCAGTATGAGTTAATCTGTTTAGGCGGTTAGCTCTTCATTGTATGGCATGTTCAAGTGTGAAAATGTTCATCTTTAGCATTTTCTTTTTCAATTAGGTAATTAGAGCAGCAATTTTTGCCTATACACAATATGAACGAATTGACTGGGTAAGGGATTGGCCTGGACAGACAGTTCTCTGTGTATCCCAAACCTTTTGGACAAAAGACGTTCACACAGCTATTTCAGTGGGGCAAAAGGTAAGCTTTTATTGCCCCAGGTTTGTCGGCATTTTTTCAATAGTTATTATATATAAAAACAATCCACTCAAAAAGTCAAGGATACCTGAGTCTCAATCTTATTATTATATACATTTCTGTATCTTTAAAAATAAAGTCATAATAGGACTAAAAAACTTCCTAAACTCAGAAAGCGTAGGAGGAAATAACGTAATAGAATTCTTTTTATGTCTTGAGGAAAACTACCCTATGAAGACAAGGTATCTGTTGACTCATTTCAACTATTTTTATCTTTATTTTTAATGTATTGCTTTTGAATAAACAATCATTAATATTTTGAATGATGCTTTAGTTTAGATATTCTAATATATTGGATATATGAATTTAGTAATATTGTGAATTGGATTACCATGATTAATTAAAAACAGAAACTACTTTCAATGTAGCATTCCTATCCTTGAGATGGGATTTAAGTAAGTCAACTTTCAGTTGACCGATGGACCAAATGGAACTTAGAATTTGTAGGCCTTTTGTTTAAAACCATAGCTTTGAAGTATATTTTTTACATGACGTTTGACATTGTTGTCTTTAACTCTAAGGTACTGTTGAATACTGGTGAGTGCTGTAGTTTGAGAGAGACTCATATCTCTGTAAGCAGGCAGATCCCATGCTTAGTTCACTCCAGCTTACCAACAGGTCACTTATTTCTCCTCTGTGGGAGGGGATAGGGCATAGTGCAGGAAGGCAGGGATTTTTAGAGCACTGGGGAATGAAGGTTTCCTTGGGGTTACCGCTGGACTGTTGGCTGTCTCACCACCATGTGCATTTTTCCTTTTCCTCAGTGGATCTAGAGTATTCGTTTTATTTTTTCTTATTTTTAAGCTACCACTAACCACCCTTATCACACAGAGGGATTCCTCCATCACCAGTGGGACTTCTGGAGGGACATGTAGCCTCCTGGGTCTCCCTCCTTGCTTGCTCTCCCCCCTCCACCAGATCACCAACTTCATTACTCACCCCATATGGGGGAAATAGTCTGGAGAAAACAAAGAAGTAAATATGGGCAAATCAGCCAAATTTGTAGGCATCATCCAATTTTTTTCAGTTTACATGTAGTGTGTATCAAACCTCGACCCCTCTGTCAAAACAATATTTTTTTTCTGGTCTTACTCCAAGAAGGCTGGAACACATAAGAATTGAGGTAGAGCATTAAAGTGTAAATAAACTATAATCCATTTATGTTTCTACTTAACTCCCAAGCATAGTTTGAATCTCAAAGGACACACAATTTAGGTCACTCCCTTTTCAATGTGCCCTCTGCTTAAAACTCTGTAATTCTTACCATATTGAGTATAGACACAAATAATTTTCTTGGTTTACAACAGTATCCACTGATACTGAGATGGAGTTATTTATTTACTCATTTGTTAGTCCATTCAATTTTTTTCCCCACTCACATAATATGGTGCAGATATGGAGACATTCACAAGAATGCCAAAATGGAGAACTGTGCCTCGCGGGTGACTCAGCTTTGTAGACTCCGGTTCCCTGAAGTGGTAGCTTAGCAAGATTTAGCAAGCAAGCCTTTGTTATTGTACCTTGCCTGATTGCCCTCCTCTGTTGTGTTTTATGGTGCTTTCATAGCTGTTTTATGGTATGAAATTAAGCTTAATATGTGCCCTTAAAATTAATTCTTTTCTTTTTGATCTGCTTGTGATTATCCTGCTTCAAGTACGCCCTTCATCTGCTGCCTGTGGTTCTATCATGGGAGGCTAGCATATGTTTTTGTATTCTACGTATTGGTAATTTTTTTTCCTAATTAATGTGTGGCTCGCATTTGAAGCTGATGACTTTGGTTGAGCAGCTGGAGACTTTTGGCAGCCTTTTACACAACTGGATGCTTCCATTCTCTGCAGACATCCCAAGTTGTTTGGAGCTTGATGTTATAATAGCACCTTGTTATACCGTCACACTCCCAGAGGACCTGTTCCCCTCAGGATATATTTTTTTCCACTTATTTATTCAGTGAATGTTGATTGTAGAACTAGTCCATTTGAGGCATTACAGGGGCGATAAAATGAATGAAAGAATCACTGCTGACACAGAACTCAGGATATTGCAAATATTGATGTAAATTTGAGTCAGTGTATCATTGTATATGTAGAAGGATCTAGATATAATAGAAATATTTGATTCCAGATAGGGTTTATTTTGGCTGAATATGATGGTAGTTACATTTGGATTCATTAGCTCACTATATAGAATGGTTTACAAGGAATAAAATGTAACAAAATATCATGATTTTTTTTCTATCTAGCTTATCTGAATTCTCATTCATATAATATAGTTCCTAAAGAACTCAGTTTACCATGGTTTGAAGCCAAATTTTACTTCTAAATCTGTTTTTCTAGTATAGGAAAATACATTCTGCTAGTATAAATAGTAACAAATGCTTCTGGACATGTAATTTGTATGGTCAGGTCCAAACATTACAATTTTTAAATGTCTTGTGTTGAACCACGGAATGTGAGAACTGCTAAGGCTTTCAGAGATCTCACTTTTCCTGATGAGGAAACTAAGATGCACCAACTGGCATAGCTTCTGTCCCTAGGATCAAAACTCTTCTTACTAATTTATATACTCAATATGCTTAAATTCACTTATTGGCTCCAAGAATTGAAACACTTATGGTTATTTAAACATGGGTGGAACAGAAGTTTATTTTTCACTATTTACGAAGCAAATTAATAGCAATTAATCATGTAAATCATATAAATGAAATAGTGTTCAAGGACCAAACTTTTTAAAAAATGACTACCTTAAAAACAAAAAAAGATAAAATATGTCAGGGAATAAGAAAAGTACCCCTTAGAGAAACAACTTGCTGTCCTAATACTCTATCCTTTAAACTTTTTCTCATTCTTGGAAATCCTCACTTTTAGTTTCATTGCTACCACACTCACCTGGCCCTAAAGGAGTGGAAAAAACTCATTAGTGCATAATATTTATTAAATATTATTAGAGTCAAGAAAGTGACCACATCAGCCTGCTGGGGCATATCAACACTTCCCTTAAGCACACCAGTTTTCATTGATTCTAATTTGATTTTCATTAACCTTCTCTTTTTTGTCTTACTAATTGGATTTACCCACCAGAAAAGAGACCCCAAAGTAAGCCTGGTCCTTAGAATTGGCATTCACTCACCATAAACTAAAATGTTAGATATTTTGTTTATTAAGATCTTTACATTTCAAGTGGCACAAATCCTACTCAGAAGTCCTACACAAGATTATTAGAAGGACTCGTGGGATCCAAGAAGGAACAGTTGGAATCAGAATCTCAGGGCTTTATTGGTGCTGTGGTCTCTTTAATTGTCTGTCTTTCATCTCTACAAGTCTCTGGCAGGCTTTATTCCGCCATGGGGATGTAGGCTTGCGATAGCTTCATATTGGCACACTCAGAGTCTACTAAGGCTACTGAAAAGAACCACAGAGCACAGAGGAGTGCCAATAGGAAAGGACAGGATATTGGGTATACACAAACCACATATGTCCACGATATATGGTCATCTGGGGCTGGTTCACCTAATATCTTTGTGGTTAAGAAAATGAATCATTTTAAAATTATGTCATGTGGAAAATTATGATGAAAATGTAGAAAACACTTTGTATACATGCTAAGTGTTTTTGTTCAAAAGGATTCTGATCACATTAGCTAATCATATTTTATTTTCTTTCAGGCTCTGGAGCAATACTTGGAAAAATGTAATGAGCAAATTGATGATATTGTCACCTTGGTCCGTGGAAAATTGTCCAAGCAGAACCGTGTGACTCTGGGAGCCCTGGTGGTGCTGGATGTTCATGCGAGAGATGTCCTCGCATCACTTGTTAATAAAAGAGTTACTGACGACTCTGACTTCGAATGGTTAAGCCAGCTTAGGTACTATTGGCAAGTAAGTGATATCACTGCATGTTATTGCACAGCAATTTCAGCTCATAGTTTTTTCATTTGCGCTTGCTGGCTCACATGGGAAGCAGTATCAGTAGCATAGGATTTTTTGCTGATGACTGACTATACCCAAGCAAGCATCCTCCAGACTGAAGATTAAGGCAGACAAAAATGACATCTGCAAGTGTATCATCCATACAAAAACTGTATCTATATCTATAGCCCAATCCATGTCCAAATGTATAGTCACCTAGAAACACGTAAACACATACAGTCACTCACAAATTATGAGTTATTATTAAAAAAATTACTCATTTTAAATGAATCATTATGCTTGCTGAATCTGCAAAATGTCGAAACTAGTCAGTTTAAAGTAGCATGTACCGATTCCTGATACATCTAAAGAACGTGCAAATCAGACTATATTTTAGTATGATTTAGTCATTAAAATTTTCTCTTGTTGATCAGTTGAAGGAACCAGAAACATGATCTGGAAGGAAGGTTTTTGTCGGGGAATCCAGGGGGATGGTGATAGCAGTCACCAGTGAGAAGGGAGGAGGAGCAGGACCAGTCAGTACAATGGGCAAGGTTGGGCCTGTTGAGAATGGGAAGCGAGAGCTCATGACTGGAGATAGGGACTCTAAAGTTCTCATTCACTTTTGTGAAAGGCTGGGGAGGTATGGGGGAAGAGGAGAGGAGATACAAGAACCAGAACCCTGGAAAACCATGTGAGAAGCGGTGTGTATAGTGGTTAGGATCTCAGCCTGTGGAATCATTGTTTCAAATGCTGGAGCCTCCTCTTACCAGAAGTATGACTTGGGCACACTCTCTTTAAGCGTCAATGTCCTCATCTGTAAAATGGTGATAATGATAATACCCCACTCTATCGTGAAAATAAATCAAACGAATGATTGAAAATGTAGGAGCACAATAATTATTGATAATTACAGAATAATGATAAAATAATTTCTCTTTTCTATTGGAAAGAGAAATAAAGAAAACAGTCCCATTTACAATTGCATCAAAAAGAATATGATACCGAGGAATAAATTTAACCAAGAAGGTGAAAGACCTGTACACTGAAAACTGTAAGATATTGATGAAATAAATTGAAGACGACACAAATAAATGAAAAGATATTTCATGCTCATGGATTGGAAGAATTAATATTGTTCAAATGTCCATACTACCCAAAACAATATATGGATTCATTGCATTCCTATCAAAATTCCAATTGTGTTTTTCACCGAATAGGAAAACAATCCTAAAATTGGCATGGGACAACAAAAATGCCTGAATCGCCATTCTTCCTTGTAACAGAATTATATATCTGCTCCTTTTGCCATGCAACTTGCCTCCTATTTAAGGAAGTGGAGTATATTTCCCTGTGCCATTGGGCTTGGCCACGTGACTTGCTTTGGTCATTAAAGCGTTAGTGGATTTGATATAGAAAAAAAAAGACCCTGAATAACTCATTTTTTTTTTTAATTTCAGTTGACATACCATATTATATTAGTTTCAGGTGTACAACACAGTGATTAGACATTTATATAACTTATGAAGTGATCACCCCATAAAACTAGACATAGGGTGGCTGAATGGAGTGATACTATACATAGTTATTATAATATTGTTGACTATATTCCTTATACTGTACATCCCCATGACTATTTTGTAACTACCAATTGTACTTCTTAATCCCTTCATCTTTTTCACCCATCCTCCCAACCCGCCTCCCATCTGGCAACCATCAAAATGTTCTCTGTATCTATCAATCTGTTTCTGTTTTGTTTGTTCGTTTAATTTGTTCTTTTATTTCAAATGTAAGTGAAATCATATGGCATTTGTCTTTCTCTGTCTGACTTACTACACTCAGCACAATATAATCTAGTTCCACTCATGTTGTTGCAGATGCAAGATTTAATTCTTTTTATGACTGAGTAATATTCCATTGTGTATGTGAACCACCTCTTCTTTATCCATTCATCCATTGATAGACACCCAGGCTGCCTCTACATCTTGGCCATTGTAAAAGATGCTGCAGTGAGCATATGGACGCGTATGTCCCTTTGAAGTAGTGTTTTGGGTTTCTTTGGATAAATACCTAGAAGTGGGATTACTGGGTCCTTCTTTGTCTCTTGTTATAGCCTTTATTTTAAAGTCTATTTTGTCTGGTATAAGTATTGCTACTCCAGCTTTTTTTTTTTTTTCATTTCCACTTTCAAGAAATATCTTTTTCTATCCCTTTACTTTCAGTCTGTGTGTGTCTTTCAATCTGAAGTGCGTCTCTTGTAGGCAGCTCATGTAAGGGTTTTATTTTGACATGCTGTTTGCATGTCAATAGGAGGGATTGACCCTCAAACTGATTGGTTGTGAGGACGGGCAGTGACTATAGTGGAGGAGCTGTTGTGCAGGGCCTGATCATACAAAGCAGGATTCATTTTAGTGGGCTCTGGTGTCTGCCCAGTCTGCCCTTCGGGTGTGTCATCTGTGGAGGGTGCCTGGTGGTGCTCCGGCTCAGTCTGAAGCTGGTCACCAGGAGTACTGGCCCCAAACTAAAAAGCTTCTGCACAACAAGGGAAACTGTCAATAAAATAAAAAAGCAACCTGCTGAATGTGAGAAAATATTTGTAAATCACGTATCTGATAAGGAGTTAATACCTAAAATATATTAATGTAAAGAATTCATACAACTCAATAGCAAAACAGTCTGATTTAAAAATGGGCAGAGGATTTGAATAGACATTTTTCCAAAGAAGACATACAGATGACCAACAGGTACATGTTCAACATCACTAATTATTAGTGAAATGCAAAACAAAACCACAATGAGATACCACTTCACACCTGTTAAAATGACTATTATCAAAAAGACAAAAGGAGAAAATGGAACTCTTTGCACTGTTGGTGAGAGTGTAAATTGCTACAGCCACTGTGGAAAATAGTATGGAGGTTCCTCAAAAAATTAAAAATAGAACTACCATATGATTCAGCAATTTTACTTCTGGGTATTTATCTGAAGAAAATAAAAACACTAACCCAAAAAAATGTAAGCACCCTCATGTATATTGCAGCATTATTTACAATAGCCAAGATATAGAAAAAACCTAAATGTCCATTAATAGATGAATGGATAAAGAGAATGTGATATATATCCCATTATATATATATATATATGTATATATATATACTGGAATATTATTCAACCATAAAAAACAATGAAATCGTGCTATTTGTAACAACATGGATGGATGTTAAGGATATTGTGCCTTCACAATAAAATAAGTGAAATAATCAGAGAAAGACAAAGACCATGTGATCTCATTTATATGTGGAATCTAAAAAAAAAAAAGCTCATAGATTCAGAGAACAAGTTGGTGGTTACCAGAGACTGTGGGTGGGAGTAGGGAGAGAAATGGGTGAAGGGCGTCAAAAGGTGTAATCTTCCAGGTATAAAATAAGTCATGGGCATGTAAAGTACATTATGGCCACTACAGTTAATAATACTGTATTGCATACTTGAAAGTTGCTACGAGAGTAGATCTTAAAAGTTCTCATCACAAGAAAAAATTGTGTAACTATGTATAGTGATGGATGTTGACTAGACTTATTGTTGTGATCATTTCACAAAATATACAAATAATATTTTTACTTAAATAGCATGATTTAATTAGTTGATTTAATTAATAAAATAGTTTGCTGCTTAAATTATACACAAATATCAAATCATCATATTGTACACGTGAAACTACTATAAGCTGTATCTCAATTATACCTTAATAAAAAAAAATTTTAAAAGGTGTTAGCAGGGGCCGGCCGGGTGACTCAGTTGGTTAAGAGCTCGCTCAAGAGTTTGAGCTCTGAGCAACAGGGTCCCTGGTTTGATTCACTGCCCGAGCTGAGCTGCCGCTGAGCTGTCAACAGGTAGCAGGATGGCTCAGCTAAAAAAAAATAATAAAAATAAAAAGGTGTTAGCAAGTAAAAAAATGAAAAGATAGGAGAGATAAGAAACAAATATATTTTAAAAAAAGAAACAAATATATTTTCCAAAGATATTCTATAGAAAAAATTGAAGCCAGTTACTTCAATTACTTAGCCAGGGAAATTAGATATTGAATTCTTCTACTGAATTAAATGATGTCTGAAAAGTGAATTTTAAAGATGTTGTCTACAACATGTCTATTATTTATAAAAGAGCTTGAGTCTTCATATTATTTAAAATTCTATTATTTAAGCTAATTTTATTTTTCCTGACGTATCCTAGGAAAATCATTTAGAAACGAAGATGATTAATGCTGGCTTACGGTATGGATATGAATATCTGGGTAATTCCCCGAGGCTGGTTATTACTCCACTCACTGACAGATGTTACAGGTAAACTATTAATTTAAGGATCTATTGGAAATAACTTTCACTCATCCCCGGATCACTTATTTCTTACAGAGTACCAAATTATCTTCTCCTCAATAAGTGTGTCCTATGTTATCTTTTCCTAGACCCGTAATTCTCCTCTCAACTTGCTCTTTAATTTGTCTTTCTCTGCTGGCTTCTTCCTCCCAGCTCTGGAGCTCTAAGAATTGTCAGGGATTGCTGTTGTTTTTTACATTGTTCATATATCCTATCATCTTGAAACTTTCTGACTCTTCCTTTTGTATCATTTGAGGTCCTCTTTCCCCTGAAGTACGGAATTTTCTGGAATTCTGTTTTCATGTTTCATGCTTCATGGTTTCCTGGGTTTTCTCATTCACGCTCAGGCTTCAACAGATCCCCAAATCTGTACCTTCGGCCAAGGTCTCTCCTGTAGCTTTCACCACACACATGCCTGCTGGATATCCCCATTAGATATTATATCTCATAAGCATTTATATTTTTTTCTATCATCTTTCTGAAAAAGAAAGGGCTTTAACTACTTTAATTCTAAGTTCCCATCTCCCGTATTCTAAATTATTGTTAAATACTAAATTAAACTGTGGGGTTTGTTTTTTTCATTTTCTTCCAAAAAATTAGTCATTTTAACGAGTTTATTGACTAAACCAGTCTCAGCATGCAAACAGGAAGCAACTTTATTCTTATTGTTCTTTTAAACTTGCTCTATCAAATGTTTTACCCCATTCTTCCTAGATGAAATCTAGGGTAGATTCCCTAATTTTGCTGGTTATTCTTAGATATTAATGAATAGTGGTGTGTTTTTTTCCCTAGATATTTAAAGTCCATTAAGGTATAATATCATTGTTTTTACTCACCTGCTTCTTGCTTTACCTTATATTTTTTTGCTTAATTTTCCTCCTTACTAAACAACTTTTTTTAGTAACGGGTTTCAGTGAGGCTCTGCAAGTAGTGAGCTCTGACTTTGTATGAAACTGCCTCTCTTTTTTTGGGGGGGCATCTTCACTCAATTATTAAATGATAGATTAGCTAGATATAGGATTGTAGATGACCAGTAATTTTCCCTCAGCTCTTCAAAGATATTACACTTCTGGCATCTATTGCTACTGCTGTGAAGCCTGTTGTTCTAATTATTATTCCTTTGTAGATCATTTTTTTCTCTATTGTAGTTTTAGAGATTTTCTCTTTGTTGTTGACATTCACTGTAAAATTCTAGATGTGGATTAATTTTTATTTATCATACTTGGAACATTTTCAATTCATGTCTTTCTTTAATTCTGGAAAATTCTCAGCCATGGCCTTTAAAATATTTCCCTTTCCCCATTCTCTTTCTTCTTTCTTCTGTTGGGTTGTCAGACATGTCATGAGTTATTTTGTCTATGTTTTTCAAAGGTCATTTATTTATATAAAGAACAAAGATCAATCAATGATATATTGTGCATTTTGTTCGATAACCTTTTGCCATCTTTCAGTGAGCTTCATAATTCCTCGTTTATAGAAGGACCTGTCTTGATTTGCAAAAAACTGAACAAGGTGCTGATTTACAGCCTCATCTGAATTGAACATTATACCATGCAAGGAGTTTTGAAGAGAGTGAAACAAGTGGAAGTCTGACGGCTCAAGGTCAGGCGAGTATGGTGGGTGTAGCAACACATCCCATCCAAGCTCCTATAATTTCTGACAGTTGATCTATCTTGTGTGTGGTCTCACGTTGTTGCAATGGAACACAACTCCTTTACAATTAACTTGCTCTGGATGTTTCTGGATGATGGATTCATTCAAACTATCCAATTTCCGACAGTACACATTCTAATTGATTGGTTACTTGGTAGGAGCTTGAAAAACACGACACCTTTAAAATCTCACCACACTGAAAGCATAACCTTCCTCTGATGAATGTCTGCTTTCGATATTGTTTGAGGCGAATTATCACATCGGGACCAAGACCATTTGCGCACCACATTGTTGTCAACAATCCATTTCTCATCACCAGTTATCAGTCGCTTCAAAAAAAGGATTGTTTTCCTCACGTTTAATGAGCATATCACAGGTGTTTATACACATTGGCAAATGAACTTCTCTGAGTTCATGTGGAACCCAAATATCAAGTTTGCTTACATATCCCAGCTTCTTCAGGTGGTCGTGAATGCTTGAATGATGGATGTTCAATGTTCCTTCAATCTCTTGTGTTTTGTAACGTGGGTTTGACTCGATCAATGCCTTTATTTTGTCGTCATTGACCTCGGTGGGCCTCCCTGACTGAGGAGCGTCGTTGAGATCAAAATCACCAGCATGGAATTTCATGAACCATCATTGGCACTGACGTTCTTGTAGAGCATTGTCATCATAAACTTTATGCAACTTTTCACAAGCTTGACACGCATTCTTCTCTTTATGGAAGTAAAACAGTAAAATATGGCAAAAATGCACAGTTTGGTCTTCCATCTTCAACTTGTAAAATCTCCAAAACTCAACCAAATTGCTCAATTATTTTTTAGAATGAAGCTGGAACTGTCAGCTGTCAAATGACATAGTAATAACATAGATGCGAACGACTCTAGTACTTCCAAAAATGAACTAGTGCCATCTGTTGCAAACATGAGTCATGACTTTTCTGACAACCCAATATGTCTCTTAACTTTTCTTATATTAGGTTTCTGTATCTTCCATATTTATCTTCTAGTACGTAATTTTCTGTTTCATTATGGTTATTCTATGTAATCTGTTGGCTGAATTTTTAAAAGTTCGCTAGTTATAATTTTTCATTGCATACATTTCAAGTTGTGTCTTTTATGACTTCTTTTTCTTCTTAAATTTTTCTGATGTCTGTTGCTTTTAATTTTAAATCTTATTGAACAAGCCACCAGGATACTGAAGAGGGCAGAGCACCATGTATGTTGGAACACTCTCAGAACTGTGTCCATCGCCTTCGCCATGCAAGCCTCACTCTTCACTTTGATCTCTCTCTCTCCAGTTTTGACTGTGAGCTCATTACTATGGGAGTTTTTTCCGCATTTAGTTTTGCATATTCTCAGTTGTGGAGGTATCCATATGGAGGAGAGTCACATTTTACTCTGAGGAAGGCTCTAGGGATTTCTCTGGTCCAGAATAAAATTTTAATGTTAATTTTTCAGTTTGGGTTCATGTTCCCATGGGTAGTGGGAATTATGTAGGCTTTCATCAGGCCCTGCATGAATTGTAAGCTTCCTGCCTTTCTGTGGTTGACTCTTTTTTTTGTCTCTCTGGAGTAACTTTAGTTCCCATTTCGAGAAAATGTGGCCTTCTAGGTATTATAGGTGGATCCATTTCAGCTCCTCACCTTGCTCAGTTCTGAGGTTTTTTCCCTGTTTCTGTATGGATGTGTATACATTTGTGATATGCAAATACCAAAGCAATATGTACCTCTATAGCTTTAGCACCTAATTGCTTTTCCAGATTTTCATTCCCTCTTTATTGGTGATTTTCTTCTTATTCTTTCAAAAATGGCCATGTATTTGAAAAGTTATTATTTGTTCTCTTTTATGTAGCATCTTCATATGCTTGCAGTCAGGAGGATTGGGTGGCTCAGGGTCAGCCAAATTCTCCATATTCACCAGAAGTCAGAACTGAATTTCAGAAGTGGATTTGTTTAGATTTTGTCATATATACAGCTATTAAGAAATAAAGTGTAATTAACAGGTAGAGTAATGCACAAAGATTTTCAGAGGTTAGTGGAAAGAAAAAAATTATTGAAGAGGAAATGGAAAATTTGGTTCTCGGTTGAAACTTTTCCTTTTTTTTAGGGTGTATATGAAAATATCATATTATTCTACAAAGATTGTTTATTTCTTATATTTCAGAACCTTATTTGGAGCCCTTCACTTGCACCTTGGGGGCGCACCTGAAGGCCCAGCTGGCACCGGAAAGACTGAAACTACCAAAGACTTGGCAAAAGCTGTAGCCAAACAATGTGTCGTGTTTAACTGCTCCGATGGGCTGGATTATCTGGCTTTAGGAAAATTCTTTAAGGTTTGAATTGACACCTAATTATTCTGCAATATGATAACTGCTCAGAGAGGATGGTTATTGATAATGAAACATAATTTAATGCAAGTAAATTACATTATAGTTTTAGTAAGGCAAAATACTGTCTCAATAATGCTCAAGAGAAGTGGGGTTATACAAAAGCACATTTGGGAAGAAGCTCAACCTCCCTCTCCAGTTCTGCTCTAAGGGGTCAGTGTTACTGACAGGAATGAGTAGTGTCTTTTTAAGACATTGGGGCAGATAAAAGTTTGAGAACTAGCACATCATGTGAAGGTTGTGGGACTCTGAAGACTTTCTTAACTGTAGATGTTGTTATTAATGAGATATGATTCAGTAATTGATTTTTATAGGCACATTTTAGTTCATCTGTTGAACATGAAATTCATGTTGTGCTTTTTTCTTCTTATTCTGAGTTAGAATCCCACTCTTATGAGCCTGTGTGATTGCAAATGAGGGAATTAAGATGTAAAGTCGCTGTCTATGAACCTATGAACAGCTGGTCATTTAGCACTTTGTTGCTACAGCCTGTTATTCCTTAAAATGTTAGGTGGTACCATTGAACACATAATTCTTCATTTGGAATTATGGGTTCTATTTATTTGTTTGTTTTATTTCTATTTTTCTGTAATTTTCAAAGTACACTTTAAAAATTCTATAATCTTTACTTTTCTAAAATTTCTCCAGAAAAAGTTAACATTTAAAAAAAATAACCAATCTAATAAAAAATAATATATCAATTCTACACCATACATTAAACTGGCTGAAATATGGCCTGGTCATTTTATAACAGACTCGGAATATAAAAAAAAATCTCCACATTTATGATGTTGAAACAATTAGAATAAGAGGTTTAAAAAAGTCAAAATTATAATGAATAAAACATCCAGAAAACATTTGAGTAACCATTAACCTTTGTAATCATCCTCTGTAATGACATACAATCTTGTAATAATTATTTAAGAATGAAATAGCAAATCTGAAAGATTATATGTGTTACTCAACTTTTGAATTTATATGATATTTTTGATTCTTTGATTTAGATTAATACACTAAATGGTATTAAACTTGCCTATCAATAAGTATTTATTGATTACATGGACACTTACATTAATATCATGCTGAATAATGGGGGTACAGAATTAAAAAAACATGGATCTTACTTTTAAGAACCTCAATCTGTGTAAACTCTTTGAATATATGACTTCATAAGCATTCTGTTCTCTGTGATTTCTAAGCCTTTTATTATATTATGTGTTAGGAATCAAAGTCACAGATAGAATCTTCTCTTAATAAAAATGTACATTCTTTGAAATGCATAGAGTTCATGTTCCAACCATTATGGTTCAGTAGATTGAACTGTGTACAAATCCAAGTTCAGTCACTATTAGATGTGTGGATTTGTACTAATTATTTAATGTCTTATATCATATAGCCCTAGATTCCTTACATAAAAGATATATGCAAAGTACCATGCATTGTGCCTGGCACATACCAGGTACTCAGTGAAACATACATATGTGCATATACAATCT